>NC_081412.1:640834153-641175403 GCF_030272615.1 Cryptomeria japonica
ATTTTTACATATGTATTTATTTATATATTTATATATATAAGTTGTTTTTATTATGGGTATTATATTATTTTAATACTGTGAAAATTAATTCATGAGTTGACATATATATTTTGTAATATAATTATAAGTATATTATATATACAATGTATATATAGGTATTCATATAATTATATTATATATATATATATATATATATATATATATATAATTAATTTAGAGTTTGGGTGTTTTCAGAAAAGCTTGTAATTTTTAGACTTTATATTTATGCTTGGAAACACATTAGGAGATTAATTTTTATGTGATTTATTTAACCTTATTGGACAAATGACAAAATTCATTTATTTGTATTAATATAGTTGTATTTTCTTATTTTCTGGAAAATCTTTAATTGCAAGTTATTTATGCTTTTGATTGTTTTAAGAAAAGATTGTCTGTATTAGGATCTTGTGTAAATGGTATTTGCAGTCAAGCTTAATTTCGTTGCAATTATGGCTAAGTTGTCATTATGTCATATGTTATTATATCTCCTTGGTCAGGTCTTGTTGTATAACCCTGTTGATGTGAGTCATTGTGTGTTTTGTCCAAATGGTCAATCTTGGGTTAGTGATTGTGTATCCTTCACCTGTGTTTTGCCAAGATTAGATATGGCTGTCTGTTTCGCCATAGAGTTCTCATAGAGAGACCTTTCCTATTAGTGTCCTATGAGAGAGAGTGGCTTTCGAGTGGGGGCCACGCCCAAAGTGGATGGTAGGATAACCCCTCGAAAGTTAGTTAAGAAGTGATAACCTAATAATTGATTAGGGGTGGGTAGATTAAATACTAATTAAGATAATTTACCTCATGCGTAGGTGAGTGCTTGTACAGGGCTTATAATGTTGCGAGAAGGTGTGGAATGGAAAACTTACCACCTTGTCTTTACGAAAGGATTGGTAGGGTCCGCATGAGACTTAGATGGAGCTAGAGGTTGGGGAGAGGTTACCAGGATAACCTAGGATGGGGGCTAGGACCTATGGAGGCCTACCAGGGTAACCACCATAAGCCATGCGATGACACTCTCTCCTTAGAGTCACTAGTGTTTGTGAATTGAGTCACATGGATGTTTGCGGAGTCATGTAGTTATTTTGTACTTGTCTTATTTTGCTTGCTTGAGGGTTTTCTACTATCTCCTAGCATAGTGGGATGGTTCCATTTCGGGATCACATGGTCGGGTGGTAGTGCCACTTCCCATCAGATGTTCTGAATTGTATCTTCAGGCGAGGAAAGGCTTCGCTGGTGTTTCTTGGTTTGTGGTTCATGTACCAGCTCATGTTCATGATCATTGTTCAGTTGAGACCTTGTGGTCATTGTATCAGACTTTTATGTAACCTTGATAATGTAACTTTGTAATCCGTGGTATTATTGGAAGCCATGTAATTATGGATATTGTAATATTATGTTAGTGGAATGTATGTTAATTCAGTTGCTTTGATTTTATGTATAAATGGTATATGGATAAATAAATGCATTGGAATACTTTGATTCTTTCATTATGGAATTTAGATGTATGTGTAGTTTTAATCTTAAGCTTTTAAGTTATCTAATTAAATGGACAATTGGATTAACCATGGTGTTAATATAATCTGTGAATCAATGTTCATTGGTAACCCTTAGGAAATCATGTGTTGGACTTCCATTGTGTTATTAAATGTGCAATGGTTATACTTAATGCACTTAATCTTTAAAAAAAAAAAAATCACCCTTTAGTTGCCTAGTTGTGTTGTTTTCCTTTAGGGTTCCTGGTGGGGCATTACAAGAAACACTCTCAGTATTGTTTTTACACAGAGTACATATTGAGGGCCTCCTAAATCCACATTTACACATATTATCCCAGGTTAAACATTTACTCCAGGCCACCAACCAGAGGAAGAAATTGCACTTTGGCCAAGAGAATCTATTCCAGACCTATTTCGACGAAGTTATACTCTCTCTACCATACAATTTTCTATCCAACTCTAGGTACCTTGAAGCAACTAAAAATATGTCCTTTGGATCAGGACCCCAAGCCAAAGTATCACTCCCTCTAAGGGAGCTACAAAATCTCCCAGCATGAATTCTAGCAAGCTCTTGACGATTCTCTTCAAAACCACCTAGCGGTCATTCCTAGGGATCTTTCCAGCTGTAAATCTCCATCTAACCCTGATATTTTACCTTCTTAAATTCCTGAACCCTACACCATCTAGCATCAATAAATAGGTCACAAAGAGGTCAAAGATGAGGAAACTGGGACATAATCAGAGGATTTCAATCCCATGAGTCATACCAAAATAAGGCTTTAGTGCCCCTATTACATAACCAAAAGAACCCATCCTTGATAAGCTTAGCCCCTCTCTTGAGAGTGTCCCATATCACGGATCCCTACCCCACAAGAGGATATCTAGGAAAATCACTACCACAAACTCCTCACAATTACTTATGCGCCAAGATTCTTGCCCATCCCTGATCCTGGCAAGTGCACCATCTCCACTATAGCTTAGCAGATAAGACTTGATTGTTTATTGCCCCACGTCGGAGCCCTAAAACACCTTCCTACTTAGTTCTACACACTAATTTCCACTTAAACAAACTCCACTTAGCTAATAGAAAATTACTAGACCATAGAAACTGGTGAGACAGAACATCAAACTCCTTAACAAAACTAGAAGGGGCAACCTAAACAAAAAAATTGTATAGAGGAAGGGTCTGCACAATAGATTTCAAAAGAGCTACCCTACTAGCAGAAGAGAGCCATTCAAATGTCCAATAGCCAACTATCTTTTGAAACTTCTCCAGAATTCCCTGCCATGTTTCCTTTCTTTGAGGTCCCAAGCCAAGGGGAATCCCTAGGTAAACCAAAGGGAAGGATCTAATCTGAAATCTAAAAATGTGATCAATCCTACTTTGGATGAGTCGGGGAGTATTAAAAAAGAAGATGGATGACTTCTCTTCATTAATTCTTTGACCTAAAGCCGCCAAATAAGTATCCATAGTTCTTCATAAATTAATTGCTTCATTGATCCTATCTCATCCCAGTAAAGAAGTATCATCCACAAAATGGAGGTGAAAGGATGGAGGCAAATTATCACCCCATCCCCAACCATGGATCAAACCTTGTTGAACTCGAGATATAATGAATCTACCAAGACCTTCAGCCATGATTATAAATAGATACAGGGAGAGAGGATCACCTTGGTGAAGGCCCCTCGAATCACTGAATAGCTCAGAAGGTTCTCCATTAATGAGCACTCAAAAAGAGGTAGAGGATACACAACTCATGACCCAGCTAACCTATTCACTGGCAAATCCAAAAGCTAACAAGACCTTTTGTAAAAAGACCCATTTCACCCTGTCATAGGCTTTAGCCATATCCATATTAATAAACATGGTCTTCTCCTTAGACATAGCCATAGAATTAATGGCCTTCGCAACCGTCACAATCTCATCCATAATTTTCCTTCCTGCAACAAATCCCCTTGCTCCTCAAAAATGACATTCTTGAGGCAGAATTTGAGACGCTTTGCAATGAGTTTGGTAATAATTTTATAAGTCACATTGCAAAGGGAAATGGGTCTAAATTGATCCAACTTTCTTGCCCCCTCTTTTATGGGGATGGGGACGAGAAAAGTATCATTCAAAGATCACAACATCTATTTATTTTCATGAGATTCCTACACAATCTCAAGCAGATCTAGCTTGATTATCTCCCAAAATTCCTGGAAAAACTTAATGGGGAATCCATCAAGGCCTGGGGCTTTCCCTTTCTTCATGTGAAACACTACATCTTCTAATTCTTGGAGGTCAATAGGCCAAATGATAAAATCGTTCATCTCTTATGAAACTAGCTGGGAGATGCAATCTAAAATTATAGCCTCCTCCTCCCAAGTTGGGGGACAATCCTTTGTATAGAGGGTAGTGAAAAATCGCAAAACCTCCTAGGCAATATCCACTTTTGAAGATAAGTGGGCACCAGCTGAAGATTCAAGGGATGAAATAAAATTGTTATTTATGCGACCCTTCATGGAATTATGAAATAAGGTCGTATTCCTATCCCCCTCCTAAAGCCCGTCAATCCAAGACTTCTGCTTCCAGAAAATCTCTTCACAGAGCTCCCACTCTTCTAAATCATTAATGGCTAGGGATTCCATTTTACTCAATTCCAATGTCATTCCTTCGTCCCAAATCAAACGAGTGATGCCATCAAGACAAGTTTGAGCTTCCATTTTGTTAGCCTGGAGGTTACCAAACCCCTACTTATTCCATCTCTTAAGCTTATATTTCACAAACTATAGTCTCTTGGCAAAAGAATACATGGCTCTACAATGCGTCGGCTTCCCTTGGTGCCACCAGACCGATATTAAGACATGAAGAGAGGAATCCCTTAGCCACATCAATTGGAACTTAAAGGAGGGGTTCCTAATAGAAGTAAAGGTACCCACCAAGAGATTAATTGGCCAGTGGTTAGAGCCTCTCCAATCTAAAATTTTTGAGCTAGTAGTCCATCTATCACTAATCCAAAAATAGGAAACTAAAAATCTATCAAACCTCTCTAAGATCGCATCTTCTCCACATCTCCTATTGCTCCAAGTAAATGTACCATTATTTGGCTTCACATTAATAACATTCAAAAACTCAATATTCATACTAAGAAGATGGGCAGAGGGATCCAACCAGCTCATGCCTCCTCTTTTTTCCCCCAAGCTACAAACAACATTGAAATTGCAAGCCATAATCCAAGGGAGGCAAGGCACCATGGTCCTAACATATCTAATATGCTCCTAGAGAATATACTTTCCTAAAATATCAGTAGAGGCATAGACATTAGTAAAAAAACCAACCTCACCCATCTCCAAAATGGAAGCCACCAAGGATAAAGAGGACCGGCAAGAAATCCACCAGATAGGACTAATCTTCCTCGGATCCCAAAAGAAGGCCAAGCCACCCAAATTACCAGAAGCTCCAACACACTAGCAGAATCCATGGGACCAGATACTGGGAGCCCTATTAGCCATACCATCCACTGACAACTTTGTTTCCTAAATGAAAACCAATTTCGAACCATGAGCTTTAATAAAATCTTGAACAGCCTTTTGTCTAGGGATGTTTTTCATACCCCTTACATTCCAAGAAAGAAGAATCATTTCAGGGGTTGAGAGAAGTGGGATTCAATGGTTTTCACAAACCCAGATTCCACCAATGTGTCCCCAATAAATTTCACCTTCTCCTAGTCTAACTTGTGGCCAATCCTCATGGGTTTTTCTAGGAGCCCTTTTTTTAAAGATTTTTGTTGCAAGCCCAAGGCCTCAGTGACCTTTCTATTCTTCCCCAAGTCAGACTTCCCCAAAACTGGAGAAGATCCCTAAGTGCGCAAAGTGTCCCCATCCTTTCGTTTCAACTTCTCACCTGATTTGGGAGTAACTAGAGGTTGAGTATGCATATCTAAATCCATTAATCCATCCTATTAATCGTTCGATGTTAAGCCATGAGTATCCTTCCCGCCAACCACAATGGCCCCATGCAGCTATAAAGGAGGCCAATTTAAGTCCTCACTCTCCTTACTGCCCCCTACAACATTCTCTACTACCTGAACACTTTGAGCTAGCTCCATTGGAATCCCTTCTTCTTGGATCAAGTTTTCCAAAACATGAAATCGGTTGAGACTCTCATCTATTTGTCTATCCTGTAAAGTTCATTTTTGGCCCCTACCTCTATTGGGAGTCTTAACTGGAACAAAACCATCTCTATCTGTAGGCTCATGTGTCCCAAGAGTTTTTTCCTTATCCTCTTTAGGAGCAGATTTGGGAATAGCATTAGAATCCTCGGATGACTGATTAAAATGAGGGCATTTCCTCTATAAATTCCCACACTCATGACAAACTCAGCACCTGAAGGGTAGAGTTTCATAATCCAGTTGTTGGATCCAAGAGGAGGTTCCAATAAAAAATTTAATTGAATCGAGCAATGGATTATTAATATCAACTTCTACACAAATGCATGCAAAATAAATTACCTTGTGATCTTGAGTTTGAAAAGCAGACCCAACCGGTTTACCCAATAGAAGTGAAATAGAGTGAAGAATATCACTTTTACAAAACTCAATCAGAAGTCAAGGAAGACGAACCTAGACAGGGACCCTTGATGGAAGCTCCTTCGCTGAGTTAAATCCCACATGCCAAGGTTTGATAAAAAAACCCAATTTTATTAAAGAAATGTGGGGCCCCTTCAAAAGATTTGTTTCGATCTGATATGCACGAGAAGATAACTATAAAATAATTATAAGCCGCAACAAGGATCTCCATTTCCCCTTCCGGATTCCAAACCCTTCTTGCCCAAGACTCCAAGATAGGTAAAGAGAGGCGAAGCCCCATTAATTTGCAGATGAGAGCATGCTTGCACCAATATTCCACCTCCTCCAAAATTGATTCGGGCTGAATCCTTAAAATAGGGCAGTCTATGCACCTCTCAAGACATCCATTCACCTTCTTAGGATTCGTTGTCCTTCTAGCAGAATCACCCACTGAGGAAGTACGCACATACTCAAAACCGCTTGCATGCACACCTATCTCCTTTGCATGTACCCTAGAACCACTTGCATGCACACCAGGAGGCAGATCGGAAGAAACCAAGGTTACAGGAATCATCTCAACTTGAGAATCAAATGGAAGCTTATCATCTCAACCTGAGAATCAGATGGAAGCTTCGTTCCTACAAAGAAAAAGACAAGAAATTCTTGTCATTGATGAAAACTTAGAATCACCAAAAAGCTGAAACCCAATCCTACGCTGAGCAGAAGATCCCACCACCAAAGAGGAAGCTCGAAGCCACACAGAAAGCTGAATCTTAAAGGGAGGAAACGAGATGCAAAACCTTCAAAACTAGTCAATGAGGAGGCACAAAGGGCTGCCACAGCCCCACGCACCTCCCAATACTCACACCGCCTAAATAAAACCCCACCCCGCATGCAGACGCAACATAGGAAAAGGATCACTACCAGGGTTTCCCCTAGAAGACGATTAGCATGCAGACAACGTTGATGCTCATCCTCCCTCCAGCACTTTCCCCCGCTCACTGTACACCATTATTGCTCAAATTGTTGATTAAGATCTTCCACAAGAATTATTCTCATTAACTTTTTCCTATTGTCCTTATAATTTATTAAATTAACTTTGTCTGCTCCCATTATCTTTATAATCTATTAAATGAGCATTCTTTGTGCTCCCATGAGGATGATGAAAAATATAGAACATGTTCTCAAAAAATTCATATCGAATAGAGAGAATTAGAAAAATAAGAAGTGTCAGTCAATAAATTGATAAATTGGAATTACATTATGAAGGAAGGAGAGCTTGGCCTAATATGTACCTTAGATCATCAAAAACTCATTGCAACTAACCTAGTGTGAAATATTATTTCATCAAAAAGATAAATGATGGGCAAAATTCTTCCTCAACAAATACAAATGTCAGTTTCAAAATGGTAAAATCCAATGCTCTTACATATGGAATAAAGCTCTAATTTGGAGAAATTGATAAAGAAAAGTGGACTTAATCTGAGCTTAGTTTAGGCATAGGAACACATTCCATAGACACAACTGTGGCCTTTGTTGCAATGTACATTACAGCTGCCACAGTGGTATTTATGGAAGGCCACATTGAGACATCGGCCATTGCAATATTGCAGACCAAAAGTGCACACATTTCTGCATCTTCCATAGTTGTTGCGATCTATTAAAACATTGGTACAGTAGAAGTCATAGCAACAAGATTTGAGAGATCCAACAACATCATTCTTGTTGCAGATATGAAGGCGAGGCATGCATGTCATGCTCCTTCCTCTGATGCCCATTATTATATCCTCAAGAAACCTGCTACTTCTCTTTGGTGCCATTGTCATTGCCTTTGCTTCATCTTCCTCTGCGTTAGAGATTTACATTGCCAATGCCATCAATGTAATTACTGTAGTCATCTTTTCTATGGATGCCATGATTTGAAGGAGGAAAAGTACAAGTCAAGATTGATAATGGGTATCAATCTGGATGAGGCGGGCAGATTGGATGTTTGAGGGAGGGACATGACATGGGTATTTAAATAATGCATGCCAGAGGTCTTCACAACTCAGAAGAGGATCTCCCATCTTGTTTTCCATTCAATCTAATGAATATAGTCTACTGCATTGATGTTGTATTTATGAAAATGCTAGTCATTAAATGTGATTAAATTGAATACATTAAATACAATCATACATTGTTAATGTAGAGATTTAATAATGGTAATAAGGGGTGGAATTTAATAGTTTGAATGTATTAACAAAGATTTATATCTTAAATTTGAGAGTCATTTATATGTCAAAATATTAATATTTAAAATAAATATAATATTTTCAAAATAAAGAGTACATAAAATTTATTATATATATATATATTGTTTAGCTAGATGCATTTAAGATATCTATACTAGTCTCAAATAACCATGACTGACTCTAAGTACATGCATCTCATAAGAACAACAAAATCAAATATTAAAGACAAAACATATATTTCTTAGGTTTCTCCAATCTTTTTATTAAACATTTATCAAATCTAAATATATTTCAATTTATTTTAAGCAACATTATTCATATATAATATTAAAAATTGAAATAATTTTTCTACTATTATTTTATTAGCATGTTTTTATAAAGTATTCAACTTTATAATAAATTGGTTGATTATTTATAAATCATTTAATTTTATGAATAGAATAAAGAATATATAAAAAAAAATTATCATCAAATCACCTTGCAACTATATGTTCCAATCAAACTCTTCTTACTATAACACTTTTTTTTTATTAGTAATAAGAGTAATTAATTAAAAAATATATTACATTCAAGCACTAATTCTTCCTTTGCCTCTTTGTACAATATGATCACACAAGACCAAACATAAGCCCACCATTCACTCTATATACTCCCCTCCATAATCACACAAGACTAAAGGTAGCATTGCCATGTTAATTTCTATAACCTAGCAACAGATTAATTACTCAACAAATATTACAAAAAAGAAACAAGAACAATGTTTACCTATATGATTCGTAATAATTAATACACTGGGTTAATTAATAGCTAGTATCAATGAAAGTAAAAAATAACAATCCAATCACAATAACACAAATAACATCAATATACCCAGGAAACCCCAATGTAGAGAGAAACCCCAATGTAGAGAGAAACCTGCAAATATTGAATCTTCTATTCGGCCGCAAGAGCAAACTTTCTTTCCAAATACAATCCTAGTTGCTACAACAATCTTACATATATATCCTCTTGATGAGAACATCAATTATGCAAGAGAAGTGAAACTTTTCTCACACAACACATCCTAAGAATAACATTCCTTACATGACTCGGGAAAGGAACTTTCCTTACATGATGCAAACTGGAACTTTTCATACATGACACAAGAGAAAGAAAAATTGTCTCACACAACTTAGACTATCTCACACATAAAATTGATCCTAGTGTTAACCTCACAACTTTGGGAAATATTATATTTACAGAATAAAATATGCTAATGCTAAACATCCAACATGAGTTGCACTTAAGAAAATTCCACAACCACACCTTCCAATCTACAAAGGACTTAAAACTCCCTCTTAGTGAGGAAGGTGTTCTGCACAACGCCCAACTTATCCCTGAAGAATATAAACTTTCTCTTCATCAAGGCCTTCGTTAGGATGTCTACTATCTTCTCATCTGTAGGAATGTGTTATAACTTCAATGTCCCCTTCTCCACACAATCTCTGATGAAGTGATACTTGATCTCAATGTGCTTTGATTTGTCATGAAATATAAGATTCTTAGAGAGTTTGATACAACTCTGATTATCATAGTAAATGATTGTAGGATCTAGCTCTTAATCAAAGAGCCAAGATAGAATTTTCTGAAGTAGATAGCCTCACATGTAGCCATACTAGCTATCATATATTCATCCTCTCCAGAACTCAGTGCAACTAACTTTTGTTTCTTGTTGTACTGGAGGAGACAACTCTTGATCCCAAGCTAAAACAAAACACTAAAGTGCTCTTTTTGTCAGTTGTACTGCCTACCCAATCTGCATCAGTAAGCCCCTCGAGCTTCACTCCATCTTGTTGAACATACTTCAACCCATAATCAACTATTCCTCGGAGATACCTCAAAACATGCTTCACAGCTACCCAGTGCACACGTTTAGGTTCCACCATAAACTGAATAAGTGAATTCACTGCAAAACAAATGTCTAGTCTTGTGTTGACCAAATATAAAAGAAAGCCTATCAACTATCTGTACAAAGTTGGTTCCACTGCCTCTGATCTAGAAGCATCAATCTTCTTCCAGTTGGTCAAAAGTGGTGTGGACATGGGCTTAAAGTTTTCCATCCCAAATTGCTTCAAGATATCAATTGTATACTTCCCATGTCCAAGGAATATTTCTCTCTCTTTATACCACAATGCCAATCCTAGGAAGTAGTGCATCAAACCCCAAGTCTTTCATCTCGAACTCTCCTACAAAATACTGCTTGCAAAGTGCTATGAGATCTTCTAATCCTATAAGAAATAATTCATCAACATATAACACCAATATGAGAAGCTCTCCCTTCATCTGAACATAGTATGGGTTTGGATCAATGTCACTCTTAGTGAAGCCCACACTCTGCAAGTAACCATCAATATGTGCATACCATGCCCTAAGAGACTTCTTGAGCCCATACAATGCTCTCTTCAACCTGCACACATGGGAATCCCTCCCATGAATATCAAAACCCTCTAGTTGTTCTTTGTAAATCTCTTCCTTAATCACTCCATTGAGAAAGGCTATCTTTACATCCATTTGGTGAATCCTCCAACCCATCTGTGCTAGTATAGAAAAGATAGACCTTATAGATGAGTACTTGGCTACTAGAGAAAAGTTCTCATCATAGTGGATCCCTTCCTTCTGAGAAAACCCCTTAGCCACAAGCCTTGCTTTGAACTTTTCCACACTACCATCTGCAGCATGCTTGATCTTTTACAACCATCTTGACCCCACCACTGACTTGTTTTTGGGTCATGGTATTATCTCCCACATGATGTTCTTCATGATAGAAGTACTCTTCCGCCATGGCATCCCTCCATATCTGATGATTGGACGCCTCTTGAAATTTGGAAGGCTCCACCTCAATCAATTCACTCATGAGTGTCATATAATCATAAAAATGTCTGGGAGCCTATCTCTATCTAACTAGATTTTGAGGATCACCAACATACTCCTAGGCACCTCTTAGTGTCTGCTCAACTACCATGTTTCTCCTCCTCCCTATGATAGGAATATGAGGCTAAGGAATTCTTTGTTCTTCCTCTTGATCAACTTTCTCAGCCTGCTTTCTCTACTCTCCAACTTGTGTGATTTAAGTCTGAGGAATTTGTGCAACCTCAACCTTGGGTGCTTGCTCCTCCTCTTGAACCTCCATCAAGCTTCCATACTTCTGAAGAGCCCTTTCCTCCTTTAACTTCACATCTCTATGAATAACTATTTTCCTGAAGGTGGGAATGTAAACACAATAGGCCTTAGAAGTTTCACTATACCCACCAAGGATACCCTTCTCTACAATTGGTTCCAACTTGGTTCTCTTCTCCATGGGAATATGGCAATACACAAGGAATTCAAAGATGCAAATGTGCTCCAAATCTATTTTCTTCTTGGTGAACACCTCTTCTAGAGTTAATTTTCCCAACACTTTGTGTGGGCTTCTACTCTACAAATTTACGGCTATATTGCAAGCTTCTGCCTATAAAAACTAAGGCAAATCTTGATCATGAAACATGGCCTTGGCTGCTCCAACTATAACAATATTTTTTTCTTCAACAACCCCATTCTATTGAGAGTTGTATGGAACAGTCAACTCTTTTTTGATACCTTCCTAAGCATAGAAATTCTTGAAGGCATTCAAGGTATACTCGCCTCCATTATCATATCTTAGTATCTTGGTCTTCCTCCTTGTTTGGTTCTCCATGAGAGCCTTAAACTCTTTGAACCTATTGAAGACTTCATCTTTATTCTTCATCAAATATATCCACATCTTCCTGGAGAAATCATCAATTAAGGTAACATAATACTCATACACATTCAAGGATGACGTTGATATGGGCCCACATATATCTGAGTGTATGAGATCCAAAATCCTTTTAGGTCTAGTGTTGTTGCTTGGAAAATTGGTTTTAGCATATTTCCCAAGAGCACAACCTTTGCACACCTCATGCTTTTTGACCTTTATCTCAGGAAACTCCATCACTATTTCCTTGAGCACATCAAATGTTCCATGATGAAGATGAGCCATCCCCCTGTGCCACAATTCTACAAGCCCTCTACAGCTACTCACCAATGCATGTGTTGCCTCAAACTGTAATCGAAACAAGTTGTCATGCCTGACTCTAATCACTTTTTCTACTTTGGAATTATTATGATAGATATAGACTTGACCTTCTTCAAAGGTCACGATGTAACCCTTGTCCTCCAAGGTAGAAATAGAGATTAAATTCTTTGTCATGCTAGGGACATACAACACATCCTTCACCAATAGAAATTTTCCCCTCTCTCTGAAACTTGATTGTGCCTACACTAGTTGCATGGCACTTAGCATTGTCTCCAAGCTCAATACAGAAGTCCAACTTCTTCTCCTCCAATTTGGTGAAATATTCTTTGGCTCCTATCATGTGTCAAGAAAATCCACTATCAATATGTCATACACTTTTAGCAATTGAACTTGAGAGGCAAGCAATGAGTGAAAAATCATTCTCAAACTATGTTGCAAAATCGACCAGCTTTGTAGTAGCTGCAACTTGGTTATTTGACTTACCCTTGTTTTTCTTATTTGGACATTGACTAACATAGTGACCCATCTGATGGCAGAAAAAACACTTTATCTTACTCAAATATTTCTTCTTCTCATCCTTGGAAGAATACCCTTCAATTTTCCCTTTATTGAACTTTTGCTTACCCTTTCTTGCAGGAGAAATATTTTCTTTGTCTTCAACCTTCTTTGTTTGACCTCTGAATGAGCATTTTCCCAGATCTCTTCTTGGACAAAATCATCTCAAACCCTCACCCAGTCGAGTAGGCAATCTTTGTCAACAACACACTTAATAAAAACTTCTTAGTGCTTTGAGAAACCATTCAGGGTCATCCGCACAAGCTCATCATCAGCAATCATCTCTCCAATAGTAGTCAACTCATCCCTGGCCTATGTCAATCTGGACAAGTAAGAGGTCACGCTCTCTCCCTTGAAAATCTTGTTGTTATGCAACTTGTCCTTTAGCATCATCTTACCACTCTGATAGTCGCTCTAATAAATTTTTCTGAGATTATTCCACATTTCCTTGGTGGTGTCTTTTTCGGATAAATGATAAATCAAATGATATTTTACCCCATCAATGATAATCCTTTGAGCCTTGGCCTCCTTGATTTCATGTGAATCTAGGGCAATAGGATCATTTGTTGGTGGAGTTACTTTTGTACTAGCATAGGTTCACAATTTGTTCTCATTGAGAACACATGTAATCCGAACCTTCCATTGTGCCTATTTTTGTAATATTTTGACTTTTCTATAAATTCTCATTATTAGTGTCCAAGAAGAAAAAATACAATTTGTGTATAGACCTCACATTCTTTGGCAACACAATTTTTCAATTGCATGGTCTTGTTGCTCAATTGTGTGCAATTAGAAAATTCCATCAACACCATTGACTAGTACATCATGTGTATCCAAGTTATCAGAAATTAGCTCAACCAAAATTCCTAAATTTACAAATATTGTGCTAGGTAATGATGATTTTTCAATTTTAAAGTGGATATTGTAAATGGAGGTTTTTTTTTTATCCACGACCTCTAATACATTAATTTTAGTAGGCAAGTAGTTTAACATTTTATTATTATGCTCATTGACTATTGGATTTGTCTAAAACAAGTATGGAAATTTTGGATCATTGGGAGGAGCCTTGTAGCATGGTGTATTCAAGTAGGAGATGTCTTGACTAGTTTGTTGAGAATTCCTTGTATGATTCAATATGAAAATGAAATGTTCATTTGTCTGTCTAACTATAAAGTGAAATTTGAAGCATGTGACAGTATTGACCTAAAAAGTGTATGAAAATTTTTCATTATTTATTGTTGGTTTTTTAAATATCCAAGCATCACATAGAGGTTGTGCTTAATACAATTCACTATAAAATATTATGTCAAAATTGCCAAAGGGTTTTGTTGGTGTGTGTATAATTTGACGAAGTCTTTTATCAATATTCTAGAGCCAATTAGTGAGGCTTTGTCAGCAAGTAAAATTTGTAATTAGTCAAGTTTTTTCTTAAGCTAACAAGTGTGTTTAAGTATAAGGTATCATTTTTAAATAATTGCAAGGTATATGAAAGATGGAATGAGTAGTGATTCCACCTACATAAATGTATTTTTTCTTATGGGAGCCACAATAATGCATTTGGTCTTTATTGAGTCACTATCTAGTTGCTTATTATAGAATTTCATCATTGCTTCAAAGAGAGCTTTATTTGTAAAGGTTTTTCATGTGCCAGCTCCAGTTGTCAAGAATAAGTATAATGGTTTTAAGGCTACAAGTCTCTTTGTCATTAATGCATCCTTGAGTACCGATTGCTATTCTTTATTCAACTGTCTTCATAGGTTGAAATATTCATGTTTACTAAGCAAAATTGGATGGGTTATTTATGAGTACAATGAGTTGCAAGTACCATGTATGGAGTGTGTATTCCTTGTGTGATTTAGGTCATTTATGATGTCATGTTTATCTATTTTATATTGCTCTTTGTTTAGATTAATTTTGTTTTCAAGGTCTATTACTGGATAGATATCATTGTTAGTTTGTGTGGTAGCTTGTTCCATATCACCCCATTTATAATAAAATTGTGCAATGAATGTTTATTTTTATATTTTCAATGTTCTTTATTTGCATTGAATATGAAACTCCATGTTTTATGACCAAGCAAATGCATTTATCCAAATACCAATTGGATGTAAATTTTAGCATCACAGATTTTTGTAGCAATGTTAATTATAGCATTGCAATGTAATTTGCTTCATCTATTTGGAATTATTGAAAGAAATTATCAAATGTAACTTCATTTGTATAGTGTTTATTTTTCAATTGCTTGAATAAATTTCTTGTTCTATCTTTCTTTGGAGTATTAGAAATCAATAAGAGCTCTAATATTATTATTCTTATCATAGGAGGAAAGGGGAAACTAAATCACAACTGGAGATTTTGTACTTTTTAGAGTTGTTCATATGGTGATGTGTTTGCATTTTGACAAGATTTGTACATTGAGTAATGAATAATCACATAAAATATACTTGTCAACTAAGTTTTCTAATTCAACATTTTTTCAATTTCTATATATTGGTGCATCTCTTATCCATCGCATGAAACGTACTTATTGTAAGGAAGTTAAGTAGTGGAACAACTTCCTACAATAACCTTGAGAGGAGGGTAATGCAAAAAAAATTACAGACCATCATAGCAGTTACAAAAACTTAATAGAAATAAACATAATATCATACATATCACAACATAGTGATTTACATGGGGAAACCCCTTTTGGGAGAAAAACCCCACACTCCAAAAGCAACTCAATATGTTATTCAACACTCAATAATAGATTATAATATACATGCAAATCAAACTCTTCATAGGAGTACCACTAATCCAAGATTCAGAGGTAACTCAATAGCCATAAGACTCTTATATACAACCTCTATCTCACGCACCTCATATGTAGGAGATACAATACAAGAAACCGTCAAATGGTATAACAAAACCATGGGATAAAACCACCCAATAAAGTAGAGCCAACCTTATCTCCATTCTAGATGCCCTATGACGTGTCAAAAAAACACATCAACACATTTTCCTCCCGTTTATAGCTCATTTATGTGTCTGATGCAAATTATATTTCCTATTTTAGGAGTCCAAACTTTTGGAGACCATAACTTGCGGACCGTGTGTCTAATTGACTAATTGTTTAAAGCATCAGAACTCTCGTGAAGTTCTCTATCACCTCGTAACCCACTATCTAGTTACACACATTTTTGGGCATTTTAGAGGGTCTAAAGTCCTCAAAATTAAACTTGAACCTTTCGTCGCACCCTCCAAAAATAAAAATATTAATATCTTCAAAAATAGCTATGATCTTACAACAAAAAATTCTACTAGCATGATTATCTAGCCAATCCGAAGCTTTCGGGATAATTTTGTACCATTTCGTGCTCAAACAAAAACTTACTATAAATAGTAACCTCATGTAAATGCAAGGTTGAGACATAGTTGTCCCAACATTCTCCCACTTGTCAAACACCTTGCAAGAGAAAAGGGAGTATCAACACGATAAATTAATTGCTAGGGGCCATGAGGCCCATAGACTCCGAACACCATTTGAACTTCTCTGTGCTCACAACCTTAGTTAAAAAACCTACAACATTCATCAAAGTATCTACCTTAACCAGATTCACCTTCCCATCTTCAACCATCTCTAACAAAATGATACTAAACATCAATGTGCTTGGTTTAGGCATGAAATGTCAAGTTCTTAGCTAGGCAGATCACACTCTGACTATCACAATAAACTATCACTGCACCTTGTTTTATTCTAATATCTGAACACAGTCTCTTAAGCCAAATGGCTTCTTTACAAGCATGAGTACCTTTCATATACTATGCTTTCATAGTGGACAAAGAAACCACAACCTATCGCTTACTCATCCAACTAATTGCACCACCAAATAAACTAAACACATAAATATTGGTGGATCTTTTGTTATCGATATTGCCTGCCCAGTCTGAATCCACATAACCGTGAATATCAAGGAAAATTTGGTCTCCAACCAAATTACCATGATAACACAAAGAGTACTATGAGGTACTCTTCAAATATCTGAAGACTCTTTTGACTGCATCCAATGAACTCTACCAGGATTAGACATATATCTAGAAAGAACTCCCACTGCTTGGGCAATATGTAGTCTAGTACAAACCATAGCATAGATCAAACTTCCAACTACACTCTGATAAGACACTCTACTCATGTCTTCCATCTCTGATGGAGATGTAGGACAATCTGAAATAGATAATTTTGTTCCAACTATGAAGGGAACACATAATGGTCTACAATCCTACATGTTGAACCTTCGTAAAACTGAATTCACATACTTACTCTAACCTAACCATAGCTTTTTGTTCATTCTATCTCTTCTAATTTCCATCTCAATAATGTATTTCACTGCATGAAGATCTTTCATTTCAAATTTAGCAGCAAGGTAAGACTTTAGTTCTAAAATCATACATTTCTCTTTACTAATGAATAACATATCATCAACATATACTGCAATGTACAGGAAATGATCACCATCAGATCTATAATAAACACAAAGATCTGATTTAGAATGTTCAAGTCCCATATTGAACACATGTGTATCAAATTTTCGGTACCACATCCTAAGACTCTGTTTGAGGCCATACAAAGATTTCTTCAATTTACAAACCAAAATACTTTTACCTTTCACCACATAGTGCTCTGCTTGTGTCATATAAATATTCTCCTCTAAATCATAAGCAGCAGTAATAGAAAGTAAAAATCTAATGGATGTCATTTTTGCAACAGGAGAAAATATCTCACCATAATCAACACCCTCAATCTGAGAGTAACCTTTTGCAACCAACCTTGCTTTATACTTCTCAATGCTTCCATTTGAACCAATCTTTTTCTTGAACACCCATTTGCAACCAATAGACTTTCGTCCTTCAGGAAATGGTACAAGATCCCATGTATCATTGTTTTCCAAAGCTTCCATTTATTCTTCCATAACAATCTTCCAGGATTCGGCATCA
The DNA here is from genome assembly GCF_030272615.1 of Cryptomeria japonica. NCBI lineage: Eukaryota > Viridiplantae > Streptophyta > Pinopsida > Cupressales > Cupressaceae > Cryptomeria > Cryptomeria japonica. Next base: position 640,852,065 of record NC_081412.1, read on the forward strand.
TTCATACCTAATGCCTCTTCTACAGACTTAGGTTCATCCACATTAGTATTCAAAGAAAAAATACATCTCCAATCATCATGTGAATACCTTTCAAGTGGTTGTAGATATCTTGTACACCTTAGAACAAGCCGAGTTGGAGGTTCTTCCTCCTCTTCTGAAGATTTATATCTAGATGATCTCTCCTCAACTTCTTTCCTATCAGGTGCTCTCGATTCAACTCTTTCAGGCGTAGAACAAAATTGAATGACATCTTCTTATTTAGTCTATTCTAGTTGCAATGTATCAGAAGGAGACTTAATTTCTCTAAAAATGACACTTCTATGAATTACCTTTTGTGCAATAGGGTCCCAAAGCTTGTATCCTTTCACACCATAATTGTAATCGGTGAAGATACATTTCACAGCCTTGTTCACCAACTTTGTTTGCTTCTCCTTTGGCACATGTGCATATGTCTCACAACCAAAAACTCTAAGATGTCTCAATGAAGGATTGTGACCTGACCATTCTTCCATAAGTGTTTTATCAACAAGAGTTGATGTAGGAGCACAGGGGCTTCACTTATTGAACCGGGGTTATAGAACATGCATTCATGGCATACTAAAGAATCCCTCTATTTTTTAAAAATATTGCCCTAAACTCTTTTTTTGTCACCACCTCCTAATACACAAACTGAATTAAAATCCCCCCTATTTTTACCAAATATTGCATTTTTCATAGCACGAATTATAAAGCCCCTATTTTCACCAATAGACAATATATTATACCCTCATTTTTGGGATATTAAAATTCCCAATATGAATGCACGTGATATAATATTGCCTAGCTAGTGAAGCCTCTGTGTGTAGGAGACCTATTTATCAGGTAGCAAGTAGTGGCAACAACTTCAACCCAAAACTTGTTCTAGACCAGCACTACTCAGCATACTCCTAGCCTTCTCCGCCAGTGTCTTGTTCATTCTTTCTACAACTCCATTCTACTATGGAGAATACGGAGTTGTTTTCTGTTTATTAATGCCACAGTCTTTACAAAATCTATCAAAATCATTAGAGAAAAATTCATCACCATCACCAATCCTCAAACATTTAATTTTCTTTCCTGTCTGCAACTCAATCATTGCTTTAAATTTTGTAAATGACTAAAAACTTTATATTTACTCTTTAGAAAGTATGTCCATGTCCTTCTACTAAAATCATCAATAAATGAAACATAATATGTGGATTTTCCAATGGAAGGAACATCTACAAGACTAAACATGTCAAAATGAATAAGATCCAAAACACCACAAGATTTATGATAACTCGAGTAAAACTGAATATGATTTTTTTTCCATAAATGTAATGCTCACAGAAACCAAAGTCAAGATTGCAATCATTCAAACTTTCAATAAGGTTTCTATTTTTCAAGGTCTTTAGACCCTTTTCTCCAATGTGGCCAAGTCTCTAGTGTCATAACATAGCCTTCTCTATAGGTAACTTTTCCTCAGAAGAAAGAGCACCCTTAGGTACCCAAAAGTCATGTCCATCTGTTGAAGGTGAAACCCTTATATCTTCCGATGAAGTATCCACCGATTTACTTTTTACAAAAGTGTTGTTACACTCTATAGACACATAAAATTGATTTGATTAATATTTAATTAATTATCCCCTGAACCACATGATTAACTTAATTAATCATATTAGCCTATTATTACCTTTAAATTAATTAATTACCCCTTTTTATTTCTCCCAAAGATTGATTTATTTCAATAAATAAAATTGTGCTTTTAAGGAATATTCCAATTTTATTCCTAATTATCCTAATTAACTAGATTATGTCATAATTAAGTAAGCTAATTTTGTGATTCCTACAAACCTATCTTTAAATCCTACTACTTAATCAATTATTTAATATCTACTTAACTAATTGATTTAAGCTAATTAACCCTCTTACCATTTTCGCTATTATTAAATTCATCCACTCATTCTCCCCCCCCATGTCACATCCTCCTAACTTGCCCATTTGCTCTCATAATCCCTCATTACCTCACTTATCGTTTGCACATTTCTAATCTCTTCCAACAACATGCCATAAATGGCTCTTCCATCTCAACCCGGCCAACCTTAAATGCTACCCACTTTTATCTACCCAAGGAATTTTGAATTCGTTTATTTTCCCAATACCTCTCTTCCCAAGGAATTTTTAATTCCTATTCTCCCTCCTTCCCAAGGAATTTTTAATTCCTTATTTATCTTCCTAATGGTATTTGTCCCTTTTCCCCATATCCTTGAGGAGTGTGGAGTCAAAGAATGCCTTTATGGCTAAATCTCTTGGATCTCCCACTTGTCCTCTCCTCTCACATTCAATCATGTCCCTTCATCATCTTTTGATCTCCACCATCCATTTCTAGGCTCCCAACTCTATAAATTGAGCCATTTTCTCATCTCCAAACATCCACTTATCACTGCACTATCATAATGCCATTTTGATTCCAAACTCATCTCATTGGCAAGCTTATGCATCTAGTTTGTTATCACATCCATATCCATATCCACATCCACACTATCTTGTTATGCTAGTTTGAGAGAATTCCACACTTAACCCCACATATCTCTCCCGCTCTCCATTAATCAACTTCAGAATGCACGCAATTCATGGAGACGAGGAGGACAAGAAAAAGTTACTAGCAATGGGAGCTTCTTGAGTATATTTCATTTATAATGTTTGTTTCTCATTATGCTCTTTATTTTATCTTTCTTGATATCTTGTTTTAAATGGTTTAGATTAATATTTATTGCTAATCCTACTAACCATTTTATTTGAGACATTTTAGCACACCCGGTTGTTCTAAGACTTACAGCATTTTGAAGTTTTACACATTAGTCTTTATGAAATTTTATGATGTATTCTTATTTTTGTAGAATATATTTTTATGAAGCATTATATCATTTCTAAGAAAAGTACTTAACAAACAATCCACATAACTTGTTTGTGCTTACACATTTTCATACTTTTTACTAGCACATTTATATTTTTGTCTATCCAAGCATCAGAAATGAAATCTTACCAAGAAGAGTTAAAAAAAAACTAAGTCTCCACATTTACCATATAATCTGTGGCTTTTGATATTCTTGGATACCGATCCATAATTTGCATTCATGTTTCAATATGGACACAGACTGGACATATGCTAACACAAGTTGTGGATAATAAGTTTACACCTGCCAGTTACACTGGTTCGAAAGTTGCTAAAGCCTTTGCAGCGTTTTGTTAACTGCTACAAATTGATGAATAAGAATCACATTTGCTTAAAGTTTAGAGCTTTTGTGCTTCGATAGTTGTCCACATCTGGTTCAAAAGCTCCAATATGGCTTGAAGTAAAGGCCATCCATCGCATTCGATTTTACGCCCGCCAAAATTGCATTTCCTTGAAAGTTTTTAGAGCCTTATTTAAACGAATCCTTTTATCGCATATTCTGCAATCACTCCATGAAATGACATCTCTTTGCTGCATTCTGTAAAAGAAAAATATTTGCTTTCACATTTTCCATGCAGGTTTAATAGCACAGACAGGAAGAACACTCGCACAACACTCACACAGGTCGTGAGATTTGGGCCTTTCCACTTGCAAATTCCATTTTCTTTTTAAAGGGCCTTTGTTCGCTCAATCCAGTTTGTGCATTTTGTGCACTCATTAAATGCTTTGATGGTTGCTCCATAGCCAACAACAACACAGCGAGGATATTATTGGCCAAATTTTAAAATATCGCTTTACACTTGTCAAATGCATTTGCTTGTGAATCTCTAAAATCTGTTTCAAAGCTCTCAACTTCCCGCAGACTTGGAGAGAGGCGTTGAATTTGGCTTTACACTTCCAACTTGCATTTGCTTGAAAGCATTAAATATATATATATATATATAAATCTATTCACTTGCCTTGCATTTACTAGAAAGGGGTAAAAAAAAATCTTTGCATTTTATATGCCTGGTTGCAAAGCCTACCTGGGGGGTGCTAAAGAAGGAAGCTTTTCTTTTAAATTAGTTTTCTTCAATAAGAATAGTTTTTTAAGTTAGTTGTTTAAAATAGTTTCTTTTTTAAATAGCTTTTTAATTAATTATTTAAAATTATTTTTTTTTAATTAATTTCTTTTTCATATAGCTTTTTAATTAGTCTTTAACAAACCTGGTTTTTTAATTAGATTTTTACAATAGCTTTTTTATTAGTTTCTTAAAATTGTTTTAAATTAGATTTTTTTTTTTTTAAATGTAGCTTTTTAAGTTAGTTTTTATTTTAGTTTTAATTTAGATTTTAAAGTAGTTTTAATTTAATTTTAGATTACCTGTAAATTAGTTTTGTTAATTTAGTTTTAAGTTAGATTTGATTTTGTTTGTTAGTTTAAATTAGGTTTGATTTTTGTTAGTGTGATTAGACTAGTTCTAATAGTCTGTTACTTTGTTTGGTTTTGTCAGTCTATTTTTTACTTTGGAGACTAATCTTGGGCTTACATCTTGTGCAAGACATCAAGGCGGACTTTTCTAACAAATTGTTTTGCAGGTGTTTAAGACGTTGAATTTGCAATCTTACCTTAAACACATTTTAATGTCACAAATTGATCAATCCTAGGATAGGAAATTTTTGTTTTGCACAACACCTGGTTTAAAACGAACAATTGCACATTGCTATCTTGGTCTAAAATGAACAATCACATTTTGCAATCTTGGTTAAAATAAACAATCTCATTTTGCAATCTCGGTTAAAATGAACAATCACTTTGCTATGATGGTTAAAAAGAACAAACATTTTGCAATCTTGGGTTAAAACACAAATTCACACTATCATTTTGTTACAATCTTGGTTAAAAAGAACAAACATTTTGCAATCTTGGGTTAAAACGAACAAATCACCTTGTCATTTTCAAGTTTCTAAAATGAACTCACATTTTGCGATGAGGGATTAAAATGAACAAGTATTTTCCGTGATTGGTGCGCTTGCACATCTGTAGGGTGGACCAATTGTTACACAAGTATCCTCTCCCCTCGCCTTTGTGGACCTTGGGTGAAGAGAAAGGTGATTAACAACACCCGATTTTTCTTTTTTAGTAGAGGATTTCCTCTTAGGATCCTCATCACCCCAAAGGAGTAGTTCAAAATTGGGACATGTCAAGGATATCATCTCTCTCGGTGCAATCTTGAGCAATGTCTTTCAATCTATTGTACAAAAACCCTAGTCAAATGACCTAGGTGTTGATTAAATTTTATATATGTGGAGGCCTTCTTTGCACTGATAATCTTGTTGGATATCCTTGGCATATGATGAACCAGTATGTTGATATGACGATAATAAATGTTGTCATTGATGTCAATAAGTGTAAGTGAACCGGTATGCAGATTGAAGAAGTTGGTGAACCAGTATGAAGAGGCATGAGGAGATTCAGTGAATCGGTGTCGGGGTTTCACTAAGTGTGATTACTGGTTGGTAGTCTCAGCTCTATGGTTATCGGTTTGGCGATCCAGCTTGTGTGATGAACTGATGATACTCTGTGATCGAGGTGCCACGTCAGCTTTGTGCGCGTGAAGGATTGAGGCATAAGAAGATCGACCGCGCTTGAAGTCTACCTCGAGAATGATCATTCTTCTTAGTGGCATAAGAAGAAAGTGTGATGGGTTACTGATTCCCATGTGTGGTGATGAATGAATGATACAGATTGTCTTGTGATCTATTTGAAATTGCAATGCTCTATGCAATATGTTTGGACAGTCAGGATTGGACTGCCTGTGTTGTAAACCTAAGATGCTTAGGGTTTAGGGTTTATGCTCCTGACCTATCTGTTACCTATAAGGTCAATGATGTTTGTATTGAAAAGTTGTTGGCAAATGTTATGTGTATGTATCCGAGTGAAGAGATACTTGATACTTGCCAGACCAGGAAGAGGGAAAGTGCAAAGTGTGTTTGCAGAGTAGAGGATATGAAAAGGGTCTACCTTGGCATATAGTGCTACTATCAGATCGGATTTTTTACCTATTGTCTTCTAATCATTTCAATGGATGGAAAATCCCTTTACTCGGTAGCTTTAACAGGCTTATTGTAAAACCTATAACCAGGCACAACTCAAGATCATTGAGTTCTTTAAATCCTTCAGCGAGGTAACCTTTAACAGGGTTTCAACCTTTAACAGGGTATATAGCCATCCCTTAACTGGGTGATCTCTAACAGGATCAGTTCCTAACAGAACCTTATTGTAAAGTCTTTAACCGGACTAGGCTCCTAGCAGGGCGAGCTTCAAAAGAGTTTAAAACAAGCTTGTGGGTATTCATCCCCACCATGGTGTTTCCCATTTGGGTTTCCACGTGAAAAATCTATGTGTTATGTGTTATGCATTTTTCATGTGATGTTTATGAAGTATTTGATTGAAGTATTATGCATGCAGGGTTAATAGGTTATGGTATTTTTAGTATACCACATGCATATGTTTATAGGTGAAGTTGATGTTGCATAATTGATCATACTTGAAGTATTCAGATCTATCAGTTTATGGTGTCTGGTGTCTTACTATGTTTAAGTGGTATCGCCATGGTTAAGTTCAGTAATGGTGATAACCAGTTGGTTTTGCTTTAGCTAGATAAGTTGTTAAATGAGTTTTTATCTATACTGATTCACCCCCCCCTCTCAGTATCGGTTGGGGTGTCTCTTGTTCATCATTATTCATCAACTCTTAATTAGAGCCTAAAGTGGATTGCTATGCGAACTCATAGTTGGACTAGACCCGTCAAAAAATTACTAGACTTTGTTGTAGTGGCCAAAAACCCTTTTATCCCATGCTTTCTCAAAGTGTTGAAACTTGACCAATAAGTTTTATTGTCTGATATCTCTTGCCAAGAGAAATATTTCAAGTTTGACACAGACATACACCTTGCTATCATAAAATTTTCCAAATGCATCATATCTTCAAGTCCCTCAAGCATATCAAGAAGTCCATTTACCATTGATTGAAAAAGAATAAACCTACCCAAAAGGAGACCTTAAAGAAGAGAAGCTTTCTCTACACAAACCACAAACTCTTGTTAAAACATTGTACATTCCTACACCATTTTCATGATTATCTACATGGTTATGGAAATGAGTTTGACAAAGAACCTTTGAGATCGTGTGCCTTTCAACAAAGATCTGCCTTGTCCCAATCTCTCAATAGAAGTGGTCAAATCTTCTTAACCAATTTGTCCCTACAAGAAATCACCTATTGAGTCATTCCCCATCTAGGGTGCCCATTCAACTCATTTGTCCAACCATCTTCTTTCAAATTCAACCTTTCATTGCTTCAGATAGACTTAGTGCAATCAACCAAAATCAACCTTTTAATCCAAACCTATCAAATCACATCCAATCGACATCATGCCTAATTCAATATCAAAACTTTGCAAAAGTTAATCTAGATCTTTTCATCCTTTGATATACCTTGTTAGAATAGTGCCTAAGAAATATATATCTCAATTATTGTTCCTAATTAGCTTTAATCTTTTGGGGTTGATCAAAAACCTTATCTACGTCCAACCTTTCTTAGGAACATTAGTTTGTCCTAAGTTAGTAAATATCCAATCAAATCAAATCTTAATCAAAGGATCTAGATTCAACCTAGATAGGTTTTTACCTTTGCTTCATCACCAAATCATTGATCCCTGCACCCTTTCTGATCTTGCCTAGAAACTATGTTTGTCCCAAGTGATAGAAAGTATCAACCAATCTAATCCAAACTAATCCTAATCAAAGGATCAAGGTTCAATCCAAATCCAAAATTCAATCCAATCCTAAGGTTCGATTTGTTCCAGTCAAAGAACTAAGTCTTAAATCCAAGTGCCATATCAATTCATCTAACATTTCCATCTATGACCATATTTCCACTCTCTCCATTTTGAGGCCCACCTTGTATTGTCTTGACTCGCTCCCAAAAAGAAATGATGGCCGCCGAAGGCAGTGAGATGCCTGAATCTAGTCCCGTTGTCAATCATGATCTCAAACAAGAAGAACCCTTAGTGGATCAACCTGAGCACTCCCCATGTCTACAAACCTTTATGGATGATCCTTGCAATCAAGAAATGATAGAAAAATTCTTTAAAGTTGATCCAAATGGGCTTGTATCTCAATTTATCAGTCAAGGGACACAATTACCCCCAGGCTTTGATCGATCAATCCTTAAGAGTCTCCCAGAAGGTGACCTTGTATATCACCCTATTCTTAACACCTTACTCAATTTGTAGCCAAACACTTCCATTCCTCCAAGCACTTCCATGCCTCCAGCCACTACTATTCCTCCCATCCCACCACCCATGGCATTCATACCTTTGAGAAATATAATCCATTACATCAACACAAATATTCCTCCCATTTGCATCGCACCCATTTTGTGACCTCCAACCACTTCACAAGCAACCACATCTTCATACCAATAAATTAGTAGAGGCATTCCAATGGTGTCTTCTTGTTGGCAATTGAGACTCATCTGGTGACTTTTGATGCTTGATTTATGGTCTAAGTTTGTCATTGATGGCAACTCTTCTTGGTGATTCAATCTAGCAGTCGTGGTTCATCTTATCTGGAAGCTAGAGTTAACCGGTAAAATAGGGTATCTCGGTAATATTTTGGTTCGAAATGATTTCCAATGATTGTGGTATTTTTGGTGATTGTTTTTGTGATCTTAGTGATTGGGAATACCCTTAGGAAGCATAAGATTATAATCTTTTGATCCGATGCTATGTTTATTTGAGATTGAAGCCGACTTAGAGCTACACGTTACACTTCTTGAAGCTGACTTGAACGAGATTGCTTTTGTCTTAAGAACGGATATATAAGATTGAATTGGCAATTAATTTTCAGTGTGTTAGTGGTGTGGTGATCTATTTTGGTGTGATTGAGAATAGTTTCACGTGTACACTTTGCTTTCAGACAATCCGGTAGCTGACTGAGACATAAACAAAGTATTCAGCAGAGTGAAGATAGTCAGAGATTCAGTGCTTAACCGGAACTCATTCTTACATAGTCAAATGCTACTTGAGAGTTCATTTCATAGTATTATCTCATTGTAATCAAATTGTAAGTCAGTGAGACTTCTCTGAATATTGTAGCCTTCCAGGCAATTATAATTAAGCAGTGAGCTCTAGGCAGTGAGCCTAAATGCAAGTGCATTCCCCATATATGTAATATTTATTTTCTTGGCTAGAGTATATGAATATTGTGGGTTCCATCCCCACCGTGGTTTTTCCCTTTCTGAGTTTACATGTAAAAATTTTGGTGTTGTGGATTTGTGTATTCTTTTTTTCATGTTTATGTTCTTTTCTGTTATACATTGCTAACTGGTGGATAAAGAATAAGTTTGTGGATTTGATTTTTGGTATATCAATGATTCACCCCCCCCCCCCCTCTCAGTGATCTCTAATTCTAACACTTCTCACATCCCATTCATCCCCAATTCTAATAGCGGTTATCATCACATTCCATATTAAAACATTGACACATCCCCAACACCTGACCTAGCAAAAAAGCTTCAAGACATGAAGAATATGATCAAAACCATGAACGAAACCTCAAGAAAACATGTACCTTCAAATAAATATATCATTTCATCTTTGATTCGACACTCTCATTGACCCCTTACCCACTAGGTTTTGAGATTCCCAAAGACAAGTATAAGGGTAAGGGAGATCCTAGAAATCGTGTTAGGGAATTTTACATAGTCTTCCACGAGGTCTCGTATAGTGATTTTTATTTGAGATAACTCTTCCCAAAGAGTCTGAGTTGCCCTGCTCTTACTTGGTTTGCCGAATTACCCCATGCCTCCATTGCATCATTTCTTGATCTTATCAAAAAAATTGTGGCTCATTATGAGTATAATATCGAGAATGGTGAATCCATGGTCAACCTATGAAATACTAAACAAAGGAATGGAGAGACTTTTTCTAACCTTTTTCAAAGGTGGTGACATCTTATTAAAAAAAATCCCTTGGGATATCCTTGAATCCTATCAAGTGGATTTGTTTCAATGCAACCTTGTACCAAAATTGTCTCATCCTTTGAGTTGCCAATGCATCACAAGCTTTGAAAGGTGACCAAAAAATTCCTATCCCAAAGGTTCTTCTTGAGAAAGGGCTCCTTAAAACATACCAAAAATATTCCCAAGGATCTTCATCCTATGACAAACCTAATTTTTTTGTCCAAGAACAAAACATCATCAATGATGGTATGACTGATAGCAAATGTGTCCAAGCCATTGCAATTTAATCCAATCCATCAAATATCAACTTGAATCACACCACCAACATCAAAACAACTCTCGCAATACCATCTCCATTCCTAGTTGACCATTTTGTCCTAACAATCAATCTTAATGAGAGTACACCCTGCTTGTTGAGCCCATTGAAGTGGTCTTTAAATAGCTAGTCCAAGCCAATGCAGTGGTATATCCTATGACCCATCCATTTGATGAAAACAAACCAAAACCTCATTGGTACAACAAAAACAAATATTGTGACCATCACAGAGTCTAGGGTCATGCCACTAGAAAATGCATGAGACTAAAAAATTATATTCAAGACCTCATTCAAAAGGGCAATATTGAAATTGTGACCAAAAACACTAACACCAATGACAAGCTAAAAATATACCAAGATCCTTTCCCTAAACATGGAAAAGATAAGGTTTCATCATCTCATATGGTTTCTTATGAATACACCAACAACATCACAAGATTTGACTCTTTCGTAGGTTGCATTAAACCTGTAGAGCTCCATGTTAACACCATCACCATTCAAGGAGTTGATTCCACACCTACACCCCATCAAGGAAGGATCACTATTCAGGATGCACCTACCTCTTCATCATCTAACAATCCACCTACCAGAAAGATAGTTATTCAAGGAGCATCTCCTTCAAATCCACCTTCTTTGAACAACTGTAATGTAACCACCAAAAAAATAAGGGTAACTATCGAAGGTGCTTCGCCTTCATCTTCATCATCTGCACCATTCACCTCCCTCTACAATGTTCTTGATCACTTCGTTAAGATGCCTATACAAATATCCATCTTGGAACTCCTCAAAACATCACTTGTCCGTAAGGAGGTGCTTTAATGGGCATTATTGGCCTCACACATACTGGATAATATCAATGCCACATAGTTTCAAGCCTTAATTGGTAACCTTGCAGCACAACATCATCTCATCATTGCCTCCAAATATGTCTCTTCTGATGACCCCTCACACAACAAACCTCTCCACATTGAGGCCATCATCCAAAAACACAAAATTGAGAGGGTCCTTATAGATGGTGGATCCAGTTTGAAACTATGTAAATATAAGTTTATTAAGTAGCTGAGATTCTCTGAAGACCTCGTTGATCCTATAAGAAAAATTACTATCAAGGCATGTGATTATGTTGAAAGAGTTTCTAAAGGCACCATTACACTTCCACTTTAGGTTGGCCCAACAATAGTGGATACAACATGTCAAGTATTAGACCTTGATCTCCCATACAACATCCTTCTCAGTTACCCATGGATTCATTCCATCTAAGACATCCCCTCCACCTACCATAAATTCTTAAAGTTTCCCTACAATGATCGAGAGGTCACCATCCTTGCAGAATCTCAATCTTTCTAGTATTGCAAGCTACTAGAGGGGAAACAATTCCTTGCTTTCACATCATCCACTACTCCAATTGATCCTTCCACATCAAATCCTAGTGCACCCGAGATCAAGGTACAAATAATTGAGAAAGGGAGTATTGAGTATAGTCTACAAAAAACCCTCTATGTGGGGCACCTCCCTGTGTCTCCTTTCATATGGTAGACCTAAGGAAATTGAGATTCCAAAAAAACATACCATGCAATACAAAAAGACAAACTTTCCAGCAATGGGGTCCTTTAGATGAAGAGAACATGGAAACTGATGTAACCTCTTAGTTATAACATGAAGAAGATGATGATCTAGCAGATATTCCTAGAGAGAAGTATCATAAAGCTTTTGCTATGGAAGAAAAGATGGGATATAAAGGACATGGCCTTGGACCTCAAGAGTAAGGCATAAAAGAACCTATTGCACCTATTTCATACAAAAACAAAAGAGGCTTGGATTACTCTCACATACCTAAGATTACTATCGTTGGTGCTATGACCGCCCAATCTTCTGATATCGATAACTCTGACAAAGAGGAGTTCTACGAAGTACCTTGATGAATTTTTCTCTTAAACTCGTATCATGACCATAACCCCCTCCATCTTCGATGACCTCCCTCTTGTTTACCTTGAAATAATCAATTGGGACCAACAAGGATCTTCAGTTATTGACCTGCATACTAGAAGGATTGGGTCTACCACAAAACCAGCCTACAGTCCTCTATTGTGACAATTAGAGTGTTCTTAAGCATGTTCATAATCCAGTGTTTCATGAACAAACCAAACATATTGGAGTTGGTTGTTACTTCATACAAGAACATGTTCAATGAAACAACATTCAGCTCCAATTTTGTTTAACTCAAGAGCAACATGATAATATCTTCACCAAGCCTATTGAACATGTGAAACTATTTGAAACATTTCAGAGTTCTCTTTTTATTACTTTAAACAATGATGTAATAAGGGAGGAATGTCAGCATATTCTATCATTATCGGTATGGTTAGATTTTTGGTTTACTTATTTAGAGTTTATTTATGAGAGTAACTTTTTAGTCAATATTAGATAATATTTGTTATCGGTCAATTTCATATGGAACTCGTAAGTTCCTAATTTATAGCTAATTTATAGCTATTTAAACATTCTAGTCTTTAATTATTAGACATTCAATAATATTCTTCTGATACTTACCCCATTGTTAGAAAAAATAAATTCTTAGTGAAGGATTGTGCACATTTACTAAGGAGAGATTAATCATAAAAGATGTAACGTTTCCATAAGGGCTTCACTTAGTGAGCCTGGGTTATATCACAAGTGTTCATGGCATACTAAAGAATCTACCTATTTTCAAAAAATATTGCCCTAGAACTCCTTTTTTGTCACCCCCTCCCAATAAACAGGTTGAATTAAAAAACCCCCTATTTTCATCAGATAGGAAATATGTTGTTTTTTTAATTTTTGAGACATTAAATCCCCCAATATGAACGCATGTGATATAATATTTCCTAGCCAGTGAAGCCCCTATGATCCTTTCAAGCAAGGAATAGGTCCAAACCAAGGGACACACGTGTACTTTATGCAAGAAAGGACATCAAGCTATGAAAGATGCAACTCAACAAAGGAAAAAGAGATCCTTGAAAAGAGAGAGGATTAGAACATTATTCTTGCTCCCTAAGGGTGGAGACAAGAATAAGAAATACTATTATATTGCTAACAAACTATGATTACACATGAAATTGCACCACAACAAATGACATAGAGCCCCCAAAAGGTAAGCTACTAATGTCACATAGTGAGGAGCAACATAATAGGTGAAGGATGTTCCAATGCACTACTTTTAAATTTGGATAGAGAAAAAGCATGAGATCTAGTTTGATATTGATACAAGCTCTATCACATAAATCTTAGACAAATGCATTAAAAAAAATTATAATCAACAATAGCATGAGAATATTTGCGATGAAAGAGACAATACACGCTACCATCTTTGTTCTTATAATTATTGATATATCTTACAAAAGGAAAGGTATCAACATTTTTATCATATTTGAGTCTTCAAAAGATTCTTTTTGCTATCTTTTCTTGATTTTCAACATGGGTAAGTCATGTCCCTTGAGGACAAGGTTTTGGTAAAAGAACTAATAAAGGAGGGGAGAATTTTCATTATAATCTTTGACATTTGTTGTGTAAGTAAATGTTTAAGGACCAAGGGAATGAATAGACGAAGGAGGAAGAGCCTTTGAAGGAAGATTCTCATTCCTAAGATCACTATTCATAGCTACTTTGTTGGTTGGGAAGAATTATTATCATCTTCTAAAGCTTCATATTTGCTTAATGTTATGTTAAGAGATAGGTCATGAACAAAACATGTGGGCATCTAAAAATGGTCAATTCTTGTGGTGTCATATTTTAACATGTCTGTGTTACCTTCTTTTAGGGTATTTGCATTTACTAACATTTCCTCTATGTCTCGTATCTGATCTTTATCATTTTTCAACATTGTGTCATTCATTTGCATTCTTTTCCTACTTGATTCTTCTCAAATTTGAGTTAGGTCTTGTCGGTGTTAATCCTAATGTTCAATTAGTAGTCATGATCAACCTTTTATATCAATTAGGTATCATTTTAACCCTAATTGTGTCAATTAGGGTTTATATTCAATCAGTTTTTGGTATCAATTTTCTTTCAATCAATTTGGATCAATTGGCATCGTTTTCATCATTATCATTTTCTATCAATCTTGATCGATTTGTCATTGATCCCGATCAATTATCAAGCATCATTATTATCAATCAAATCAGCTCTTGTCAATATTTGATTGATTTGTCATCAATCTCAATCAATCATCAATCCTTGTCAATCTTGATCAATTTATCATTAATCCTTTATCAACCATCACTTATCAGTCATCAAACTTCTTTGTCATTTTCAATGAATTTGTCATCGATCTCTATCAATTCAGTCAACATCAATTATCCTCTTATTCATGATCATCATTATTTATTTATCACATTAATTATATCATGGCTTTATTTTGACCTAATTCATTTATTTTCTCTCTCTTACGGTTTTATGATTCTTTAATCATTAAATCCGTCTAACATCCCTTTTAGGTTAAATGAATTTATTTCATTTATCCCATGTCTTGTGTCACAATTAAATTTTTAATTTAATTAGCTAATTATCGTTTTGTGGGCTAAATAATAAATGAAAAATTATTAATTATTTTCACCTTTTCCTTCACTAATTTGTCCCCACCTTTTTCTCAATCATGTCATAAATCATGAATGTATTTTTGTGCTCAATTTGTCACAATCATTTGGCTATAATTTCTCTCCAATTTGTCATAATTGAGAAGCACAATTTTCAATCAATTTTTTATGGCTTGTCATAGAAATATGTCATGAATTTGACATAAAATTTGTCATAATTTGTCCCTCAATCATGCTATTTTTTAATCAATTTTCCTCTTTCAATTGCTCATGCCAATTTGGAGACTTTTTGCTCTATAAATTGAGTCTTTTTCTTCATTATTTTTACCACATTTTTTAGGATCCTTATGTTGTCGAAATCATCTTTCTATCACCCTACCATTATCTTGCTTTCAAATATGCTTTCTTTGTAGGTGAGAGCCTCACACATACATTTGAAGGAGAAAGACGAACAATGGAAGGGAGTGGAAGGAACATTCATGTTGGTTTGAGTTTTTTTTAAGCATTTCATTTTCATACTTTAATTGATTGTGGTTAGGTTTATTTTGTGAGATTTATGCTTTTGTGGTTGTCTAATTGATGTTATGATGCTTTTACCTGATTCCCTATCCACATTTTCTGGTGAACCCGATGTGAACATGCCTAATCTATATTGTTTGAGTGTTTTTGAATGATTGTAGATCCAAATTTCATCAACGAAAGCCTTCTCATACCTTCATCAAGACCAAAAATTATGCACTTGTACCTCTACTTCTGCACACTTGTTTGACATTTTTGCACACTTTTAGCCCAAAATTATGCACTTGCACCTCTTCTTCTGGGCACTTGCTCTTATTCATTCTAACTTCAAAATTGGTGAATCTTTCTTAGTTTCAAGGTTATGTTAGGACTTTTAAATGTTGTTGTCATTCTCTGTGAAGTGCAGTACCTGCAACTACAACACAAAACACTTAATAGATCATTAAAAGCATGGTTAGCAAATAATAAGAAAACAAATATGAACCATGATAAAGCGACCTATCGCCTCCTCAAAGATGCGAGTATGGATTTTCTCTCAGGTCTGGATAAGGATAAGCAATCCCAGTGACTTGACTACACCTAGACTGAGGATTTGAAATGATAATGATGTGCAAAGATGAGATTGATTATGCTAGATTGATCCAAGAGACTAATTAAGCTAATGATATGCATGATTAAGCTATGATGATGACGCAATTAAGATAGAAAAGAGATTGATTAAGCTACATGATTCAACAATTATGCTAGAAAATGATCAAATTAAACTAAATCTAAGATGCAAATGCCTATAATAGTAATGCTCAAATGATATGCTAAAAGATATATGCCTATAGTAACAAAGCCTAAAGTGATAGGAGATGGGATCCTTGTTGCTCCAAAATGGGGGATATTTATAGGATTTTCAAGGCCAGGGGTGAGGTGGCAGGAATCAACAGTCAAGATTGAATCTGAAGATATCAAGGGTGAAATTGGAGGAGGTTGGAGGAAGAGGTTGGAGGAAGAGACACTTGTCATCTCTATGGTGACAAGTGTCAAGGAGCTTTTCTCATAAAAGGGCAAGTGTCCAAGAGAGGAGACATGTGGCCAAAGTGCCATGTGTCTCAAGAAAAAAATATCCACACCATAGGAGGTTGGGATAAGGAGGTTAGAATGTGCAAGATAGGATAGGGTTAGTTAAACCCAAGGTTAAGTGGAATGGGTTAGGTTAGAGGGATGGTTAGGTTAGGTGGTTAGAAGTTAGGAGCCATGTGGGTAATTTAAATTTAAAAATTCAAATAATAGGAAAAGACTAATTAATTCTCAACAACTCATAAATTGATTTGTTTTAATTAAATTAGGGGACTAAAAGAATTGATTGAGGTGGGGGGAGGATTAATTAATTTGAATTAATTAATCAAAGGGGACTATGGAAATGAACCTATTAAATAAATCCTTAGATTTATTAATAAGTAGATGAAAGGGGGAATTTAATCAAATTTCCTAATGAATTCAATTAAATTAGGAAGGGGGATTAATTAAATAATTGCTTATTTAATTAATTATCTTCAGACTATTTTTAGGTGTATACATTTTGCCCCTCTTTAAAGTGAGGTTTGATGAAGTGTTCATTCAAAGAATAATCTCATTTTGATGATGATATTGGCTCGATAGGATGCCCCAGACATTTATTGATAAATTGCGGTATGATGATGCCCCCTCGGGAGATCAATTGAGATAATTGTTTTTTGGAGTGTGTGAATTTTTGCAAAATTGATATCCCGATTAGAAATGATTCGATATATGCAATTGTGGTTGATGAAAATGAGATTTCTACGATCACGGTGATGTGGGTTTTGATTATTGATAAATGTTGGTTGATTAGATTGATAAGATCGAGATTCAGTCTAGTTTCAGGAATGACACCTCATGTATAAGACAAAGATGATCAAAGCGTCTGGTTTCAGGAACGATATATCTTGTATAAGACATGATCAGAACGTCTGGTTTTAGGAAAGATACATCCTGTATAAGATATGATAGAATTGATTTAGTTGTGATTGATTAATATAATTGATAAGGTTGATTAGATAAAGAACTAACACTTTGTTGATATCAAGTTGCAGAAAGATTCAGACATGCTGATGTTGGTTCTGTTGAGGACAGAGTATAAGATTTTCGCTGAGTCGGTAATATCTGGAGAAGATGAGTCATCATTCTGATTGTGTATACAATTATGATGATGCCTTGATGATTCCTGTGATAGATTTAATCTTGGATAAAATGAGCATGCAGGATCCCATGCAATAATGAAATGCAAGCTAAATGCAAAGCTACGACCGAACCAGTCACTGGGTTATTGCGTTTTGTCATCATTGAGCTTTTTAAAATGTGAGAAGTAAGTGAAAACATCAATGGTATAATTAAACCATGATGACCTGAGCACAACTTTCCTGGATTTTGATATGGCAAGTTAGCACAAGCATCGAGGTATAATTGAACCAAGATGACCTGAGTGTTGCTTGCGTAAAACAGGCAGTATTAACCATTTCAATACACAAATCGGAAATGTCTTCGATGATACTCCTATGATCATGTCCTGAGACAAATTTGCACATATTAATGATTAATTTACAGATAGCAAACAAGAAAAAATATCATGTTCCTTCCTTGTTCCTCTAGTCAGAGACATCCTGGAGTTACTCAGAAATCATGATAGCGAAAATCAAGATAGAAAAGTTGAACAAGCATGCTAAAATCATTATCCAAAAGATATCATCCATTGAAAAGTGTGCAAATGTGCGTAGACTGACTTTGTGATAGCTTGATGGTTGATAATTTGATCTCGTGTTCAATGTTGGATATGTCTCAGTTTTTGCTTGATAAGAGTTATCTAATTTTTGTTCTAAATGTTTGATTAAGCTCAAAATGATCAAAAATTTTGCCCCCAACTAGGTTCAGGATTTTCCCCCAAGCCTAGAAACAAATTCATTATGATATACCTGTAAAGCGGAAAAATCGAACCCTAGTTGTCCTCCCCTCCCCAACTCCAAGGAGAGAGAAGGGAGATCACTAGGGTTGATGGTTTTCACTTAGGAGAGACTTTACATTCAAAAGAGGGGTTGAAACCCACAAGATCCAATCCCACGCAATGCAAGATTGGATTCTAAATGAGTTTCAAGGGTTAAGACATCAAGGATACCCTCTTTTGTAAAGAATATAGATAGGATGATTGAACTAGGAATGTATGTAGAAGCAAGAAAGATTCGCTTATAAACAGAGATAGGGATATGGGATGAAGCTGCGGACCTGGAATTAGAAGTAAAATGTCGAGACGGTGCTGTTCTGCAAATTTGAGCGAAAGTTGACGGGACGATGGCGCCCGGCATGCACACGGTCCTCCGAAAAATCCGCGAAACGAAGGTGGATCTGTTCGTCTCTGCACAAGGATTCCAAATCTTCAATTACAGTCGCGTACCTGCAACCTACACACAGAAAAGAGAGGACGATTGGGGGGTTAGGGATTAGGGGTTTGCCTTTAGGTCAAACCCCGGTTTTGGAATTAACCAAGAAATGAGAATGTTGTAAATGTAAATGTTTGTAATGTAAACAAGTACTAATACCTTGTTGTAAGAATGTTTGTATTCTTACATGCGAAGGTGTAATGTATGTAGTATGTTGTATGTTGTATGTGATCTCCTCTTCAATGGTTGAATCCTTGTCTTGAATGCAACACCTAGCCTTGAATGGAGACTTAGAATGCTCAATTGTTTGAAGGAATGCTTGAATGCTTGAATGTTTGAATGTTTGAATATCGCTTCCGCCTTTTGCTCACATATGTCTTCCTCCCTTTTTTTGGAAGAGGAAATGTAGTTTATATACTTGTCAATTAGGGCTGATAGACTGATTTTTCTGACCTTAGGCCGACCAGGAAACATTATTTCTCGAATTGCAAATTTAAAGACCCGATGCCCAAAAGAGACCGGGCCCAAAATAGGGCCAGGGACCAGGGCGCTGGGCACCATGGTCCCACCTCCTGGGATAGCAGGGTGCAAGGAGGGATCAGGCCAGGGTGCAGAAAAATGCAGTTTTTGGTGTTACAAGCAGGTTTCAGGGTCTCCATTCAGGTTCAACGTTGCGCCGCCATCGTGAAGACCCAAATGCAGTCGAAATTGCAAGTGTCATAATTTTAGGACGCTACAATACCCAATGATCCAAACCATAGAAAGAAGCCACCCGGGATGCCTATGTATGTACAAAGGCTTTATTATGGATATGAACAGCGCTAAATGAATGCAAGTGGAAGGATGCATGAACTAATAGATGGAAGAGCTAGTGGACAGATAGAGCATGTTTGTCAGGTTTTCACCATCTGTTTTTATTGCACTTTTTCTCATATTTGATTTTTTTGGATTTTATTCTTTTTCACTTCTTTTTTTTTGTATTTTCACTGTTTTTGGATTTTTCTTCCTTTTTCACTGTTTTGGGATTTTTCTTGCTTTTTCACTGTTTTTTATTTTTTTGCTTTTTCAGACATAAAATTTCTTCAGATGTATGTTATTGATGGGTTTGTCAAGCTGATCTTCATCCTGTGTTGATAACTGATATGCTCCTAACCCAAATACTATTGTGATCACAAACGGACCTAACCAGTTTGGTTCGAACTTTCCTTTCTTTTCTCGATCTACCTGGTTGCGTAGATTTTCCTTTAGTACTAGTTCTCCAACTTGAAAGACTCGTGGTTTGATCCTATGATTATAACTTCAACACATTCTTTGTTGACATACCTTTAAATGATCAAAGGCATTTTGTCTTCGTTCATGGATCAATTCTAACTCCTGCAATCTAGATACTCATTGTTTTGCATCTGGGATAAGACCTTTTAATGATACTCATAGAGAAGGTATCTCTACTTCTATTGGTAGTATTGCTTCTGATCCATAGACAAGAGAGAAAGGTGTGGCACCTGTTGGTGTGCGGATACTAGTATGGTAGGCCCATAGAGCAGGGTTCAATTGAATATGCCAATCCCTTCCAAGATCATTTACTCTCTTTTTGAGGATTTTCAGAATTGTTTTGTTTGATGCTTATGCTAGCCCATTCCCTTGTGGATAGTGGGATGTGGAAAATTTGTGTTGGGTCTTGAATTTCTTACATAGCTCTTGTACATCCTGATTCTTGAACGGTCTCCCATTATCAGAGATAATGGTCATGGGTATTCCACTGCGACAAATCATATAGTTCAAGATAAAGGCAACAATTTGTTTTCTTGTGATATTTGTGAAAGGTACTGCCTCAATCCATTTTGTGAAATATGTTGTAGCTACAAGGATGAATTTTTGACCATTAGATGAAGAAGGATTTATCTTTCCTACTAGATCAAGACCCCATTGACAGGAAAGGACAAGATTTTACCAAAGAATGAAGTTCTTGTGCTGGTGCATGAATCAAATTCCCATGGATCTGACATTGTTTGCATGTTCTAGCTATCTGAAAAGAATCTTGTTCCATAGTTGACCAATAATAGCCCAAGCTTATGAGTTTTTTCGAAAGGGTAAGACCACTTGAATGAGTGCCACAAATGTTGTTATGGACTTCATGTAAGGCCTTCTCAGATTCTTCTTGTTCGAGACATTTTAAAAGAGTACTGTCTAGACCTCGTTTAAACAGGGTATCCACAATGAGAGTAAAATGGGAGGATTGGTGAATAAAGTTTCTCTTTTGACTTTTTGATAAGTTGGGAGGGAGGATATTATCTTTCAGGTATGTGTAAGCTTGGCCATGGCGGGAGGAATCATGCCCAACAAGGTGACAGATAGTTTGGGAATCAAGACAATTATGAGCAGGGTAAAACAACTCTTCCACCAGGAATTCATAATGTTATTTATTTTCCTATGTCTGAAGGAGAGAAGCAAGTGTAGCCATGGCATCTGCTACTTTGTTGTCATTCCTTGGAATCTGCTAGAAATTTATTTCTACAAAGTATTTCTTGATATCATTAACCATCTTTTTATAAGGCATTAACTTTTCATCCTTTGTTTGATAATCATCATTTATTTGATTGATGATGAGCTGAGAGTCTCCAAAGACTTGAAGTTGTATAATGTTCCATTCTATAGCCATTTTGATACCTATAACCAAAGCTTCATATTAAGTTGTATTGTTGGTGCATGGAAAGCTTAATTTGTATGCTTTTGGGATTGTATGACCTTGTGGTATGATGAATAGAATACCTGCTCCTGATCCATGTTGTGTATATGAACCATCAAAGTATAATTGCCATGTTTTTGTTTTGATTGTTAGGATATCAGCATCGAGAATATCAATCTGCAAAGGACGATTATCTTGAAGCGGTGCCTCGGCTAGTTGGTCTACAATGGCTTGCCCCTTGATAGCTTTTCTATCTACAAATGGCAAACTCACTCAGGATCATGATCCATTTTGGTAAACGTCTTATTAATGTTGACTTTCTGAGTAAATACTTCAATGGATCAATTTTAGCTATCAACTTGATGGAGTGAGATAGTAGATAGTGTATTAATTTTTGAGAAGCAAAAACTACTGCCAAGCATGTTTTTTCTGTTGGAGAATAGTTGAGCTTGTATCCCACTAATATTCTGTTGATGTAGTAGATGGCTCGTTCTTTTTCTTCATTATCCTATGGTGCGAGCAAAACCCCTAATGATGCTTCGGTGGTCGATATATAGAGTGATAACAGCTTTCCTAGAATTGGTGACATTAGAATGGGTGGTTGCATGAGATAGGCCTTGATCTTGTTGAATGCATCCTCACATTGATGGTCCCACTTGAAATGAACATTTTTATGCAATATATGAGTAAATGGTTGACATTTATCTTCCAGTTGAGCAACAAATCTTCTGATTGACTGTAGTCTTCCTTGGAGTGTTCTAAGTTGACTTATATTCTTGGGAGATGCCATTTCCATGATTGATTTGACCTTAGCTGGATCTACTTTGATACCTCTAGCTGAAACTATGTATCTCGATAGCTTGCCTGAAGTGACACCAAAGGCACATTTTTAAGGATTGATTCATAGCTTATATTGTTCTAACCTATCAAAGATCTTTTCTAGTATTCCTATATGGTCTTCTTTGTTGTATGATTTGGCCAGGATGTCATCCACATAGTCTTCCATGAATGTATGCATCATGTCATGGAATATTGTTGTCATAGCTCTTTGATATGTAGCACCTATGTTATTTAGTCCAAAAGGCATGACGTTCCAGTAGAAAGTACCCCATGGGCATGTGAAAGTTGTCATGATCTTTAGGTGCTATTTTAATAGGATTGTATCTAGAGAAACCATCCATTAGAGAAAACATGGAGTGTCCAGCAGTTAAATCTACAATGATGTCAATGTTAGGCAAAGGAAAGTCATCCTTTGGACATGGGTTATTAAGATCTCTAGAGTCTTTGCATATTTTGATGCTTTTATCTGGTTTTGGAACAGGAATGGTGTTGGATACCCATTGAGGATAAGCTACAAGTCTGATGAATCCAACATCCAATAATTTCTTTAGTTCTTCTTTGACTAGGAGAGCGATATGTGGATACATTTTCCTTAATTTTTGTTTGACTGGTTTTGCTCCTAGATTGACATTTAAGTGATGCATAATAAGCTTTGGATCTAACCTCGGCATGTCAACATATGACCAGGTGAAATTGATTTGTCTTCATTTGAATAATTCCATATATTGTTGCATTTCTTCTTCTGACAGAGAAGTTGCTGGATGTAGGATCTTTGGTTTCTCTGTTGTCCCAATGTTAACCGCCTCTATTGGTTCGATCAAAATGGATGACCTTTCTTGATAGTGTATAGGTAAAGTGTCAATTCTCCCATCTTTTTGTGCCTCGAGGAGGTTTTCACCATTAGATGTGTCATTTCTTTTTACTTTTTCCTAATCTAATGTTGCCAAGAAATGGTTTTCAGCATTAGACCTGATATTGTTTTCTTTATTTTTCTTTTTGCGACTAGGAGATTTGGCACCCACTTTATTGGGAGATGCGTTGCTGAAATTCTTGGTGAGAGTTGTTGCGGGTTCGATTGCATTAAGATATCCAGATATGGCGTGGTCATTCAGAAAGGTATCAATGGCAGTATGTCCTTCATTTTCCCAATCAATAATTTTAGGGTGGATTAGAGGCAGGGGTCATCAAGTTGAGATGTTTCGAGAGTATCAAGGGCCATGATGGATGTATCAAAGTTTTCAATATGCATGTCGATGTCTAGAATGATACTCTCATTAGAATGACCTTGCACCAGAAGCTCCTGATCATCCTCGATTAAGTCCAAGTCGGTCGAATGTGATTCTAATTCAAGTGAACTAGTTCTTGACATTTGCCTTGCATACGTGTGAACTACATCGACTCCTACATCTTCTTCAAAGCAATTTTCTTCAACTGATTCTTTAGAGTGATAGGAATCCCATTCCCATTCATTAGAATTTGTATCACTTCCAGCCTGCAATCTAAAGATTTGTTCATATAGTATTTGATTTGTTTCTTCATCTTTTGTTGCTATATCTTTTCTTCTTTCATATTCAACCTCTTCAGGATTGAGATTGAGTTCTGTCAACTTTTCTATGAGCTCTCCTTGATTAGTACTAGGCTCATACTTGTTTTGATTGAGATTGAATGTTGCTTGAGAGGTGCTTTTAGTTTGTTTTTCCTATTGATTTGAAGCTTCTTTTCCCATTTCATGTTTACTTGTGTTTGTTGCTTAGCTGATGTTTCTTCTCTTTCAATTGCTAGTTGTTCTTGTTTGTTTTCATATTCCTTTTGTTGTTGGCTAAAAGATGTGTCTTTTGGTAGAGTAACTTGTCCATATCCTAAGTTTTTTTTGTCTATAGCTTGTTGAGTGTAAGATTGGATAGGTTCTGATATACCTTCTTTTCTTTTCCCTATAGGACCTGTTCCAGTGTATCCCATTTTTCTGAGAATATTAAATCCTTTTCCATACTTTTCTGTAAGTATGCGGATATTGTTGATCTTTTGTTGAACTTCTTCATCCTTGTATAGCCACTGTAGTACATCTTTGTCTTATGTTTCCTTTTATAAGGTTACAGCACTAACAAATGCTCCATCAAATATCGAAAGATGTTTTACAATTGGTTGTTGTTTAGAGTTTGATAGTTTTCCAAAGGATTTAGGAGAAATAGATAGTTGTGATATTGAATATTCTCCATTCCCTCGATCTCTTAGCTGCATTTGTTTTTCCATACTTGACAAAATTGAGGCAAATGATTTTTCTTTAGATTGTGTGTTTGAATATGATGCCTCCCTATTATGAGGAACAATGACTTCTTGAGCTGGTTTGAGATTACTACAATACTGAAAGGGATTTGAATCTACTGAGATCATGATTTCCTACCCATTGTAGGGAAACTTTAAGCACTGATGATATGTTGATGGCATAGCTTGTATGTCATGTATCTAGGGTCTTCCTAGGAGTATGTTGTACGATAAGTCCAAATCTATAACTTGGAATGTTGTGTCTTTCTGTAAAGGTCCCACTATGATGGGTAACATCACAATTCCTTTAGAGGAACGTTCTTCTTTATCATAGGCTTTAATGGTAATATTTTTTGGGGGATCAACGACATCTTCTAAATAACCTAGAGCATAAAGAAGACTCAAAGAGAAAATGTTTAAGCCAGCTCCTCCATCTATTAGGACATGTTTAACTCGCGTCTTATGAATGATGACTTCAATATGCAAGGGAGCATTATGAGGATGTTGCAAAGACATGTCATCTTCTTCAGTGAATGAGAACCAGTGAGGGGTCGTGAGGTGTCCCACCATGGTTTGGAATTGATCGATATCAAGATCTTTAGACACTGTTGTATGTACTAATGCTCGTTCAAGAATTTCTTTGTGTGCAGGTGAAAGCTTTAAAAGTTCTAAGATGGATATTTGTGCAGGTGTTTTGTGCAATTGATCCACTAGATTGTATTGTTTTGCAGTGGATGACTTGTTTGTTGTAGGACCTGGCAAAACAACTTTATCTTTTCTTCTTGTGATAGCATGAGAAGGTTCTTGATTTTCTTTTCTTTAACTACAATCACATTTACTACATTATCATATGTGTGAGCGTAGTTTACCTTCGCTTTACCCTTATCATTATTTATTGTTGATGATTCACCTTTCTCATAGTTTGGAAGCGGAGTTTTAAAAGTTGTATGAGATTCGTTTGTCATATGTCCATCCACTGTTATTACTCCATTATCAATCAAATCTTGGATGACATGTTTCAACCGCTGACAATTATTTGTGTGATGTCCCTTGTTTCGATGGAAATCGCAATAATGGTTATCAATCCACCAAGGTGGTTTTACTTGAGGTTCGTAGTTCCTTTCTTCTGGCAAAGTAATCAATTTGTTTGCGATAAGTTTCTTTAGTGTGGATCCAAGGAGTTCACCAATGTTTGTAAATTGTCTTCGAAAGAAATTTTTGATAGTTGCTTTTTGGTGATAGTTGTTTGCTGAGCCGCTGCTGAGTGGTGGGATAAATTAAAAACCAGTTTCTTTGGTTTCACATTATTATTATCCACTATTCCATCGTTGACGACATTACAATTTCTATTCCAAAACTTTGTCTTATCATTGTGGTTGTTGTTAGTTTTGTTAGGAGGATGAACTCCATCTTTGTATATTTTCAACTCACCTTTCTTTATCATGGCTTCCTCCATTCTGATTCCAATATCAATCATCTTTCCAAAACTTTGATTTCCTTGCATTTTTAGATGATAACTCATTTGATCATTTAGGTTGTCAATGAATATATCCATTTTTTCATACTCTGGCACTATACACGGATATCGTGAAGCTAACTATCTCCATCATTGTAAAAATGTCATGAAAGGTTCTCCACTCTTTTGTTTGGCATTACAGAGGTCTAGCATTGTTACTTCATGTTGTATGTTGTAAGAGTATTGTGAAACAAACTTATCCTCCAATTCTAAGAATGATCTGATTCCAGGTGGAAGTTTGGAGAACCATTCCATAGCTAGTCCAGTTAAGCTTTTCAGAAATAATCTCATCAAGTAGGTATCCTCATGTGCAAACTCCATACTCATTGTGAAAAATTCTCGTATATGATCTTGAGGGTTAGTGCTTCCATCATATTTTTTTGTATCTAGGAGTTTCATAACCTATAGGAAATGGTATCATGTTTAGATTTATGTCGAATGGATAAGGACAAATTTCTTTAAGTGAGTATCTTCTAACATTTCCTCTTTGCATATCTTGAATTTGTGTTTACAGTGTTTGTATTTGTTGCATGAGAGTTGTAATAGGATTATCAACATGATTTGTTCTTGCATAACCATGATTTTGTATTCTAGGAGGATCTGGATCTCTTCTTGTATCATCTCTAGTCCTTCTTGTATCTTCATTGGATTGAAAGTTATTTAGAATTTCTACGTCATCTCTTTTGGGAATGTAAGTTTATTTATTGGTTTTGGTGTTACTAGGAATTGACGTGTCATTCAATTTGAGACCAAAAATATCCTCATATTGTTTTCTATTAAGGGGATGATCACTTTTCTTTTGTGTCAATTTGTTCACATCAAAATCTTGGGGGAGTGTAGCACTGGATTTTGCTAACATTAGGAAATATTTTTCTTTTTCTCCCTCCAATAATTTCTGCATAAATTTATCGAATTGAGGATCGATTTCCATTTATGCGATCTTTCATCTCTGAGCTCTAGTTAAAACGGGCATACACGTGTGTTAGATATTGTGCTAGGATTCGATTGTCCAAAATTTGTTTTAATAAGTGATCAATTGTCAATGTAAATGTGATAAAGCGATATGACCCAAAAAGATGGTTCAAGTGTTTAAAAGTTTGCAAGTTTTTTGATCTTCAGTTTTGGAGTGCAATGATGATGATTTGATAAAAACCAAGTCCAATAGGAATGATATATCCTACAATGTGGGACAAGGTTGTCCTGACCAAATGTTGTAGTTTCTTGATAAAGGATGATAGATCCTGATGAGAAACTATGTTTGAGTGATTAGTTTATCAAAGAGGGTGATGATGCACTTTGAGATATTTAGGTCTTGAACTTGTTGAATGTGAGTACTTGAAAATCTTGAGGTGTTTATGTCTAGAGTCTGATTTGATAGATGATAACTTGACCAATCTAACCAAGAAGACAATCCAAGCATAAAATGACAGATAACAAGTGTTTATGATCACTACAAATTGACCAAGCAAATATGACAGACCTGAAAAAGATGTGCAAGAAGACAACTCTGGACCAACAGAGACAAAAATTTGTACGACAGTTTAAGCAGCTTCAGATGGCAATACATACAGACCCATACGACAAATCAGAAATCTCATATGACAAAGCACAAGCTTGTATGACAATTCCCACTGAGCAAAATGATAAACTAGAGGTCTCGTACGACAAAACTTACTGATCAAAATGATAAGCTAGAGAACTCATACGAAAAAACTTACTGAGCAAAATGATAAACCAGAGGACTCGTACGATAAAACTTTCTAAAGCATATGACAAACAAGAAGGCTCGTGCAACAAAACACAAGCTCATATGACTCAAGACAGAACAGAGGTAAAAAAATTGTTGTTTGGACAGATTTTTGATCATTGAAGTTTGATGTTTTTCTTATGGTTTCTAGTTTTAAATGTTTGATTTTCTTGTTTCATGGATGAATACACAACAAACACATAATATGATAAGTGACCTCAAACACATTACGCTACGTAAGGAAATTGGATGAGAGATAAAACTTTTGCTTGCAAGCTTAGGTACACACCCAATAGCTAATCAAAATACGACCGCTGAGTCTCGCGCAATGGATTCTCAACGCCATATTATCCAACTCCAAACGCTAATGGGGGCACGATATGGCAAGTGTCTTGGGAGAGTTACTATCTCTCTTGCACAAAGATTATCACCCTTTCGGAGATGAATCAGGTAGCTTCTAATTTAACCGAAACTAGTAAGGGATCTGTTTAGCACGTCAGGGTATAAACTCAATTAAGAGTTCTCCCAGCCTTGAAAACAAAGGTTTGATATACCCGAAGGTACAGAGGAGAACTATTCTTGAGCACTGTCATTGACTTGATTTTCATCAAATCACATTTATTTTATAGTGGGTTGGAGTACTAGGTGTTATTCATTCCCACTTAGGTCATTCCCCTCTCACCGGCCTTAATGGCTAAGAGTTATTAGCTCCTTGGGAGGGCAGGCCCGCTAAAGATATGCACTAATGAAAGAAAAGGATGAGTCTAGCTTTCCGATCACCTAAGAAAGGTGAGAGCATACTCGCCTATCATCAAAACACATAATACATGATTGTTCATTTCCATTAGCAAAATCAAGTGTGCCTAGAAAATTTAAAGAAGACATAAAGTTTGGTTGAGTCCTCCTAGGCAACCTGCAAAATAAATGCATTAGTAGTCATGATGTGTTTTGTTGAAATGAAGCTTTGACAAGCGTAATCTTCGATAACCATCCTGCAAAAACCAGTTAGCCACCAAAACACTCACAAACAGACCAGGATTAGCATTAGTAATAATCAAATTGAAGCATGAAAACCCTAAAATGCAATCTACTTTGAAAACATAGAAGCAGAATTTTGTAAAACACTATTTACCTGACCGTACCAGTATCCTTCTGGGACCGTACTAGTGCAAAATGGAGCTCGTATGACAATTTAGTCTCCTTAAAAGCTCGTACGAGTTAGGAAGAATTATCATTTCAATGCACGAAGGAGCTCGTATGAGACTGAAACGGGGCTTGTATGAGATTCTAATTCAGACATGGCTAGAAATGAAGATTTGATGATGCTTGAGAGGCCAAAAATGAGATTTCCGGCCCCACGGTGGGCACCAAAATGTCGTTCTCTATGAAGTGTGATACCTGTAGTTGCAACACAAAACACTCAATAGATCATTACAAGCATGGTTAGCAAATAATAAGCAAAAAAAGATGAACCATGACAAAGCGACCTCTCGCCTCCTAAGAGATGCAAGTATGGATTTTCTCTCAAATCTGGATAAGCAATCCCAGTGACCTGACTACACCTAAACGAAGGATTTGAAATGATAATGATGTGCAAAGATGAGATTGATTATGCTAGATTGATCCAAGAGACTGATTAAGCTAATGATATGCATGATTAAGCTATGATGATGATGCAATTAAGCTAGAAAAGAGATTGATTAAGCTACATGATTCAACAATTATGCTAGAAAATGATCAAATTAAACTAAATCTAAGATGCAAATGCCTATAATAACAATGCTAAAATATATATGCTTATAGTAACGATGCCTAAATTGCTATGAGATGGGATCCTTATTGCTCCAAACTGGGGGATATTTATAGGATTTCCAAGGCCAAGGGTGAGGTGGTAGGAATCAACGGTCAAGATTGAGTCTGAAGATATCAAGGGTGAAATTGGAGGAGGTTGGAGAAGAGGTTGGAGGAAGAGACACTTGTCATCTTTGTGGTGACAAATGTCAAGGAGCTTTGCTCATAAAAGGGCAAGTGTCCAAGAGAGGAGACATGTGGCCAAAGTGCCATGTGTCTCAAGAAGACAATATCCACACCATAGGAGGTTAGGATAAGGAGGTTAGAATGTGCAAGATAGGATAGGGTTAGTTAAACCCAAGGTTAGGTGGAATGGGTTAGGTTAGAGGGATGGTTAGGTTAGGTAGTTAGAAGTTAGGAGCCATGTGGGTAATTTGAATTTAAAAATTCAAATAATAGGAAAAGACTAATTCATTATCAACAACTCATAAATTGATTTGTTTTAATTAAATTTGGGGATTAGAAGAATTGATTGAAGTGGTGGGAGGATTAATTAATTTGAATTAATTAATCAAAGGGGACTATGGAAATGAACCTATTAAATAAATCCTTAGATTTATTAATAAGTAGATGAAAAGGGGAATTTAATCAAATTGCCTAATGAACTCAATTAAATTAGGAAGGGGGATTAATTAAAAAATTGCTTATTTAATTAATTATCTTCAGACCATTTTTAGGTGTATACGGTTTTTAATGGCTTAAAATAAATTCACATAGTCCTAATTAGGAATTCAGGTTAAAGAACAACAAATTTTCATCTTTCCCTTTCATGCAAATGGTTAAAATGAAAAACAAATTTCACTATGGGCCTAAAATGAATTCAATTCATACAAATTTGATGAAATTTGATCATATTTGGTGTAATTATGGTTTGGAGAGGTCAAATGAATTCACATAGTTTAATTAGGAATCGGAATGAACAACAAATCCGCATTCTAGCTTAATTAGGATTTCTAAGGAAGGAACATCTACATTTTGTTTAAACTCAATCAAAATATTTCAATTTCTCAATGTAAGTTCTAGAATCATATGGTTAGGCATAACTTGACCTTGTGATGTTTGGAAATTGAGAAACTCTTTGCAATTATGATGAATTCGGAGGTTAATTAATCTTATTTTGCATCAAAATTAGGGTTTTATGGTCAAATTGGGCTTCATTTGACCCAATTCATCTTGTTGGAAAACCTAACTATGATTTTTGTAAGAATTTCACACTTGTTGGACCTTTTTACGCACTTGCAAGCAAAAACTATGCATGTGACCCCTTTGTCCTACACAAGTGAATACCATGTTCTACATAAGGGCCCTCTCTATTTTGCGCACTTGCATGAGTAGAATGTCAGTTATAATGTTTGATTTAAATTTCAAATCATTTCATAATCAGATATTAGGTTTTTTGTGTTACCGATGATCTATACAGCAATCTAGTGCTCGTTGGGAGAAGACATAATTTGAAAAACTAATAATGATTTCATGCAAGATGTTGTCAAAGATTGAAACTTGAAATAGAGTGTCTCTGTTTTAGTAGTTAAATCACATTTCAATTTGGGCTTAAAATGAACATTTGTTTTCTTTGCTTGGTACACTTGTGTGTGAACAGATCTACTACTAACACACACTATCCTCCCCTGGCTTGCATGGTCTTGTGTGCAAGAGAAAAGTGTTAGCAGTGCTCAAATTTTTAATTTTTTCATTAGAGGGTCTACCTCTCAAGTAGCCATTTTGGCCAGTGAGAGGGAATGACCCAACTGGTACTTCTTCAACCCACTTTATAAATTAAAAAGTTAGGAAAAAGTTGTGACTACCTAGGGACGTGTATCTACAACAATGGTTCTTTTGGGATAGTCTCTTAACTAAGTCACCACTATATGGGTAAACAATAGGTTCTGCTAAAGTTCCCCCACTAAGACCCAAATTTGTGTTTGAAGCCCAAAATCGGGCTCTATTTGTTGCCGTAGGAGGTCAAACCTCTAAAATCTTCCCACAATCTCATACTTCATAACTGTGATATAAAATTCCCCTAGATCTTTGGATATTTGGGAATTTGAATTTTGGTGTACCCAAGAAGTGTGTGCTGTGGTGGGGGAGATAACGTCACAAAAATCTAGGCTATATGTTCTGAATAAGTGCGGCTCAGATTTATCCATAATTGGAATCCAACAAATATTGTCCTTGCCAAACCTTAGGATTGTAATTGAATGTGCTTTCATGTCATGTAACAAGTCAAATAGCCATCTATCTTTTGTGTTTGTTGTTGAACACAAATAGATCACTGAGAGGGGGGATGAATCAGTGGTAATCAAAAACTTTAACTTTTCTAAATGATCTAAGCTTTAATAACAAAAAACAATAAACTATGAGTAGAGATATTAAACTAGTCAACACACATACATAAAAGGAAAACCCATAACACAAGATATATGAGGAAAAACTATGATGGGGAAAAATCTCAATGAGAAATGTTGCTAGAGTCTATTACTCTAATCTAGCCTCACAATGGAACTAACTTGGTTACAACGTTTATGTGCACCAACACAAAGGAGAACCAATCCCTAGATTTATGGGCACCAACTCAAATGAGCACCAACCCCCTATCTGAGCACCAACTCAAATGATTACAATAAGTAAATATTCAATTTCAAATAAGCACCTTGTTACAAACGAAGTTTTGTAACTCACAATTATTCTACACTTGAGATTGACTTGATTCTTTTATGCTCACAAGCTTTGTCGTCTGCTCGCTGAACTTTGTTATCAATCTTTGTCCTCTACTCTTTGATCACTTCTAGTCTCTGCAAATAGATCTTTGTATTCTTCTCTAATCACTTATTCTCTACCTCTCACAATGTATATAACCCACTATATTATCTACCTCAACTCTACACTCTCTAGTTGTGGGTCTCTGCACTTCATGGTTGCAATATGCTATCTCTACTTTTGCTTTCAACTCCCTCTTATCTCTCCTTCACATTTGATCATTCTACCTACAATCTCTTTCTACAATGTTATGCATGCATTTGCATAATGTTAGACACACCTACGGGAATTACTTCTTTGTGGCCTCTTCTATTTTTGTTCTGTAACCTCTATTTTGTATATTTGCTTCACCTACACACCTACCACTCACTCTTCTCTCACATATTCAACTACTACTCACATCCACTTTTCTTCCTTTTGTATACCTCTTCTCTTTCTAGTTCTAACTTCTTCACCTCTTTTTATACCCTTTTCTCTTGTTTGCTCTACCTTTTTAATCCTCTATTTATGCTCTTTTCTTTTACCTTCAGCTACCAATCATATTCTCTTCACGTTCTAATTACATACAACCTTTTCTGTGGGGTTATTGACTACTCAAGCGTTGTATTATATGCACCTATGGAAATTACTTTTGTGCACTCTCTATATCTTCATTGTGTTGTATTATGTTCTTTTCTCATGCTTCTTCTTCTCTACACATCTCTATGTGAGATTTTGCCAAGATCAAGAGCTCAATGAAAAGTACAATAGAGACAAAATATAGGATAAGAATAAATTGTATTCTTATCAATAGATAAATTATCAATTGTTCCATTTTTTATTCAATGTAGATGAGCCTGCTTATATAGGCAAGGCTTATGGATATGTGAGCACACAAACATGACATGTGGCTCAATAAGAAACAAGGGTAGGTAGGAAATAGGTGTGGGTAGGTAGGAGAAACAATATAATAGTCCACATGAGGTGGATCACCAACTAAATGTGGAGTGTAACAACAAGATCAACACCATAAAAGGTGGAAATTCTCCTATACACACTATCTCAATGTGGCACAAACACCCAAGTGTCTCATACCCAAACTACTATGAAATGCATTTCCTAAGTAAACTTAAGTAAGTGTAATAATATCCAAGATGAATAATTATTTACACCAACACCCCCCCTTAAGTGCAACTTAGGGGAATGCACTTAAGTCTACAATGCAACTAAGCAATGCAAGATGGGTCCTAGCTACTAGGCCATGTTAGGTACCCATGTACAAATGTGAATGCATGAAAACCAATGCAATGAAATCTCTCACAAAGTGGGGAAAGAGAGAAAACCCCAATGGGAAAAAACCCTCCCCCAAAAGAAAGATGAAAAACATACAAGAAAACTCTCATAGAAGAATGTGAAGGACAAAACCCCATGTGAGGAAAAAGTCCCCCGCATATGAGAGAAGAAGAGAATCTAGGAAGCCCCCCCTCAATATGGAATCTGCACCAATGATAGAAGCTCGATGTATCAAGAAACTGCTCCACGAACATCAAACAATGTTCCTCCCCTTGGGAAGAAACAAAAACAAAGGTGTATCCATGAAGTCTCCCCAATCATGAAGGGAAGATGTATGAAAAAAACTCATGATGAAAGGAATCTTTCAAAACTGCTCAAGTGTCCCCATGTCAATGCTGAAAGATACCCCCTCCAAAGGTGGTAAACTGTGCCACACTGCTGAAAAAGGCACTCCAAGATCTAGTGGAGATGGATGTAGAACATCTCCCAAAGACTCACATGTCTCCTCAAAAGATAAAGAGACCTCCTCCAACTGATCTACATAAGTATCCACAATCATGTCAACCTCAAAAGAATGATCATGTAGAGAATGAACAAGAGGGTCAAAGTGTTCCCTCGCAACAATCGAAGAAGGATCACCTTTATCAAAGAGAAGATGAATGTCATCAATGATGTCTCCCAAATCTGCAATGTAGGATTCCATAAACAAACTTGCAATGTCTGTCAAGTAACCATCCCATGAATCTGAAGTTGGAAGATAATGAATATCCTGTTGCACTGAATCACATGAAGGCAAAACTGTCGCACTATTTGCATCATCAGGTGCAATAGGTGATGTGATATCAATATGAGGAGATGAAATAAAAGACTCAAGAACGGGTTCACATGTGAGAATCCCCATGTTCAAGTGCCCAAAGTTCTCCTCAAAATCTGAACCATCACAAGAAGTGTGATCATCATGTGTAGAATCATCAAATGTGAAATCATCATCATCAACAAAATCTGAAAAGGAGTATAACCGAGATGCATGATCAACCACCCCAATCGCAATGATAGCTCTAGTCTCCAAGTCTTTAATGAAAACTAACTCAAGTGTGAACTCCACAACTCTCTTAGTTGCACCATGTGTGATTTGGTAGATACAAAGGAGATTGTTTGTCAAGTGGGGTACACACAACACATTATTGAAGGAGTTATCCCCAATGTCAATAGATCCTTTCCCAATCACATCCATGTATGTATGATTTCCCATCAATATTTGTGGCATGGTGCAAGGCTCAAATGTAGAGAACACAGACTGTGAAGATGCCATATGATGAGAAGCCCCTGAATCTAGAAGCCATCTCTCTGAATCATGACTGATAGTAGCACATAGAGCTATTCCTTTTCTTGTCCCAAAAGAGTGAGTTTTCCCACCTATAGAAGCTATGAATGCTTGCTCTTTTCCTTTTGAATGTGAGGAAGTGGAAGTTGATGAATCATCCTTCTTGTAGACATTAGGCAAATCAATGTTATGCTTTTTGATGATATGTGTGAGCTCATCAATCTTCTTAGAATGGCAATGATGCTCCTCATGACCAAACTTTTTACAATAGGCACAAGTAGGTCTCTCCCTCTTTGGTGAATTATCCCTCTTGGAAGAGGATGTATCTCCTTGTTGTGGAGAGGATGATGCTTTATCCTTAGGCTTTGATTGCCATTTCTTCTTGTTTGAGTTGTCCTTTCCTTGATTTCCTTTGTTCCCTTGATTTGCCACTAATGCTTGAGACTTAGAAGCCTTAAGAATGCCCATGCTTATCAACTTAGTTTGTTCCATCATCAACATTTCATTGAAAGCATCAAATGTAGGCATTGTGTAGCTTGAACCCATTGTCATCCTATGGGTTTGGAAACTAGAAACAAATGTTGCATATTCTTGTGGAAGCTTGCCTATCAAGTTGAATATCAATTGAGTATCCTTCTTATCAATGCCACAATCTTTGAGTTGTGCCCTAAACTCATTTGCCTTAGTGACATAATCTTGTATAGTATCAAAGTTCTTGAGATCTAACATGGTGAGATCACTATCAATTTGATATCCCCTAATCTCATCAACTTGACCATACAAGTCTTGAAACTTTTGCCAAGCATCCTTGATTAGAGTACACTTCTCAATACGAAAAAAGAGATCATTTGATACATACTTTCTTAAGGTACCAATTGCCATGATATTTTTAGTGAGCCAATCCAAGTGACCAACCGGATCAACCTTAGGATCAGCAGGAGCAACAGTAGTTCTATCAATGTAATGAGTAAGTCCTTTTTCCATAAGTTTACTCCATGCATCAAATTTCCAAGTAGCATAATTATGAGGAGTTAGGAGAGGAAACTTAGAAGAACCCATAGCAGCAAAAGGAAGGAACACAAGAGTACAAAAGCACAAGAGACACCCCCCCAAATTCCCTCAATCAAAGTACCCCCAAAAAAATTATGATTTTGGCACTTTATATGTAGTGCGTGTACAATATGCCACTTGCAAACAATGGCAAGGTGGAATTCTAATTTTGTTTTACAACTGCCCCAATAGGTTGAGAACTTCAAAGCAAAAGATCAAAAAGATAGATCTATGCAATACAAATGCCAAATTGGCCAAATAAGATCATATGATGAAAGTACAATTTCTACCCACAATTGCTGCAAACTGATAGCATATTCTAAGAGTAGACAAAAAATAATGCACTTTAAAAAAAAAAAATGGCACCTAAAAAGGAGTTCGTATGAGACCGAACGAAGACCTGGAAGTTGCAGAAACGGGGATTAGACAGGTACAATCACCAAAAACTGAGAATTATGAAAACTCTGTCCATCAAAATCAAAAAATAATTCCACCACGTGAAAGTACACGAAATTCTAGCCCGTTTCAAAAAAATAGCACCAAAAAAGGAGCAAAAATGAGCAAGATATGGCCATTTGAAGTTGAACTGCAAAATCAAAAAGCTCAATGAGAGGGACCTGCAATTTTTTTTTTAAATGATGACGTCAGCGGACTGCGGGGTTAAATTTGACGGTCGTATGACCATCGCCCAAACTTCATGGCTAACTAGGCGCTGACTGTGCAAGTGATTTGGTAGGTGATGTGGCAGCCAACTGGGCTGCCGACGTGGCAGAGTGATTTGGCAGCCAACTGGACTACTGACATGGCACTGATTGTGCGTTGTTGACTGGGCAGAAGGCATGGATCCCAAAAAATAATTTCCAAAAAAAAAAAAAATCAAATTGGAAAATAATTTTCAGAAAAAAAAAAAAAAAAAAATTGAAAAAAAATCCAAAAATTTTGTATTGTACCGCCCAAATTGGGCAGAAAATTTCCTCCACACCCAAAATTCGATTTTTGCCAAAATAGGTCGAATTTATACTTGATTTTTATGGAAATGGCCTCCCAAACGCAATGGTGAGGTCGAAAACACTCTAAGATGCCTCCAAAAAATGCAATCCCTCAGATCCGAAAATAGAAGCTTCCACAATGTCTCCAAAAACCAATCAATGAAGCCCCAATGGCTCTAATACCATGTGATATTTTGCCAAGATCAAGAGCTCAATG
The DNA here is from genome assembly GCF_030272615.1 of Cryptomeria japonica. NCBI lineage: Eukaryota > Viridiplantae > Streptophyta > Pinopsida > Cupressales > Cupressaceae > Cryptomeria > Cryptomeria japonica. Next base: position 640,889,381 of record NC_081412.1, read on the forward strand.
AAAATTACAATAGAGACAAAATATAGGATAAGAATAAACTGTATTCTTATCAATAGATAAATGATCAATTGTTCCATTTTTTATACAATGTAGATGAGTCTGCTTATATAGGCAAGGCTTATGGATATGTGAGCACACAAATATGACATGTGGCTCAATAAGAAACAAGGGTAGGTAGGAAACAGGTGTGGGTAGGTAGGAGAAACAATATAATAGTCCACATGAGGTGGATCACCCACTGATCAACACCATAAAAGGTGGAAATTCTCCTACACACACTATCCCAATGTGGCACAAACACCCAAGTGTCTCATACCCAAACTACTATGAAATGCATTTCCTAAGTAAACTTAAGTAAGTGTAATAATATCCAAGATGAATAATTATTTACACCAACACTCTAGCACACATTCATACAACCAACTACTACACTTACTTTGCCTCAGTGGAAATCTACGTATACCAAGTTTTTCCCTCCAAACAGGAAATTCAAAAATAAACAGTTCCATCTTACAAGAAAATATTTCTTGTCTCCTCATTTCAGATTTTCAATTGTCCACATTAAATGACTTATTTCTTCTTTGCTCAGTAATCTTTGCAATTTGATTTGACTTTGCACATAGCTCCCATTTCAAAAATCTATTTTCAACTGCAAATCTGCCCAACATTTACTCCTTTTCTTGTTTGTTGTGTAGACTAAAAAATAATCTATGATTTGCATTCTCTTAAATTCATAGACCAGTCAAATATTTTTTCCACGAGTCATTCACATGTCACTCAGCCATATGGTGGATGGTGGGACCCATCAACAAAACCCTCATCTCACAAAAGGTCCACGTGTGGAAGAAATCCATGTTGGATTATCGAGTTGCACTAATGTGTTCTGCAGATCGACTAACACGCATGTTATATGCATCACAAAACAATAAAACCTTCCTTCCTATAGGTTGGCAAGATAATGCACCTTCTACCATTTTCATTATCTCGCGTCATTTTGTCTCAGGCCTTCTTACCCGTGTGGGCTAGTGGCATGCATCAATTTTTTTATTTAATGTTGCCCTGTGGAACATTTCTCTCCAATTTTGCATGGTGTAGGATAGTGGGGTACCTTGTTTGCCTTTGTTTATTGTTATCCCGCATGACCATCTATCTTTCATTCTTCATGTCGTGGGTTAGTGAGGGAACTAACCTATCATGTTATGTGCATCCCCTGTCGCAACTTAGCATTACCCCGTAGGGAATTTTGTCATGGGTCTTTCTTGTTGCAAGATGGTGGGGCCACTAACATACGGTGTTATTGAAATTCCCTGTCATAGTTTGGAGACTAGACCATAGAGAGTTTTACCTTAGGTCTTCCTTGTTGCGAGATGGCAGGGTGAGCAACCCACCATGTTATTGAAATTCCCTGTCACAATTTTATAGCACCCTTTGGTCAATGCAAAGAGATGATCGTGAGATAGAGATAGTGATAACAATGTGTGTTATGCTATATATATAACAATGTATGACTAACATGTCATGTTATACACAACTGCGATTGCACTTTTTCAGAGTCAGAGAAGTTTTCTTAATACCTTACCAACTCAATGGTCTTTGTCTTATTTGTCCAATTACCAGTCCCAATAACAAACTCCATTCTTTCTTTCTATATCTGCTTGTGTGACTAACATGGAATGTTATGTTATGCTACAACAACACTTTTTTTTAGTCAAGCTAGTGAACTCAGTGCCTTCACATCCCTGTGGCCTTTGTCTTCTATCCACTTGCAAGTCCCCATAGCTGACCCCAATTGTCTTCTTTATCTTTTCTGTGGCTTTTGACTACATGCTCACATACAATAAAATCTGATCACCTCTGCCAACCTAGGACAACACCATCTCTATCAATCTAATCTTCCTCTGGGGCACTCATCATTTGTTGCATCTTCTCAAACATTGACATCAATGACAATCAAATGCCAAGAATCTCCCCCTTTGGCATTGATGTCAACCACACATAACTTCTCCCCCTTTGATAGCAATAGCAAAGGAGGGGACAATCAACTGCCAACCTCGCTCATCTTAGCCTGCCAACCATGCATCTCCTCCCCCTTTTTCCTTCTCTGCTTTACTGGAACAACACAGGTCACTCCCCCTTTGAAACTGCACTGTACACAATATTAATAACACGATGTGTACAACAACAAAAACTCATCTTTGTCTCCTTATGCAACAACAAGTAATAAGGAGGAACCTACCCACAGTGTGAGCCCTAGTGATCTCAACAACCAGCCCATAGAGGAGCTGGATAACCAGAAAAAATAGGAGCACAAGGAAATGGAATTAGAGTTGAACAAGGATAAGGAGGATACGAGTATGGAAAAGGATAGAGCTGGTGAGATGAATACTAGTACGCTTATCCTGGATAAGCTTAAGAACTAGTTTGATGCTCATCTGGGTTTCGATAGATGGTTTTATGAAAGAATTAATAAAATGGAAAAAAAGGTTAAACATCAGGAAGAGAAAGGATGAAAAGGTGAAAGCAACCTAGAGCAATGGAAAAAGGAAATGGACGAAAAGGTGGAGAAGTTGGAAGTTCAGATCAGCAAGCTGGAGGAAGGGAAGGTTGCCATGAAGAACTTCCTGATTTTGATTCCGGAGATCCTCAACTTTGTGACTAGGAATATGGAGGAAATTTCCAAATACCTTGATGGTCCCAGCCCTACCAAGTCTATTGTGGACCTTGATGCTGAAGAGGCTGCTACTGAGGCTGGGAATGTGGATAGTGCTTCTGGAAGTGCAGCTAAAAGAACCAAGGAGAGCTTGAAAAAGGCTGCAATGGCTTCTTCAAAGGAAATCCCAATTCTCGGGGAGAATATCAAAGAAATGAAAGGGATTAGCGATAAATTGGCTAATGCCCTTGAAAACATAGTGTAATTTGTCTTTTTTCTAATTTTGCTGGTTGTTGCTGGTAGTGTTGGACTTTTGTGTTGGCTTTTGTCTAGTACTTTGCTGGTTTTTTTGTTGTCTATCCCGTTTAGTTTCTTAATGCTTTTATCTTTTATGGTTCCTTTGTAAAGGGTTCCGGGGTCCCTTCAAAACCTGATTTTCCCATTATCAAAAACAACAACACCTGCAATTATTTTGTTGACTTTGTTCAGCATCAATTTGCCCGTGAGAACCATAACCTCTATACTCCATCTCTCTTGGAGTGCATCAACCTGTTCAGGAAGGTATAATATGAGGCTATAAGCTTCCCCCTGAACCACGAGCTTCTTTTCCATTGATCCAATGCATGTATCATCATTATATGCAGACCTATAACTTCTCTTCTTGCAGCCTTGTGACCTTTCAAAATTGTCTTCAGATTGTTGATTTGTCACTATCTTTTCACTGCTAACACTATGTCTATTATTGGCTCATCACTACATCAATTGTCTTGTAATCCTTATAACTGGACTACCTTTATTTCAATGTGCATTATCCTTCTCTATACATCTCCTTCCTTTTCTTTTCTACAAATTTCTAATCAGATTTATTTATTTATTTATTAATAATTTCACATCTACTGCAGTTCTTCTTTCATGCCTTGAACCAAACAGGACTTTTGTTGGTATGTCCACTATTTTCTTTAATCTTTTCTTCCACATTTCACATCATGTTGTACATGCACTCTCAACTTCTCTTCTCTATGTTTTCTATTCTCTTTTGATTTGCATCATTCATTCATATTGTCATGAGATTACAATTCACAATCTTCTTTGTTCTTCATGCCCTACTGCTTCAAACTACTTACAGTCCTTGTTCTTGCCAGCACACATTACATTAGCAATTGTTATATATAAGCTACTATTTCTCATATGAACATAGTCCTTTCAACTTCAATATATATTATCTTTCCTTGTTTGCAATGACTGCTCTACATCTGCTCAGCATAAACCATTTATGTATTGAGGACTATGCAGTTTATTTTTCAGCACTTGCAGTTGTAATCAACCTTATATATGCAAGTATGCACCACAATCAAAGGCCATTTCACTATAAATTATAAATATATGCCAAGGCATAAATTTATGTAACTCAAAATGCATCAACACATACAAATATATTAACTTACTCAACATCAACTATACATAAACTATCACCCTTCTTAACAGCTTCCCTGTCGCTAGTTCCTGTCCTTGAAACAACCTTGTCCTTATTCTTTTCAGCGATTGGGGGTGAAAGCTATGATCATGTTTAGCTCCCCCTAAGGTCTTTCATTACTTCAAGATTGAGATAATATCACATATGCATGCATGCATATAGTTTCATCCATCTTGCCTTTCTACTTATCATTTGTGTTCTTCCTCCTTCTCCAAACTTGCTTGATCTCTTTCTTCTTCTCAATTGCAACTTCTGGAGTAGTATCTATCATCTTCCTTTATTTGACTACCTTTGTTTTATATTATTTTGCAGTGTGGCCAAATTTGTTGCAGTTGTAGCATACTATGTTCTTACTAAACAAAGGTGTAGTGGGTTTTCTATTAAACTGATATGGCTTTCTTCTCCAATCCATACTTTTGTGACCAGCTAATGGAACAAAAGAATCTATTGACCATTCAGGGATAAATCTATTTTTATTCCATGTATGTCCCTATCTTACAACAGTTCTATGCACTTTTTATGCTACCCATGGTAGTTATATCTTGCATTTTTGTTGGAAAAGGAAATGGAGGGGCTGCCACTTGGCTGAAATGTTTTTCTTCTACATTTATAGATCTTGTCACCAAATTCATTGCAGTTATAACATTTAATATTCATATTTATTAGGACAACAAAAGGGATCTTTCTTACATAGTTTGGAGTAGGTCTATGCATAATTTTACAATTTGAAACTTTGTTTCCATATGCATTACATTTTTAACAAACTACATTTCTATTTCTAGAAAATGCAACATGATCTATCCTAGACCCATTTCTACACTCACTTGCTTTATGCCCATAACCTTTACATGAATAAAAATAACCAAAGAAAGAGGAACTGTAACTTAAAAAATGTTTTTTTCTAAATAGGTGAAGATCTTGTGGACCTACTTGCTTCATTTCTTCTTCTTATGTGCTTGATCATAGGTTGTTTATTTGTAGCAATCCATTCTTCTAATCTCATCTTGTTCTTAGTCTTGGGAGCAACATATTTTGGTCTTTTTCTAGCAGGAGGTCTCATAACCTTTCTTCTTGGATCCTTAACTATTATGAAGTCATCTTCATTCAGCTTGGCCTTTCCCTTTGGATCAACATTATTACTTCCTATGGCAGCAACAACATTCTCCTTCTTTGAAGCAGCAACTATGAAGGTTTACCCATGACTGTTCATGCTTGAAGATACAACGTTTATGTCTCCTTTTGATGTCTCCCCATTGGTAGAACATTGTCCAGCCTTATATCCTAAGCCTGTAGAATCCCTTGACTACTATTGCTTGCTCAGCATATCATTTAGTGCATTGGTGTTTCTCTCACACTTCATCCTCGGCTTGAGATCCTCTTTGCAACTCTCAATCTCTTTTATGAGATTAGTCATTTCTTGTTCCATCTTTTGATAGTATTTTTCTTTTGTCTCCAACTCAAACTTCAGCACTTCACTAATTTTCTTGGCTTCTTCTAACTCACTTGTCAAAGCTGCAATATTTTGATTTGATTCCTCAAGACTATTGCTCAACTGATCATGTTCATTTGTGGATGAATTCTTGTATTTCTTATATTCTTTCCTTACATTATCCAACTCTTCAAGAGAACATCTCATCTCTCCTTCAAGATCCACTTTAGCATCAACATCATCTTCACCTTCTTCATCATTGTCAAATAAGTCTTGCTTACTGGAATGAGATCCACTATCACATCTTGGTGTTCTCTCCTCATTTTGGATCTTTTGTGCCATGAATAGATGAGTTTCCTCTTTATCTCTATTATAGAAACTAATTGATCTACTTTTATCAACTACACATTTTCTTGCTCCTTTATTCTTCTTCCTTCCACAATCTGATCCAGCAGTACTAGACTCTTCTCCATAGATTTTCTTTAGCCTATTTTATATGTCCTTTGCAAACTTGCACTTCTTGACCTTCAAAGACACTGTATCAGACAGCCCACTGAGAATAACCTTCTTGGCTTCAGCATTGCCTTGATATTTTTTTTTTGTATTAGGGTCAGTTGGAGGAGTAGCAGGGATAGAGTATCCATTCTTAACTAACATCTAGACATCATAACCTAAAGAGGACAAATAGACTTCCATTTTTGAGCTCCAAATAACATAGTTAGTACCATAAAACCTTGGTACATTAACAGAGGATGAGTCATACATCACCATTGTGTTCACACACCAAAATCTATCCAAGGTAGAGAAAGCTTATCTAATTGGGAACCTAGGGCTCTGATACCAATTGTTGAACACAAATGGACCCCTGAGAGGGAGATGAATCAGTGGTAATCAAAAACAACTTTTCTAAATGATTTAAGCTTTAATAAGAGAAATCAATAAACTATGATTAGAGATATTAAACTAATCAATAAACACATAAAAAGTAAACCCATAACACAAGATATACAAGGAAAACCCACCATGGGGAAAAACCTCGACAAGAAATGTTGCTAGAGTCTATTGCTCTAATCTAGCCTCACAATGGAACTAATTTGGTTACAACATTTATGGGAACCAACCCAAAGAAGCACCAACCCCTAGCTTTATGGGCACCAACCCAAAGGAGCACCAACACCCTTTCTGAGCACCAACTCAGATAATTACAATAAGTAAATATTCAATTTTAAATAAGCACCTTGTTACAAAAGAAGTTTTGTAACTCATAATTGTTTTGCACTTGGGATTGACTTGATTCTTTTCTACTCACAAGATTTTTCCTCTACTCTATGATATTTGTTACCAATGTCTATGTCCTCTACTCTTTGATCACTTCTAGTCTCTAAAAATAGCTCTCTATTTTCTATTCTTATCTCTCCTCCTTCTCTGCCTCTCACAATATATATAACCCACTATGTTATCTACCTCGGCTTTGCACTCTCTGGTTGCTAGTCTCTTCTCTTCATGGCTGCATTTTTCTATCTTTTCTTTTTCTTTTAGCTCCCTCTTATCTCTCCTTCACATCTGATCATTCTACCTACAGTCTCTTTCTACAATGTTATGCCTGCACTGGCATCGTGTTATACACACCTATGGGAATCTCTTCTCTACGACCTCTTCTATTTTTGTTTTGTAACCTTTTTTTTGCAAATCTGCTTCACCTGCATGCCTACCATTCACTCTTCTCTCACATATTCAACTACTACTCACATCCACTTTTATTCCTTTTGTATACTCTTCCCTTCCTAGTTCTAACTTCTTCACCTCTTGTTGTACCTTTTTGTCTTGTTTTCTCTACCTTCTTAATCCTCTATTTTTTCTCTCCACTTTGACCTTCAATTGCCACTCATCTTCTCTTCACCTTCTAATTACTCTTCATACAACCTTTTCTGCAAGCTTATTGACTGCTCAGACATCATATTATATGCACTTGCAGAAATCACTTTTGTGTTCTCTCTATATCTTCATTGTACTATATTCTGCATTTTTCTCATGCTTCTTCCTCTCTACATGTCTCCAACACACATTCATACAGTCAACTACTACACTTACTTTACCTCAGTGGAAATTTATGTACACCAAGTTTTTCCCTCCAAATAGGAAATTAAAAAATGAACAGTTCCAGCTTGCAAGAAAATATTTCTTGTCTCCTCATTTCAGATTTGCATTCATCCACATTAAATGACTTCTTTTTTCTTTGCTCAATAATCTTTGCAATTTTATTTGGCTTTGCACACAGCTCCCATTTCAAAAATCTATTTTCAACTGCAAATCTGGGTATCATTTACTCCTTTTCTTGTTTGATGTGTAGACTAAAAAATAATCTATGATTCGTATGCTCTTAAATTCATAGACCAGTCAAATATTTTGTCCATGATGCATTCACATGTCACTCATCCACATGGTGGATGGTGGGACCCATCAGCAAAACCCTCAGCTAACAAAAGGTTCACGTGTAGAAGAAATCCATGTTGGATTATTGAGTTGCGCTAATGTGTTTCGTAGATCAACTAACACATGTGATATATGTATCGCGAAATAGAAAAACCTTTCTTCCTGGAGGCTGGCAAGACAATACACCTTCTACCATTTTCATTATCCCACGGCATTTTGTCTTAGGCCTTCTTACTTGTGCAGGATGGCAGGATGCATCAATTTTTTCATTTTATGTTGCCCCATGGAACATTTATCTCCAAGTTTGCATGGTGCAGGATAGTGGGGTGCATGAATGCCTTTGTTTATTGTTACCCTGCATGACCATCTGTCTTCCATTCTTCATTCCATAAGATAGCAAGGGAACTAACATGTCATGTTATGTGCATCCCCTATCACAATTTAGCGTTACCCTGCAGGGAATTTTATCACAAGTATTTCTTGTTGCGGGATGGCAGGGCAACTAACCTGCAGTACTATTGACATTCCCTGACACAATTTGGAGAGTAGTCTATAGAGATTTTTGTCTTAGGTCTTCCTTATTGCATGATGGTGGGGTAACTAACTCACCATGTTATTGACATTCCCTATCACAATTTCATAGCACCCTTTGGTCAACACAAAGAGTTGACCATGAGATAGTGATAACGATAACACGGTGTGTTATGTTATCCCTGCAACAATGTGCAACTAACACGACATGTTATACACAACTGTGGCTACACTTTTTCTAAGTCAAACCAGTTTACTCAATGCCCTTTGTCTTCTTTGTCCAATTACCAATCCCAATAACACACTCCATGCTTGCTTTCTATATTTTCTTGTGTGACTAACATGGTGTGTTATGCTATGTTGCAACAACACTTTTTCTAAGTCAAGCCAGTGTTTCCAGTGCCTTCACATCCCTATGGCCTTTGTCCTCTATCCACCTACAAGTCCCCATAGCTAACCCTAATTGTCTTCTTTACCTTTTATGTGGATTTTGACTGCATGCTCACATACAATGAAATCTACTCACCTTTTCCAACCTGGGACAATACCATAAATCTTCTCACCTTTGCCAACCTGGGACAATACCATAAATATTCTCACCTTTGCCAACCTGGGACAACACCATAAATCTGCTACCCTCTACCAACCTAGGACAACACCATCTCTATCAATCTGATCTTCCTCTGGGGCACTCATCATTTGCTACATCATCTCAACCATTGACATCAATGACAATCAAATGCCAACACTTGTGGACATATCAAAGCTTCATTTCAAAACACAATCACATTAAAGAAAGACATAAACAAATTTGGTCATAATATTCAAACAAATATTTCGAGGGTCAAAAACTTGTCTCAAAACAAATCAAAGTTATCATGCAAAGCTCAAAAGATCTCAATAGTGTGGCTTATCAAACAAATGGACCCCTTAGTTCTAAAATCCATGTCATTTTAGGCTAGGTCTTGCATTGGTTAAACTTAGGTCTTAATACATATTCATTTATTTTCGTAATAGTCCTTTTAAACTTAGGTCTTAATACATATTCATTTATTTTCATAATAGTCCTTTGCATTATCATAATTCCCTTTGGCATCTAGGTTTTAAAATCCATTTCCTAGTTTTTGATCATTCATTTTCCTTTTATTGTCCTCATTTTCTCAAAATTAGGTCTTGGCTTATATTGCATTTTCATTTTTCAAATTATTAGTCCTCTCATATACTCATTTTATTAATCTTGTCATTACATGGTCCTAAATTCTAGTTTTGTCTTTATTTGAGTTATCATACCCATATCATATCCTTAGCCTTTAATCATTATCATTGCCAATTTGCATTTAGTCTCAAAATTAGGTTTGTCAAACTTGAAAAATCCAAACCTTTAGATCATATCCAAAGCTATTGTTAAGGAAGTCTTGGCCTTGGTCCAATCCTTGTCCTTTTATCAATAATAAATGTTATCTTGTCAAACCTAGCTTAGTATCCAAGCAATAGGTGAGACTTTGTCAATTTGTCCTTTTATCATTTGTTCTTTTGTCCTTTTAAGGTCTTGATTCCATTTCAATTCCCTAGGGTATCTCTTTAGACTTAAATTTCAAAAAATTTACAAATCTCCAAAAACAACAAAAACATAGGTTACATTGTCATCCTTTAGGATTTCATCTTGTCATTCCTTAGTCTAATTTGTTAAAAACTTTAAAAACATATGTTGCATTGTTGTCCTAGATTGCATTATCATCTTCTCATATTGCACTTAGTTGCACCTCATTGTCATCCCAAAACTTAAAAGTGCAAAAACATAAGTTTTATCTTCACTTTTAGGTTGCATTTGTTATTCCTTTAGTTGCATTACATCCTTAAAATCCAAAAAAGCCAAAAACACTGCATAGTGACATGCTTGTTGAAATGAGATCCCAAGTTTCTTGGAGACAACAAAATTCAACACACCAACCCATGTTTATTCTAATGGATGATACCTAGTTGAGACAATCACAATTCAATATGACCCAACAACAAGGCAATATCATGCAACCAAGTCTTAATCAAAATGTGGGTCTATTTATAAACACACAACCAAAATATGGCATGGTTCGATTAGGACCACCACTAAATTTTGAATTAGTCTTCATACCAATGCAACTAGGATTTGGTAGTGTTCAACCTTGATCAAACCAAGCAATCATTCAAAATAGAACCTCAAGTTTGCATCCAAAATATCAAAATCCTTGTTCAAACAAGACTCGAGTTATAGCCTACATTCAATTTGGTTAGAGAAAATGATGAAGGAAGTTAAAACCCTAATACCACCAGCCATAAGAGAATAAGACTCAGAATCATAATCAAAATAAGAATAAGAAGCAGAATTGGAATTTGAATCATACCAACCTTCATTTTCTTATGAGGCTAGACAAACATATCAACCTTCATATTCCAATCAAATCATTTCTCCTCCAATTCAATCAACATTAGAGTCATAACAACCTTCATTTTCTTATGAGACTCAACCTTCACAAGTAACCTATCCTTCCTACCAGTCCAACTTACACGTGGCTCAAAACTATCCAATCTCCATGTTCCCATCATCCCAACCTCAAACACAAAATTTGCAATTCATGTATCCTTTCCACCCAAAAAAAATTCCAAACATGTTAGACCAATTCAACCAAGTCCAAAATCAAATCCCATTCAACCAAAACCAAATTTCAAATATGTCAAACCAATTCAACCGTCCCAAATTACATCCCATTCAACTAAGACCCAATCCAAAATCAAAATGTAACACCAAACCAAAACCCAATCCCTTTCAAACAAATCCAAAATCAAAATCCAACCATGTCCAAACCTCACAATGATTCAAATGCCTCTACAAATAGATATCTCTCTCTAAAACATCTCCTAAATATTATCCTAATCAATTCTTCCAAGAAATATCATCTACTCATGTCTAGCAATGGCTCATCTTCTCCCCAAGAAGTTTCTCCTCAAGAATCCTCCATGTCTTCCACCAGTTCTTTATCCCCTAAAGTCCCACAAGAGCAAACTACACCATCTCCATCAAATGGAATATCCAATGATGAAATACCCCAAGCGCTATCCACAATTGATTTCCAAGCTAATTCAATTCTTGTTACAAATTATGTCCATATTGCAGAAGTGTTAGACCCAATGCCATCATGTGCTTCATTTCCCATCAAAGCTATTTCAGAGGGTCCAATTTAAATTCCATCTCGCTCATCTCAAAACATTGATTCCTTCCCAAAATCCCCCAACATATTTAAAAGCATACCCATGTCAAAAAGATGAATCAAAACATAAAGATCAAGATAAAGATACCAAGAACAAATAATCACATTCACCTGTTGATCAAGATCTCATTTCTCTTGATGATCCCACCGTCCCAACCCATCCTATCCCAAATGATCCCCATCTATTTCATGAATAAAATATCCTCTTAAATCCCATTGGCATTCCACTTTCTAAGTAAGATCAAGATATCCCTTGCATCCTTTCCAATGATCCCATTGAAATTCAAGAACATAGTGCTCACCTGTAAAGAGGAATCAATGATCAATCTTCCTCCTTGTCAAGATCAAAGTATCCTTTCAGCTTCATGTCCACCACAAAACCCTATCATCCCTTTAAATCCTCGACAAGATTCCTTTGTTCCTCCATCTCCATTTGCTAATCCTCCATATACACTCTAGGATCTCATTTCTTTTAATGATCTCAGTATTCCTCCAATTCCATCTCATGAAGAGCTCATCATTGATCCCGATTCCCCTCATATTCCTAACATGTTGGTGCAAGATATTCATGAATCCCCTACATACATAATGGGTTCCTCCACTTTGGTCAAGTCTGATCCACTTCATAATCCCATCATTTCTTTCATATTATATCCACCACATAATGGATTTGTGTAATCAAAGAGTATCCTACGAGTCAAAATATTTATAAGGGCAAAGGGGTAGACCTTCACAAGTAATAACACCTCCATATCAAATAAAATATTAATGGTCATGGCCTCAGTGGCATTCTTCAAGATGTTGGTATCCCTAACAAACCTAAATCCAAATATATGCCTTCCCCTTCATCACTTTCATCCATCTTCGGTCCATATATACCTTTTTTCCACTATGCAGGATCAAAAAAGGCACACATCTTCGAGAACCTTTCATCCATAAAAAATACCTTCATATAATTCTTATCCATACATATATTCTTTTCCCCCTACGAAAAATTTGGATTCCAAGCATAAAAGTCATAAGTCCAAAAATCCACATGCATTCAAGGATCAACATGTCCCATCTAATTGACATCTCAAAACAAAGAAAAATATGATCCAAAAAGAAAAAGAAAAATCCAAAATGCCATAAATTCCAATTTCTCAAAAATAAAAAGAAAAATCAAATGGGTTCCTAAAACCCTTATGCAAGCAATGCATTCCAAGGAACCACAAAAGCATGAAAAATTAAAAAGCAATGTGGATTCCTAAGAAGCTCATAGAAGTACAAAAAGAAGCATCAAAATTTCCATCCAAAATTTCTATTCCTCCACCCAAACCTTTCAGATCCATTTCTCCAACACCTCCTTCATCTATTTTGGGTCCTTATGTCCCAAAATCCACAGCCATTCCTCCATCCAAATCTCAAAATCTAAGATCCACTTTTCCTCCATCAGCCCACAACCCCTCAATGTGTGTGTCAATGTTGATCTTTCCAATGTTTCCATCCACTCAAGCACAATTACTCCAATACCCTATCCATTATCCAATGCATATTTTACATCCTTTCGTCCCTCTGATCCAATTTTTATGTAAATCCTTACCTCGGTCTCATGTCATTATCCTATTGATGTCTTTGAGAATACTTTTAATAGTGATGGTCCATTTTCAAGGCTACTATCCAAACAAAAAGATGCTTGAGTCCTTCTTCCATCCCCTATCATGTGTCCATTTTCTGTTAAAAAGTCAAAAAATAAAGGTAAAGAAAAATAATTCTTCCACTACTGAAAACCTAGTTGTGTTGGGTGAAAATGGAATCAAGTAAGTAAAGACCTAATCCCACTCTCATTCGTACATTGGAATACGAAAGAGCCTAAAAATATGATTCACTTTGACTTACTCTTATGAAATAGAGTCAAGGAATATCTTTAGGATTTCTATTCCTTTACTACAATGAGGGGAAATGAGCTACGTGTAAAAAATGATAAGCTAAGCTAGGGAGATGAATGAAAATGACTATATAAACTATTGTGTCAACCTGAATTTCATCATCAGAATAATACCTGCAACATATTAGTTTCACAAAATAGAAAGGAAAAGCTACAGAAAATCCAAACTCAACCAATGAAACTACATGAAATTGATATTAAAATAAAAACACTATTTTTACCTTCATGATTTAAGTCTCATTGTGTCCTAACTCCACTGTTCCTAGTTGCAGATGATGTGCTCTCAGACAAGCACTGGTAGCTTCCAAGATGGTATATGAAGAATGGACTGATAACTGATAGTTAACTGATACTATGATATGCAATGCTAAATGATTATGCTAATTGCTTCAAGATAAAAACTCACAAATGCATAAGTTTTCACAAATTGTTAACTTGAAGACTAACTCTTTCTCAACTCAAACTCCTACTTTTATAGACTTGTGAGAGGACAAGATGGTGTGGCCTAGATCAACAGTCATGATAAGATCTGCAGATTTGGATGGTTGTGAGCAAAGGTGAAGGTTGAGAGAAAGGGGGAAGGAGAAGACAAGTGTCACTCATCTCACCTTAACTGGGTTGCTGACTAAGGGAATCTAGGGATGATTGGAGAAGATTTAGGCATGAGAGGACAAGTGGACTCAGGTCCTTCCTAAGATGTAGGGATGTTAGAAAGAATATAGAAGAAGGCTAAGAAATATGTGTACGTACACAATATTTCATTTATTTTGGAGGTTGAAGATAAGTGGCTGATAAATTTTTTATTTATTTTAATTTTGTTGAATTAATTTAGCCACATGATAGATGAGTTAGTAAAGAAAAGATGAAGTGGAGATGGGAGATGAGTTGGAAATGAAATTAAATAATTTAGAAATCATTTAATATTTGAGACTTCAGGATAGAAGAATAACCATTAAATATTAGATATTTTAATGATTGAGGAATAATTAAATATTAGATATTTAATTAATTGATTAGAGGAAAAGGATAAATGAATTAATTAATAAAATGTTTCAATTAAATTAATTAATAGAAAGATATGAAATGAATTAAATAAATTAATCTTTTCAAATTAACTATTTACTAGAAGAAAAATTATTAAATAAATATAAAATATTTATTTAATTGCTCGTAGCCATTTTTATGTGTATACATTTTGCCCCTCTTTGAAATGATGTCAAGACAACATTGTTTCAAAGATTAAATCAAGTCTCGATAGTGTTAATCAATTCACACATGTGTGTTTCAGCGCCTGTGTTTAATAGAATAACGCTTTTGTTAAAAAGATTAGCACTTGTTCCAAATGAATTTGTTTGATGTTGTTCATGTTAAAATTCATTTGTATGTTGTGATTGATGCATTTTGATGCGGAATTGTGATTAATAGGTATTCAATTGATGTCTTGATTGATAGAAATTTGATAATGTTGATTGATAGGATAAATGATTGATTGATTTGATTTGATTTGATTTGATAAATTGATAGATTAGCTCTAAGAAACCGATGCAGTTTCTGATGAAGAGCATTGCAGAGTTTGACTGATCTCATTGAATGATACATAACCATGATTGATAGGTTTAGATTGATTTGATAGCCTGATTTGCTTCATTTGAAAAGATGTAGCAATTGTTGATGTGATAGATTAGTGATTTCTTTGATTTGATAGATAGATGAGTGATGATTGATAAAGATCCAATTCTCTTGTTAAACAAGAGAAACTCAATGTTCTCCAATGTCGGGAGAAATTCCCAGCTATGCGCCACCTACTGCTAGAGCTTACACAAGCTGAGATTAGACACATAGATGCCTACGGATTATGCCACTTGTTATATATGCCTGATATTACCCATAATAGGGGATTGTTGACTACCTTAACAGAGAGATGGCATAGCATAACACTTTCCACTTGTCCACTGGTGAGATTAGTGTGACACTCGAGGATGTCTACAAGATTCTTCACATCCCCGTGACTGGTGAGTTAGTCTAGTATGATTTTCAGGATCATGGAGGGACAGAGGCTTGCAGAGTCGTGTTTGGTGATGAGAGCATTTCTAGAGGAGAGATCTGATGGGAGGATATGATTATCTATTACGAGACTCTCCCAGTGATTCTTGCAAGTTTCATTGGCGCATTTATCTGTCCAGATAGGAGAGCTCAAGGTTTTGTTGTTGGTTGGGGTGAGATTCTTCAGAGCATGATGCAACATCAGACTCGATATGCGTGGGGTGTTTGTATGCTTGCTCACGTGTATCATGATCTTCATCGGGTTGTTTTAGATGAGAGTGCTAATTTGTCGATAGGATGCACACTTTTACAGATCTGGTGCTAGGAGCACATTGCTATTACTCGGCCTATTCATCATAGATTTCATGGTAAAAGGTAGTCATATGTCTATTTATATACAGGTATCCTTACTCAGCATAAGCTGGGTAAGATGGAGTATTGGTGTTGGGTTCTGGATTCACTAGATAGTGTAATTTGGAGAACTTATATTGATTGTGAGCCATGGATGGATGATGCACAGACATTACCATATATTATGCAGAGTAGATATCTCAATGGTCAGACGCCATACGTTATTGAGCGGCAGTTGATTAGTTGCATTTTGAGACAGTTTGGTATCATTCTACACATGCCTACTGGTGTCACAATATATGCACGATGGTACAAGGATAGACAAGATTAGGGACCATCTTTGTCTTTTGAGATAGAACGCGTAGAGTTTCTGGCTACTCCTAGGGTGGCTTATGATTTGAGATTGTGCATTCTAGATCATGGGGTTATTGTAGATTATACTTAGTACATGCTTGCACACCCATTTTCTCATATTACCGATCCAGCAGATCCTCCTCCCAGCTCAGGAGATGAGGATGACGATTCAGATGATCCCGTCATTAGGAGATGGAGATGGAGACAAGGGCTTAGAGATTCTCAGGAGGCCAGAGGTGATAGAGATGAGGGAGGTGATGGAGGCGGAGGTGGTAAGAGACCCGGACGGAGAGGAGGTCAATTGAGAGTCTATGGAGGACCTTTTGGACCAGTTGGCAGGATTAAGAGACCATTTCCCATGGGTGGGAGAGAGGCAAGATAGATTGGGAGGGATATTAGCAAAGCAGGCATGAGATCAGTGAAACGGTTACCCTCTATAGGAGAAGGCATGATTATTGGACTGGATGGGGGTTGTGGGAGAGGCATTGATTTTGGTCAGATTCAACTAGACCCTAGGGTTATTGTAGCTCATGGTGGAGAGGATGAGGATCATGTTCCTCTTATTGGACGATGATTTCTAAGAGCTACTCAGGCTGAGATTCCAGCAGGTGGACAGGGAGGTGGAGATGATGGGATTGGGGTTATGTTCCTTAGCAGGATGTGCTAGAGCAGGATACCTTGGAGAGTCTTAGAGCACAAATAGAGCATATTAGAGAATAGATAGAGCACTTTAGGGCACAAGTACAGATACTCATGACAAAGAGAGACTGGGTTGTTACAAGACAACAGGATACTTAGGGTCTCCTTGATCACATTTAGTAGGTTGGATCGGGCACTCTCTCAGTTGATACCATTAGAGCAATAATTTGGGTCGGGAAGGAGACATCACACTAGCGATGACTATATGAGGATTTAGTCGTAGAGATCCAGAGAGCAGGTAGCTATCATACCACTGTGAGGATGGATACTAGCAGTGGTGGAGTCATGGGACCTCCTTAAAGGAGTGGTGTTCGTGTGAGACAGGCATCTGGAGGATCTTCTCTCCCATAGCTACAAAGACGGACAGAGTCGAGTGGTAGTGGCACAGGACTGTTAGACACAATGTACCATTGAGAGGGGGGTGAATCAGTGGTTCTCAAACTTTTTCCCTTTAACTGACTTATGTGAGTATACCGGTTATTAGATTCTAACTCAATGTAGACTTACAGGTTAGTGAGGAGACTAGACATAAATGCATTCACATAAAGAGACATCACATAACACCAGTATGTACGAGGAAAACCCAAGATGGGAAAAACCTCGATGAGCAATGGTGTTGGAGACTACTACTCCAATCTAGCCTCACGATGAAACTCTATTACAATGTTTAGGGCACCAACCCAAGGAGCTACAACCTCTGACTTGTTTATGGGATACAACCCTAATTTAGGGCACCAACCCCTACTAGTTTATGGCCTACAACCCCTACACTGAGCTACAACTCAATGATCACAATGATAACATTAAATACAAAAGTAGTCATAATGTTACAAGTGAATCTTGGAACCATTTCATATACCTTACTTTGTCAGTGAGACACCTTCTCTACTACACCGGTACACCTCTTATGTTGCTCTCATATGTTGCTGTAATGTCGGTAAACTCTATTGGTTCGCCTTTCCTCTATTCTGCTCTACTGGACCTCCTCCTCACTACTTTGTTCTTTACCGGTACTAAACTCTATCAATTCTATGTTTGCCTTCTCTGCAGCTTCCTTCACTTCTTCTCTACCGGTATGGACACTACCGGTTCTTAACTGCTACCGGTTGAACACTTCAACCTGATTCTCCCTCACTCTAAGTCTCTTCTTAGATACTCATTGAGCACTTGAGTGATTTTCTCTCACATGCAGAAGTAACACTCAATCACTTTGCAGCAGCACTCTTTTTCAGCAACACAACTCTCTCAACCAGCGGCAGTCATCTATGATTTTGGCTTACATATTTATAGATTGATTTTCCCACCAAAAACCAATTCAAACTTAGGGCAGTTAGGGTTTCCTCACCAACCTCGAGGTAAACTAAATCCAATCAGATATTGTCCAATTTATTCACCCAGACAGTTGTTTCCTCATCACCACCATTGTCTTACTTTCTTGATCACGCCTTCTATCTTTGGCAATCTTCTTTTTACCCTGTCAGCTGATTTCTTGGTCAAACACCAAGATTGATCTTGCGGTTTCCTTCATCTACCTTGATCTCCTCACTCACTCTGAGTTGTCTCTCAATTGTCCTCCAGACCTCGAGCCGCAAACCTCTACAACGGCTCTGCAACATATCCCATGATTTACGAGATTTACCATTAATGTCAACCAACTCTACAACTACTTCATCGGTGTACATTCCATCAACCGTTGCATGCGAGTCCACCACCTTGACTCCACGTGGAATCCAAGTTGACCACCTACCAGCTTGGATATTCATGTTGATTCAAATAGGATCACCGACCAAACACTCAACCAATTCTTCTTTTCTGTTGGTTTACTAACCATGTTAGTATCTCCCACTGTATTGGTTAACTCCTCATGGTTGTACTATGTTTAACTACTAGTGGAACTCCTTAACCAATCATCAGACATGTCTTTCCAAAGTGTGGTCATCTTCATCAAGTATGGAGTCTTCTTCATCTGCACCTTATCCATATTACTGGTGACCATTCATACTAGTCAAACCTCTTGATAATACCATGTCATCGACCTTCCACAGACTCCATCTTTAATCAAGCCAATATTCCTCTATATGCATCTACTCAGTCATGCCTTCTTCTTGATCTCTGATCATATCCCAACCAGTTGTCAAAGTGACAAACTTAGTACTCTTCATCTATACCGGTGGAGTAACACCTTGTCTTCTGCATCTTTTAATGCACTTATGTGACTTCCCTGTTTCTGTAGCAAACCTTCAAACAGGCACATGTGATCCAGTGTGGGCACATTCATTGTCAGTCATTGCTTCTCATGATGACTGCATCTTCATCTAGTGGGAGTCCTATTATTCTGCAACCTCAAAGCATACCTGTGACTTGTTCATTCTTCTCCTCCAATATTGATGTGATTCAAGTAACATTCTACCTCTTCATCACAAACAACATCCAAGAACCTTCCTCATCGTGCTTGTACACTAGTCATGAGCTTTGTCGGTTGGCAACTACTCACTTAGTTGCACTATCTTCCCAATGTCAACACATCACTTACCAATTGACATCCTTTCCTTACCGAGAATGCACTGTATTGGTAACCTATTCATTTCATCCTTACAAGTTAGGCACTAACTTGTGTACCGATCCAGTGGTCATCCATCTGAATGACATTCTCTTCCTTACTTTATCGGTGTCCTGCAACACAAGGTGATATCAAAGATATCTCAACCTATATTCCTCCATGACATTGTTGCACATACATCTCTCATACTGGTAGTCATCCCATACCAGTTGACATCAATGACAACCCAATGCCAATAATCTCCCCCTTTGGCATTGATGTCAACTCATGTAGTATCTGGCATACTACATAATGCTTCTCCTCCTTTGACAATAATGGCAAAGGGTATTGTCAGGGTATCATTCCTCCTTGTATTTATCGAGAATTGGTAGAATTCTTTCTCCCCTTTCTCTTTACTGGGTGTCTCTCCTCCTTTGATACCAATGGCAAAGGGAACCTTAGTCTAACATCGAATACCAATTGTTACATTTTGTTACATTTTCTCAAGTCATAGCACTTGAGATGGAGGACTCAACCATCAACTGACACTAATTGAGCAAGAAAATTTGGTGCTACTTGTTAAAGAACTCAATTGCAGAAGGATGTATCAGTGATTACTACTCACCTGCTGGTCAAACTGCATCACTTCCTGTTTGATCCCAAATTTGTTTAGAATCAAGTGTGATTGTACTATGAATACAACTAGCCAAATGCCAATTAGATACCCATAACAATGAAACTCTCCTGGGTATTCCTACTATAACTTCCATCATCTGCAATTTGGGAAATTTGTGCACTTACACTTTCAGGTTCATCATAACCACTTGAGCTCCCCCTGAGTCATACATCTCAGGTTCTCAACTCCAATTAGGTCCAATATTGGGGGCTCCAATCATCTCCATGTACTGGTGGAGTTGTGTAGGTGAGATCATCTGATGATCTTTCAGCTTCATTATTTCACCATAACCTATGACATGATCCTAGATGAACACAATGACATACAATGTCATCATCAAGTCATAATTCTAACCGGTTATCCCATAAACATGCATGCTTATATGGTCAACCACTAAGCCAACATATGTCATTCAGGTCTTTTCCAGTACCACTTGAGACATGAACTCTACATTCCATGCTACCAGGGCTATGGCAATGATCTCCAACTTCATTGTCTTACATAACCTGCAAGTACCTATTAGCATTTATGTTGGTAACATCCTATACATACCAGTTTCCTGTACCGGTCCACCATCACTACCAGAGCACCATCCTATGACTTGTGACATTTTGTATCACTCTGTATCAGATTTCAATTATTATCTCATCATATATTGATATAGCAGTGGTGATCCAGCATTCCGCTATAGGTGTGTAGTCAAGGCAACCTCTACACACACTTATCATCTCATTTTCTTCTTTCATACCGACAGCACCTTGTTCTTCCAAGTGTCCTTCTTCACTAAGGGGGTGAAAGATATAGTTCAATATACTACTCCCCCTGAGGTCCTACATCTCCTTTAGGCCTTAGGAGATATCTTGTGTGCATTGAATGCATAGTGCCAGTCCATGGTCTTATTCCTCCATACCTACTTTGTCTCAATCTTCTTCCCATTTTTAGGCTTGGGAGTAGGTATTTCCTTCTTCTGCTGATGGGTCCTTCCATTTCCTGATTCTGCTTCATAGCCAAAAGTAGTGCTATAATAGCATACTGCATCCATCCCAACTTCATGATTGGGGAATCTCTTAACATACCAGTTTGACCATCTTCTCTTGATCATGTTGTTGTGTCTAGCAGCTGAAACCAGTGGACCTCTTGCTCTTGTAGGGACAATTCTTCTTTGGTTCCATGTAGATCTCTGACTTCCATATGCTCTATATTCACCTTTGTGCAGAGCATAGTTATATCAGCCTCCATGTGACTACACGTTCCTCTTCCTGCACTCAAACTCTCTATGGCCAAATCCATTGTAGTTATAACATACAATAGAAGATTGATTCTTTCTAGCATAACCGCGAGGGGGGAGATGCATGTATCTACTCCTGGATACATTTTTCTCATATGCATGATGTCCATGAGATCCTATATTATTCTTTCTAGATCTCTTTCTACATTCCTCTTCCCTATGGACATAAGCATTACATGCAAAGCAGTAACCTGTAAAGGATGGCATATAACTTACAAATTTATTTTGCCATGCATGGGGAGATCTTACCTATTTAGCATCTCCATTTATGCTTCTTTGGGGATGGATCCTAGGTTGTCCATTCTTTGCAGCTCTTCCATCTGGTCTCTTCTTCTCCCACACTTGCTTTGCCATGTGGGTGGTAGCATTTCTTTGTCCTCTACCGGTAGGAGGTCTTCTTTGTTGACTTCTCATGTTCCTTCTTCCGGTGAAGCTATCTTCTCCCATCTTCCCTTTACCTTTGGAATCTGCATTGTTCCTCCTTCTTGTAGCACTGGTCTGCAAGTTTTCACTGGTTGTGTTTAGATCAACCTTCTTCTGGGGAGCATTTCTGACTGTGAAGGTTTGTCCCTTGTTTTCTCCATTTGAGGAGACAAACAGGAAGTCATTGTGAGGGACATTCTTGTTTTATGATGATGATGTTCTATATGATGCAATGATGAATGAAATGAAGAATTCTTTTGATTTTTGATGATCATGGATGCAAATAAAAATGATTATTAACTTAAATGATGCAAATGCAATGATCTATATAGGAATGTAAATGAATGAGTGATTTTATTTCTTTTAATAAGCAAAATGATTATGAATCTAAGTGGAAAAATGCAACTAAATGATCTTAATGGACTTAAATGATAATATAAATAATAATGATGATATACTACATGATTAATGAAATGCACTTAATGGAATGCAAACTAATGCAATGATTGAATGCAACTAAATGAAATGGATGATTATTAAAATGATTCTAAAGATGAATGCACCTACAATAATCAAATGCAAATTGTTTTTGTTTGTCCAAGTATACTCAATCTTTATTTATGACCATTGATCTCTAAATGAAATGAAATGCTTATAATGCAACTAACAATGAATGCTTATAATGTAGATGAATAATGAGCTAATCTAAAAATGATATTGTCATTCTTCATATGGTTGTCTTGTAATAGTGCTTGATTTGATCGTTGAGCTTTAAAATGTTGTAAGAAAATACAAGTAACTTGACATAAAGATTCAAGCTAACCTAAGTATTTCTTACATGGATTTTTATATAGCAAATTAATACAAGAAACTTGATATAATGAATCAAGTTGACCTGAGTATTTCTTGCAAAATAGACAAGGATTATCCCCTTTCATGCATGACTCGGAACGTCCTCCTTGATCTTTTTCCGATCATATCCTTAAACAATTACATACCTTAATAAGAGATAAACCACATACAACAATCAAAGAAAATAATCCTACCCCATCATAGCTTCTCTATTCATGGACATCCTTGAGTCACATAGAGTACATGATTAGCTATAAAATCAAGATATAAACATTGAATCTTGTATGTCATTCACATGTTCTCATGGTCATTAACTGATATAATCATTTTGATGAATGATCATTGATAATCCTTTATTACTTGTTGATTGATTTTTTATTTCCTAAGTTTCACGATTCAGATGCTACAAAATGCCTTGATCTTTATTGCTTTTTTGCTCATTATCTGTCTCAAAATCCTAGATGTTTTTTATTTTTCTAATTTTTCCGAATGTTTTGGATTTTCAAAGATTCAAAAGATCACCTTAGCAAAATGAAATAGAATTTTCCTCCCAGTGGAAACAAAACTTTATTATGGATGTACAAATTGACCAAGATCCAAACCATGGCGGGATACAAATGCAGATTGATTGATTCTGATAAAATCTAAGATAATGACTACGACAAGTATGCCAAATATTAATAATTGTTGGTAAGAAGCATATTTTCTACTAATGGTTCAGAGCAATGGATGTGAAATATGAAAAATGGATGAGCTAGGATAGATGGAAGTGGTAGATGTGATAGGATGGAGTGGATAGGTGCGCAAAGCGATCTCATAGATGGAAGAACTCACTTTTAGATAGCGCCTATTTACCAGGTTTTCACTGTCTAAATTTATTGTATTTTTTTTTCTTTTTTGTTGTTTTATGTTTTTTAGGGATTTTCTTCTCTTCTGATTTTTACTGAATTCTTCAGAACTTTATATGCTTTTAGTGGATTTTTCCAAGATGTTATATCTCAAGCATAGAATGTCTTGAAATGGATAGAATTGATAGGTTCATCAAACCAATCACCTTCAGGGGTAGATAACTTGTATGCTCTTGAGCCATATGTTGCTACTATGACAAAAGGACCTAACCAATTTGGTTCAAATTTACCCTTCTTTTCTCAGTCTTGCTGATTTCTCGGATTCTCCCTTAGAACTATATCTACAATCCGAAAAATGTGTGGCTTGACTCTATGATTATAGCTTCTTGCCATTCTTTTTTGATATACCTTCAAATGATCTATTGCATTTTGTCGATGTTCCTGAATCAGCTCAAGTTCTTGAAGTCTAGAGACTCGTTGTTCTTCTTCTGGTATAAGACCTTTTAAGGAAACTCGTAGAGAAGGTATCTCTACTTCTATTGGTAATATGGATTCTAATCCATAAACTAAGCAATATGGAGTTGCCCCCATTGGTGTATGGATGGTGGTTCGGTATGCCCAAAGAGAAGGATTTAGCTGAATGTGCCAGTTTTTTCCAGCTTCATTGATTATTTTCTTCAAGATTTTCAAGATAGTCTTGTTTGATGCCTCAACTTGACCATTTCCTTGTGGATAATATGGAGTAGAAAACCTATGTTGGATATGGAATTGCTCACATAGTTCCTTCACATCTTGATACTTAAATGCTCGTCCATTATCAGTGATAATGGTCATAGGAACTCCATAGGGATAGATTATATAATTCAAGATGAGTGATGATATTTGTTTTCTTGTCACGTTTGTCAAAGGTACTGCTTCAATCAATTTAGTGAAATATTCAGTAGCAGTTAGAATGAACTTATGTCCATTAGAAGATGAAGGATTTATCTTACCTACCAAATCAAGGCCCATTGATAAAATGACCATGATCCTACCATAGGATACAATTTTTGTGTTGGTGTGTGGATGAGATTCCCATGGATATGGCATTGTTTGCATTTCTTAGCATATGTGAATGAATCTCTCTCCATATTAGGCCAATAGTAACCCATACAAATAATTTTCTTAGCCAGTGTTAATCCACTTGAGTGTGTACCATAAATACCTGTGCGAACTTCGTTAAGAACTTTCTCAGAATCTTCTTGTTCGAGACATCTCAATAAAGTGCTATCTAGACCTTGCATATATAAGGTATCAGCAATTATAGTATAGCGGGATGACTGATGGATAAAATTTCTTCTCTGATTGCGGGATAGGTCAGGAGGAAGGATATTCTCTTTTCGGTATTGATAAATTTGGTCGTTTAAGGAGTGACTGGTTCCCAATATATGGCAAATCATGTAGGTATGTTGGGATTGAATGGTAGGTGTTAAGATATCTTCCACTAGGAATTCGTAATGTTGTTGGTTCTCCTTATTTTGCAAGAGATATGCTATTGTAGCCATTGCATTTGTTGTTTTATTCTCATTTCTTGGGATCTGAGTGAATGATACTTCTTCAAAGTGTTCTTTAAAATTTTCTACCAACTATTTCTAGGGCATGAGCTTGTCATCTTTAGTTTTATAATCATCATTTATTTGGTTGATGATAAGTTGTGAATAACCATAGACATGTAATTCCTTGATATTCCATTCAATAGCCATTTTGAGACCAATAGTCAATGCTTCATATACTGCAGTATTGTTTGTGCATGGAAACTACAGTCTATATGATTTTGGAATTGTGTGTCCCTGAGGTGAGACGAAAAAAATCATGGTATGATGAAAGAACAAGGATCTGGTCAACTACTGAGAAGGGAGGGTGAATCAGTAGATAGAAAAACTGATAAAACTTCACCAATCTCAAAATGAATCTCTCAAAGTAAATTTAGAACTATCAATGCAATATCTCTGTCAAGATAAAAACTGTCAAGCTAAACTAGTTGACTACTACAACAGATAACAATAATCAACTTGTAACTTACAAACATCCAAATACTTTTACTGATATAAGTAAAACTTCATATTGTTGTCAGTTATCATGACTTATCAAAGTGGATTAAGTAGTTAAGCAAATCAACCATAATAAAACATAACCACAAAAACATTCACCACTTGACACAATATTTTTGACGTGGAAATCCAAATGGGAAAAACCACGGTGAGATAAGACTCACAAGATAACTATCTGAACTCTTCTGAAGTTCGCCCTATTAGGAGCCAAGCCTGTTAAAGCTTTTAAAAAAAGTCATGTTAAGAATTGACCCCGTTAGGGACCACCTGGTTAAGGGATTGACTATAATGCCTTGTTAGAAGCAATAACATGTGAGGAGTAACCTTTGTAAAGGATTTAGAATCCAAGCTCATGGATCACCTTGTTAGAGGATTTGAATAACACCAAGCTTGTTAGAGCTTACCCGGTTAGGGGATTTAACTATTGTAATAGTTAGAAAACAATAAGAGTTTGTTGATTTGTTTGAATAGAACTTCACTTGCTTGTTTATATCCTTTTCATGCTCCTATCTGCCTTTACTCAAATTGAAAAAACAACATCTGGTTCAGTAACCACACACTGAATTCAACTTTGCCAACACACTTAAACTAAAACAGCTCATCGACCTTATAAACAAATCAACTAGGTCGGTAACACAACAAAAACCTAATTCTCATAGAGATTACAAACAAGTCAGTTCAAGTATGACTATTGGA
The DNA here is from genome assembly GCF_030272615.1 of Cryptomeria japonica. Classification (NCBI taxonomy): domain Eukaryota; kingdom Viridiplantae; phylum Streptophyta; class Pinopsida; order Cupressales; family Cupressaceae; genus Cryptomeria; species Cryptomeria japonica. Next base: position 640,915,929 of record NC_081412.1, read on the forward strand.
TTACATAACAATCTCTACACATCATTCAAAAAAGCCTCGATCGCTCCTTGATCACCGCTTCATCAAACTTAGTAACTCATCATGTGCTTTTCATTACATGCAGTATACTTGCTCATTCCCAAGACAAAAAAAACATTACCTCAACGCGCCAAAATCACTTTGAAACTCTCTTCATACAATATGCATACGTGTCATAATCATTACCGCTCATCATCAGATCATAAACCAATATAACCAATTCACCAAACTTAATCGATTAGGGTTTATCAAAACAACAGGTAGGGTTTGTCGGTTCAACTCTCCAATACTTAGCAATACTAGCTCACTCCACAAACTAACCTACTAGTTATAGTTTCCTTTCACTAGCTCTTCCTATCGCTACAAAACAACATTACAACAACAACATTACCGATTAATTGACATCAATGACAATATAACAAATCATTAATGCAATCTTCATGCAAATGCCAACAATCTCCCCCTTTGGCATTGATGGCAATACAAATATCAATACCATTGATTATTGTGATTGTGAATAGGAATCCTGGTTTACATTTTACCATGTACTCTCCTTGTCTTCAACTTGTCTTCATTTTGTCTTTAGCTACTAGCTAGCTATACATCTTGCCTTTGTCAATCATACAATTATGCTCACAATGATCACATAGTTCTTCTCCCCCTTTTACAACAATGCCAAAGTGAAATCAAAACATGCAATGTAAAACTTCACTATGCGGCATCAACAACCTGCAACTTGATACTCTCCCTGTGGAATAACTCCACTTCTACACCAATCCTGTTGTAAAATTCTCCAAGTAGCTCTGAGAGTGATGTAATATACATCATTCTCAATTTACCTCATGAAGGGGTTAAACCCTAGCTGACTTCTAAGATACTCAAAAGTAGTCTTAGGTAGAGGTTTAGTAAAGATATCTGCAAGTTGCTCCTTGGTAGAAACATTCTCTAAGATCACATCTTTACTCTGCACTTTTTCCCTCAAGAAATGATACTTCAATTCAATGTGTTTGGTTCGTGTGTGCAAGAGAGGGTTCTTTGAAATATTTATGGCACTGGTATTGTCACATAAGATCTGTACAGGTTTTGTAAACTTCATCTTAAAATCTTCCAAAATGTGCCTCATCTAGATAGCTTGGGTACAATTCATATAAGCTGCAACATACTCAGCTTCAATAGTAAACTGTGAAATACAACTCTGCTTCTTGCTACTCCATGAAACAAGTCTTCCTCCCAAAAAGAATTCTCCACCGATTGTGCTTTTCCGATCATCAACATTACCTACCCGATTTGCATCTGTGTACACCTTCAAATCAAAGTTTCCTTCATATGGATACCATAATCCATAGTCAATGGTACCTTTCAAATATTTGAAAATCCTCTTAGTTTCTATCAAATGTGTTTCCTTCAGATTATTTTGAAATCTTTCAACTAGATCAACTCAATGAGCTATATTCGGTCTGTTGTGAACAACATAGTGCAATTTTCCAATCATTGACCTATACTCTTTCTCATCAACAGATGTGGCCTCATCTTCCTTAGACAACTTAAAACCTGTAACCATTGGTGTCCCAACTGGTTTATAGTCACTCATACCAAATGTCTTTAATACCTCCTTCACATACTTAGACTGTGTGATGAAAATACCACTCTTCATTTGTTGTATTTGCAAACCTATGAAATTTTTTATCTCTCCCACTAGAGACATTTCAAACTCACTTTTCATTTCATTTGCAAAGTCATTTCTCATGTCATCATTTCCTCCAAATATGATATCATCTACAAATACTTCACTAACCAGTATTTTATCTCCTTCAGATTTGAGATATATGTGTTGGCATTTGCATGAAGATTGCATTAATGATATGTTATGGTGTCATTGATGTCAATTGAATCGGTAATGATATTGTTGATATTATTGTTATTGTTGATATTATCTTGTAACCAGTAGGAAGAGCTTTGTGAAGTTTATTGTAAACCAATATGTAAGTTTGTGAGTTGAACCGGTAATCAAAGTAAAAGGTTAAACCCTTTCTATGTTATGTAACCAGTAAACCCTACCAGTTGTTTTTGTTAAACCCTAACCAATTAAGGTTGTTGAATTGGTTATTTTGGTTTATGGTCTAATGTTGAGCGGTAATGATAGTGACACATAAGGACATTGTATGAAGACAAGTTCAAAATGTTTTGGCGTGATCGTTTGTCTAGGGAATGAACAAAGTGTATTGCATCTATTGCAAAGCGTGTGATGAGATACTGAGATCGATGAAGCGGTAATCAAGGAGCGGTTGAGGTTTTCTTGATTGATGTGTAGAGATTGCTATGAAATCCAACTGTCATGCTTGTACCGACTTGTTTGTAATCTAGATGAGAGGATTAGATTTTTGTTGTGTTACCAACCTAATTGATTTGTATTTAAGGTCGATGAAGTTGTTTTGTTTAGTGTTGGCAAGAGTTGGCAAAAATCAGTTGAGTGTGTGGTTTCCGAACCGGAGAATGAGTCTGTAGTTTGAGTAAAGGCAGATAGAAGCTTAAATGGATCTGATCAAGCAAATGTAGTTCTATTCAGACAGATCAAGAAACTCTTGTTGTTTTCTAACAATTACAGCAGAATTGAAATCCCCTAATTGGGTAAGCTCTAACAAACTTGGTTACTTATTAATTCCTCTAACAAGGTGGTCCATTAGATTGGATTTTCAAATCCTCTACTAAGGTTACTCCTTATAGGGTATTTTCTTCTAACAAGGCATTTATAGTCAATCCCTTAACCGAGTGATTCCTAACAGGATCAGTTCTTAACAGGACTTTTGTAAAAGCTTTAACAGGCTTGGCTCCTAATAGGGCGAGCTTCAGAAGAGTTCAGATATTATCTTGTGAGTCTCATCTCATCGTGGTTTTTACCTATTTGGGTTTTCCACGTATAAATACTTGTGTCATGTGGTGAATATTTTTTGCGATTATGATCTTATGGTTGATTTGATTAACTGTTTAACTATTTTTGATAAGGCATGATAACCAAAAGCATTGAGAAGTGAAGCATTGGCATATGATAAAACATTTGGATGTTTACAAGTTAAATTTTATTTACTATTAAGTTATTGTAACAGTCAATTGGTATTCTTATGAGTAATGATATTGACATTGGTATTTCATTGATAAGTTTACTTTGTATGTTTGAGTTTGAGTTTGGAAAGTTTGTATTAGTTTTTCTATTTACCGATTCACCCCCCCTCTCAGTAATCTATCGGATAATTATTCTTTCATCATACCATCAATATGTTGTTGTCTTCACTGGTTCTCTGAAATCCTATCTTCATCAAGTGTGAATGAAGCCTTTCATACCATGCTCTCAGTACTTTCTTTAATCCATATAGTGCCTTGTGCAACTTACATACCATGTCCTTCTTGTCAGTTAAAGCATAACCATCTAGCTGCTCAATGTATACTTCTTCCAGTATTCCATTCAAAAATGCAGATTTCACATCCATCTGATATACTTTGAATCCTTTATGAGCTGCAAAAGCTAGTAAGGTTCTGACACCTTCTAGTCTAGCCACTAGTGCAGAAGTATCACCATAATATTCTCCTTCTTCATGTGCATAACCTTTGCAAACCAATCTAGCTTTGTTGTGAACTACAACACCATCTTCATTCAATTTGTTCCTAAAAACCCATTTCGTGCCTATCACATTTTTATCTATCGGTAGGGGTACTACAGTCCATGTGTTGTTCTTCTCAATTTTTTCAAGCTCCTCCTCCATAGCTTTAACCCAATGATCATCACCAAATGCTTCCTTAGCAATTCTAGGCTCAATAGTGGAGATCATGCAAGAATTCTCTCTGATTCTTCTTTTGGTGAGCACTCCAGCATCCTTATCTCCAATAATCTGTTCAGGATTGTGATTGAGTCTCACATACCTAGGAATAACATGATCATTATCTTCAAGTTCATCTTTATTATCATCATCTTCTTCTAAATCTACCTGTTCTGGTTGAACTGATACATCGATATTCTCTTTACCGATTTCAGATTTCACAGGTTCTGGTTCCAAAAACAAAATGCAAGGATCCTCATCTTTTTTCTCCACACAGGTTTCCCCTGAGACTTTCGGATACTCATCCACTCAAACATCAACACTCTTTATGATTTTTTGTGTCTGGTTGTTAAAACACTTGTAGGCCTTACTCTTGGTGGAATAACCAGGAAATATACCTTCATCACTTTTAGCCTTGAATTTGCTAATATAGTCACCTCTCTTAATAAAAAATTTGCTACCAAATATCTTGAAATAACCAACATTAGGTGATCTACCATACCAGTATTCATAAGGAGTCTTGTCCTTACCTCTTTTTACCAAAATCTTGTTCATTGTGTAGACAATTGTGCTAACAGCTTCTCTCCAAAAAAAAATCGCTACACCTCCTTATATCAACATCGTCCTAGCAGCTTCAACAACTGACTAGTTGTTTCTCTCTGCAATACCATTCTGTTGTGGTATCCTCGGTGTAGAAAGTTGTCATTTGATACTGATGCTCTGCAAAAAGGACAAAGTTAGGATAAACAAACACCTGAACAAGAAACAAAAAGAGTCGATTGTTAGATGTTAGAAAATCATAAATTAAAAACTATCCTAAGCAAGCATATCAAGAAAAACACTACTAAGCAAAAAGAAAGCTTAAGGAATCTACAAAAAGCAACTAAGCTCCTCCAAATGCTCTCTACCATGCTGGTAGTTTCTCCTTCCTTGTTCCTCTCCTCTCCAAGTTCCAAAATAGTGTAGCTCTCAGCAGCTTTTTGCACTATGGATGCTTATGGAGATTCAAGATTAAAGTATTTTCTCTAAATATGAATGAAAAGCTAACACTAGATGCTATAGATACTATGATGATTTGTTTTAAACCAAAATGACAATTATATGAGTTTATTATGCTAAAATTCTCTCTAAAATTCACTATAGACTAAATGCATACAAGTTTTCAGGATCTGGATTATGAAGAAATGGGTTCTATTTATAGGAAAAATGGAGCAATGGATGGTTGAGATTGAGTAATCACAACAAGGGTCGGGATTGAATGATTTGAGATCCATGTGAGGGCTTTCAACCTAATCCCAGGATGACAAGTGTCAATGTGAGATAGGTTGAGAGGAGAGGGAATAAGTATTAAATGTTTGACATGACCTAGGAGTTAACTTGGGGGTTAGGGTCAAGGTTAGTTGAATGAATAAATTTTTTATTCAAAGAATAAAGCTTTTATCCAATGGATAAACTCTTGTGCAAAGGCAAAAGGGATAAACATGGTCAAAGCAATAAATGCTTGAGGAGACACATGAGTGCAAGTTGAAATAACCATAAATGGTTATGTAAGAGCCATTAATGGTCATGTAAGAGCTATTAGTGGTTTTGGAAGACTTTGGAGGTTAAATTGTTGAACACACAAAGCATTTAATGCTTTTCAAAGACTTTGAAGTCTTTGAGAAGTGACTTCAAGTTGCTTAAGAATGTGACAATAATTAGGGGATGGATTAGGCTAATTAGGAAGGGCTTAGAAGAATCTAGAAGGGGATTAGATTTGCAAGTGGGTTTGGTGGGTGAGGGAAAATAGGATTTTAATTAAAATAAAATTAATTTATTTCAATTAATAGGTGCAAGTTGCACTTGTAGGAAAATGCAAGTGGGGGGATAAATGATTTAAATAAATGTTTGATTTAATTTATTTAAAAGAGGAATAGGGGATTTAAATGAAATAAATGTGATTTATTCATTTAATTGATTGGTGAATTTGGTATAATGAATTAATTAAAATAAATTCAATAATTTATTTAATTAATAGGAGAATGCTTGAAGATGAATTAATTAAATATTAATTTAATTAACTAATGGCTAGTGGATTTTTAATCAAATAAATAGCAAATATTCATTTAATTAAACTGAACAGATTTATGTGACTACATTTGCCCCTCTTTGAGACGGTGCGGTTTATCGCATTGTTTCAAAGAAAAAAAAAATAGGTGTGAAGGGATGCCCCATAAAATATAAATTTAATGGGTGGTATGCCCCCTCGAGAGATGGGCCGAAATTTTTTCGAAAAATCAGGCGATCTCTCGAAAAAGAATAAAAATTGGCAGGGTGATAGAAGAGAAGAAGTTAGCAACACGAATGAAAAATAAAAGAAATCAGAGATAAAATGGAGAAATAGGAGGCTTGGGAAGTTCACGGGGACTACGGCGGTGAGCGGGGGAAAGTTACGGTGACGGTGAAGGGTTTATATGGGGAGAAAGGGGTGAAAATAGGATCATTCGTGACCGCGACCGGTGTGAAACTAGAGCTCTGATAGTGATGTTTTTAGAGGAGCGAGCAACAGTTAGGATGCCGGTACCCATTGCAGAGCACCGTTTTAAGTGAGTCCGTCGATTCCATCGGCCAGATGACTACGGACCAGCAGTACGCAAATTTGAAATTTTGAATTTTACATATTTTTGTTCTGTTTTTTGCTAAATCCAAGTTGAGTCAGGACAATAGCACTGAAACTATGTTTTGGCACTTTTGTCCAATTAACTAGCGCTTTTGTGCCGCAATGGCACTATTGTGCTGTTGTTTGAGCACTATTGAAAATATTAGCGCTATTGTGTGCATGTTTAAGTGCTATTGTTTGTTGAGCGCTATTGAGGGGTCAATTGAACGCTTTTGTCTTTAAGCAACGCTATTGCATAAGTCTTGTAGCGCTTTTGCAATTTTAGCACTTTTGTTAGGGGTTTAGCGCTATTGTTTAGGAAGTAGCGTTTTTGTTGAGGAAAATAGATACCCCAGGTTGTGTGAACAAAAATCTCCCGATGCCAATGATGGATAAATAGGGATATGAAGTGAGAGTTGTTTTGAACCATAGCAGCCCTGGTGAGACTTAGGTCATTAGGATAAATGTTTGTTGAAGTCTAGGTGTGCCATGATTGCTTACCTGTTGAGACTCAAAGATACTTGATCAAAGTATCTGTTGATAGTCTAGGTTTAAACTTAAGAAAGTTTGAAAACAAAACAACTGATGATGATTGATTGATGCCCGTGTGTAGGAGGATCTACGCGTGTTACAGCTACACAAGAGACATCCACCGATACAGGGGTTACGGGATCGACTGATAGAGGCTGAGATTGATTGCATTGCAATGACTAGGCTATATGATGTGATGCATATGCTCGTAATTTGGATGTATCACGGTTTGATTACAGCCTTGGTAGAGCATTGGCACAGTGAGACATGCATGTTTCACCTAGCACAGGGGGAGATGACAGTGACTTTGGAGGATGTGTGGCATATCCTTCATATTCCCATTCGGGGTGAGCTAGTCACATATGACAGATAATGGGGGAAGCTAGCAGTGCAGCGATTCTTTGATGAGGATGTGTTCATTGATGATGGCTCCATAGCCTGGGAGGACATCGTGGCATTGTACGAGCCATTGCCAGCAGTTTTGTCTGGGATCGTGGGAGGGCTACTGTGTCCTGATAGGCGCTCGCATGGTTTGGTCATTGGATGGGGACAGGTTATAGAGCAAATGATGATGGAGGGGACCCAATTTGCCTAGGGACCATGTGTGTTGGCGCACATGTATTAGAAGCTACATGAGGTAGCGTACCGTGGGAGAGGCTCGTTGGCAATAGGAGTGACACTGCTACACATTTGAGCATGGGAGCACTTACCGGTGACTCGATCAGTGAGTCTGAGATTTTGGGCAGTTGACCAGCCCTATATGTTCATGTACAGCGGCATGATGAGTCAGCCCCACCTGGGGAAGTTAGAGTGGTGGCGGCAGGCGTTAGATGATCTTGATGCGATGATTTGGAGACCTTATCTGGAGTGTGAGCCATGGGAGGATGATACGGAGGCCTTGCCATATGTATTCATGACCTGATTCCTGATTGGGCGAACATCCTATGATGTAGAGAGATAGGTGTCAAGCAAGGTTCTGAGACAGTTTGGACGGCAGTAGGGATTGTCGAGGGGATCAGGAGAGTACGCCAGAGTGGTTCGAGAGAGATATGCATGGGGGCCAGTACTTCCATATGATCAGGCATTGGTGGAGTTCCGGATGTTTCAAGCGAGGCCATGGGATATACGACTGAGGGTGGTGGATGCGGGGGTGTCAGATGAGTATACACAGTATATGGTAGCTCATCCAATTTTGGATATATCAGATCCAGTAGAGCCTATTCCTGATTTTGAGGAGGAGAGGGGACAGAGACGGAGGAGGGGAGGAGGTCAAGGGTCGATGATAGGCAGACGAGGGAGGGGGGATGGTGGTGACAGAGGAGGAGGAGAGGGTGGAGGTGGTGGAGGAGGTGGAGGAGGTGACTTAGGTGGTCGGGTCTAGCGGAGAGGGAGAGGCGGATTGCCACTGCGGATATCACAGGGACCGTTGGTGCCAGGCGGAGTCAGATTAGGTGGCCGAGGTATGGAGAGGGAGATACCGATGGACAGAGAGGAGGGAGCCACTGGAGAGGTACCTATGGAGACAGGGGAGGGAGCGACAAGGGGTGGTGATCCTTGGGAGCATATGCTAGCACATTTGCATACTTGATTGACAGCAGCCGAGACACGGGTGGAAGATCTAGAGGTGGAGGTTGCAGCGAGAGACGTGTAGCTATTTGCATGAGAGTCAGAGCTAACTATAGTGCTGCAGGAGAGAGATCAGGTCATTGACAGGGTGGTCCAGTTGCAGGAGAGAGTGAGGGTTTTGGAGGGAGTACGGGGATAGGAGCCATCTATGGAGGCATTGGTGAGGGAGGTACAGAGAGCAGGTGGAGAGGTTGATTATTGGCGGGGTTTATATGAGCAGGTGGTGCCATCTAGTCAGTGAGCACTGAGCTATTCATAGATGCGACAGGCCATATCAGAGCGATCCAGAGGATGTAAAGCAGTGGGGGTGTGATGGGCCTCTACGGAGAGATAGGTCAGGGGGTGCAGGAGCTAGTGGGGGTTTGATGGGGCCTCCATGGAGAGATAGGTTGGATGGTGCAGGGACTAGTGGTGGAGCAGGTGGCGATGGTGGTGCAACATCTGGTCAGAGTGGCATCTGAGAGAGCATTTTGCATGCATGTATTTTATTTATGTTTGGATTGTATCTTGGATGGCTCTTGGTAGCCGATTTTGTAGACTTCATTGTACTCTAATACATGAGATGATATATATGAGGAGATCCCATATTTTGATGATATGCATTTGATATGTATGGATGGTGATTTTATGAGTTTATGCTTAGATGGATACGTGTATATGTATGCATTTATGAGATGATTCCTATATGCATGTTGTTATGATGATTTATGTTGTTGGACACTGACATATGAATGCAGGTTTATACATGTGTGCATGTTTTGTTTGATGTAATGCTTTATGTATGTAATGCCATGATGATGATGTATGCTTATAATGATATGGACAAGATCTATGTGCTTTCATGTTATATATAATGATGAGATAATGATATGCAATGATGTTAATGCAAAGAATGAATTATTCTATGTATGTAAATGCATCTAGATGTTTTTAGATGAATGAAATATGGATAAACAAATGTAAAGTACAAATGTTTATATGATGATGTCGAAATGAATGCATACATATAATGGATATATAAAATGGTATGAACCAATGTTTGGAGACAAATGTTTTTATTATTCTAAATGCCTAAATATGATTAAGTAAAAAGGATAATGTGATGATAATGCAACTTATGGTTTAATAACTGCACCTTAATGCAATTAAAAAAGGATAATGAATGCAATGTAAACGAATCCTAAAAATGAGCCTAAGAAGACACTTAATAATGGATGAATGAATGCAATTTTTTAACTAATGAATAGATAAATGAATGTATGCAACGATGCATGATAAAGGATAATAAAGGATGATAATATGATAATGGATAACTGACACTAAATGAATGCATAGTAAATGGCTAATACAATCAAGGACAATTGGTTTATATGAATGAATCTAAACATCCTGATTATGCAATGATGAGATGACATAATTTTTTAATAAATGATAATGAACTATATGCATTTTAACCAACTAAAATGGTATGAAATGTACTTGATGCAAAATGCAACTAAATGTAATGATGATGATATGACCATGATGAATGCAAGGTATTTTAGACTTTGCATGATGCATCGATGATGTATCAGAGTACTCGGTCGCGATTGTGTCCAAGACTAGCTTAATTTGCACATAGCTGCTCATTTTAACTTTGTTCATATTGGCATACAAAAATCGTACATATGAATGAGTGAATGGATGGGTGATATGCAACGGAATGCAACATATAAATAGATGAGATGAAATGATGATCCATAGTGCTCTATTTTCATCATTGAGCTTTAAAATGTTGTAAGAAAATACAAGCATCTTGACATAATGATTCAAGATGACGAGAGTATTTCTTACATGGTTTTGATATAGCAAGTTAATACAAACAACTTGATATAATGGGTCAAGTTGACCAGAGTATTGCTTGCAGAATAGACAAGGATCATCTCCATTCATGCATGACTTGGATCATCCTCCTTGATCTTGAGCTAACCATATCCTAAGACAAGTTCATACCTTAATAAGAGACAAAAACCTTTATCCAAATTGGATGAGGAGGAACCAAAGAAGGAGCATTGTTAGCGCAAACAAAATAGTATATACATAAAGAATAAAGAATATGGATCCTTGGTAATGGTTCATGCTCATATGGTTGAGGTATACGCTGTAGTCAGCAAGCCGTAGTGATCTATGACTACATTTTGCATAAGATCACGTAGCTTAGTGAACTTCCCACGTAGACACCATTAGTACATGCCCCAAAACTTCATCAGAACAATCTGCAGATGATACACAAATAATGTTGTAGGAACCTGATACATATAAACGAATGAATTACTCACAAATCAACCGAGTATTTGATAGCTTAACACATAATTTTCTTATCAAAGAAAACATCATTTTGTCTTTGTTTTGGTAAGGAAGGATGCATCCTTGTTGAAGACAGTTTGATTGTTGATGTTGATTGTTTGGTCAATTTGGAGAAGTGATCATCGTGCGAGTATTTTTTAATGCTTGTTTGGTATCTACTTGGATGAGTATGTACAATGTGTTGCCATGTTTTTCTGTTTGATTTTCGATGTTTTATCATGTTTTTGGATTTTGTGAGATATTTTTGAATGTTTTTGGTATTTGATGATTGTTTTGAATGTTTTTGGATTTTGAGAGATAGTTTTGAATGTTTTTGGTATTTTGATGATTGTTTTGAATGTTTTTGAGATTTTGCGAGATAGTTTTGAATGAAGAACCCAACGAATCATAACAATAATGTATAATCCACTTCCATCAAACTAGATTAAGGGCATTGCCCCCAGTTTAGACATGACTATGAAAAAGCGGGATGCAAGACACATGAAGTACTTTCTTGATTGCAGATTAATAACAAGTCATGGTTTGGACGGATGGATGTGTGTATGGAGTGGATGTCATCGCAACTAGTCTGAAAGACAATGGAGCCATAGCCTTTACGAGTGGTGCCTGTTTGCCAGGTTTTTATCATCGCACTTACCCAAGGTGCCACCGGAGTGGTTGTTCACCGTTTGGATGTATGATTTTTCTTTACTCTTTTGATGTTTTTGTATTTTCTTCAGGACCTTTATCTGGATGTTTTTGGTATTTTTGCCAGTATATATGGGAGCCTGATGCTCTGTGCAGCTTATGTATAAAACCGTTTGAGGTGCATGTTGTTGATCGGATCTGCTAGCGGTTCTCCTTCTGAAGTAGCCAACTGATATGCCCCGGACCCAAATACAGCAGTGACAACATATGGACCCAGCCAATTTGATTTAAACTTTCCTTGATGTTCTCGGTTGTGTTGGTTACAAGGATTTTCTTGAAGAACAAGATCACCTACCTCGAATGTACGAGGTCTAACTCGATGATTATAGCTTCTGCTCATGCACTGGTGATAGGCTTTGAGGTGATTGTATGCAGCTTGTCGTTTCTCATCAAGTAGCTCTAAGTCTTGGAGACAGGATACTCTGTATGCTTCATCATCGATGAGATTGTGCAAGGAAACCCGTAGTGATGGGATCTCAACCTCAATAGGTAAAATAGCTTCTACACCATAGACCAATGAGTAGGGAGTTGCGCCTGTAGGGGTTCGAATGCTAGTTTGATATGCCCATAGTGCTGGATTCAATTGAACGTGCCAATCACGACCAGCATCATTGATTGTCTTCTTTAGGATTCTCAATATGTTCTTGTTTGATGCTTCGGCCTGACCATTACCTTGTGGGTAATAGGGAGTGGAAAAGCGGTGTTGGATGTGAAATTTCTCACAGAGTTCACGGACATCCTGATTTTTGAAAGGAAGACCGTTATCTATGATGATGGACATGGGTACACCATACTGGCAGATGATGTAATTGAGGATCAATGAGGTGATCTGCTTGTCGAAACTTGGGTAAGTGGAACAACTTCAATCCACTTTGTGAAATATTCGATGGCGGTAATAATGAATTTATGGTCGTTGGATGAAGATGGATGGGTTTTACCCACAAGGTCAAGACCCCATTGACAAAAAGGCCATGGTGTTGTGATTGGTTGCAATTCCTGTGTCGGTGCATGTATCAGGTCCCCATGAACTTGGCATTTCTTGCACTTTCTGACAAAGTAGTAGGAGTCTTTTTCCATTGATGGCCAATAGTATCCAGTGCGTAGGAGTTTCTTGGCTAGTGATGGACCACTTGCATGAGTTCCACAAATTCCTTCATGTACCTCTTCCAAGGCCTTTGTTATCTCATCATGTTCCAGACATCGAAGGAGAGTACCATCAAGACTGAGTCGGTATAGGGTTTCAGCAATAATGGTATATCGAGCGGTTTGGCGAATGAAGGTTTTATGTTGGTTATTCGATTGGTTAGGAGGAAGGGTGTGATCACGGAGATAGGTGTTAAACTCACCGTACCATGGGGATTCAGAACCAATAAGGCAACATATCATCTCGGATTCAGGGCTATCATAAGCGGGGATCCAAAGTTGTTCTACCAAGAACTCATAGCGTGTTGAATTCTATAGAAGATCTAGGAGAGATGCAATGGTAGCCATAGCGTTAGCAGCTCGATTCCGATCTCTTGGTATCTGCTCAAAGGTGATAGTAGTAAATGATACCTTTAATTTGTCCACCATTTGTTTGTATGACATGAGTTTATCATCCTTGGTCTGATATTCATCAGTTGCTTGTCAAATGACCAGTTGGGAGTCACCTTATACTTGTAGTTCTTGTAATTTCCATTGTACGGCTAGACTAAGTCCTATGATCAAGGCCTCATACTTTGCTATGTTGTTGGTGCATGAAAATGTGAGCCTGTAAGACTTCGGGATGCTGTCACCTTGAGGTTTGATAAACAGAATGCCTGCCCCCGAGCCATGCCTAATATACGAACCATCAAAGTATAGTTTCCATGGTTGTGTTGTAGTGATCATGAATATCTCTTCATCTGGAAAATTGGAAATGAGAGGATGATCGCCTATGAGTGGTGCATCGGCCAACTGATCTGCAATAACTTGTCCTTTGATAGCTTTACGGTCTACATACTCGATGTCAAATTCACTTAGAATCATCACCCATTTGGCCAAGTGGCCTGTCAATGCTGCTTTACTGAGTAAGTATTTGAGTGGATCAATCTTTGCAATGAGCTACACCTTGTGTGTTAACAGATAGTGCCTGAGTTTAGTGGCTACCAAGATTACTGCTAGGAAAGCTCGCTCAATAAGTGTATAATTGAGTTCATAGCTGACGATTGTGTGAGAGATGTAGTAAACAGCACACTCTTTCCCTTCTGCATTATTTTGTGCTAGTAGTACACCCAATGTTGTACTTGTTGCTGAGATATAGAGTAACAAAGGTCTACTTGGATCTGGTGGTATCAGCAATGGTGTATTCATGAGATAGTCTTTAAGCATCTGGAATGCTTGCTGGCATCTTGCATCCCATTGAAAGCGAATGTTTTTGTGTAGCAGATGTGTAAAGGAGTGATACTTATCTGCCAGTTGTGCAATGAATCTTCAGATGGATTGTAGTCATCCTTATAATGTCCTTAGCTAACTGATGTTCTTTGGTGGTGGCATGTCCATGATTGCTTTGACCTTTGCTGGATCAACCTCAATACCTTTGCTGGAGACAATGTATCCTAGAAGCTTCCCGAAAGTTACTCCAAAGACACATTTCTTTGGGTTGAGTCGAACATGATATTGTTCCAGTCTATCAAATATTTTATCTAATATGTCGAGATGACCTTCTCTGGTGAGTGATTTTTCTAGTAAGTCGTCAACATAATCTTCCATCATAGTATGCATCATGTCATGGAAAATGGTGGTCATTGCTCGTTGATAGGTTGCTCCTGCATTCTTTAGACTGAAAGGCATTACATTCTAGCAGTGTGTGCCCCATGAACATGTGAAGGTTGTCTTATGTTGATCCTCTGGTGCGATCTTTATCTGATTGTATCTGGAAAAGCCATCCATGAGTGAAAGCATGGAATGTCCTACTGTTAGGTCCACTATGATGTCAATGTTTGGTAGGGGAAGTCATCCTTAGGACATGCCTTATTCAGATCTCTAAAGTCAATACAAATGTGGATGCTCCCTTTTGGTTTGCTGACAGGCACAATATTGGAGATCTAGTCTGCATAATCAATTGGTCTAATGAAACAAACATCGAGAAGTTTCTTGAGTTCTGTTTTGACTAGTATTGCAATCTGAGGATGCATTTTACGAAGCTTCTGCTTGATAGGTTTGGCTTCTTCTTCTACGGTGAGGTGATGCATGACTAAATCAGGATCAAGCCCAGGCATGTCTACATATGACCACGCAAAGTTGATATGACGCTTTTGAAAGAATTCTGCAAATTTAGGTTGTTCCTCTAGAGTTAGAAGAGATGCCAGATGTATGTGGTGAGGAGTTTCAGGAGTCCCCACATTGTATTCTTTTATTTCCTCGATGAGAATCGTTGATCATTCTTGTTGTGTGCTATAGGGAAGGATGTCAAACATTTCATCTTCAGGCGCCTCAGAGAGATTTTCATCGTTGGATACGCTCTTTCTTTTTACTTTTGTTGAATCAAATAGTTTCACGGTGTGGTTTTCACTGGAAGATCCATGTTTTATTGTTATATTTTTGCAGCTGAAAGGTTTGGCATCTGCCTCGAAGTATGTTGCGCTATTAAGTTCAATGGTGAATCCAGCTTTGTGATCCCCACTTGGTATGTTATCCCGTAGTTCCAAAAATTCAATGAGTGCCTCATCATTTTAGAAATGGTCAAGACATGGGGGATTTGGTTGGTTCCATTCAATGAGTTCAGGATGGATAATGGGCATTACTTCATCGATTAGGTTAAGTTCGTTAGATGTGTCAGTGAGGGTTAAGACATTATGGGCCAAGTCGTCGATGGTACTCTCCCTATCAGAATTAGGCGTAGGATGTGACGTAGGGTCTGTGGAAGAAGTTTCTAGCTTAGGAACCCCAGAGGTCTTTATCTGTGCTTCTCCGTAAACAGGGATGTCTTTGTGAGGTGGAGGTAGTGATGTGTCTTCCTCATCTGAAGTATTAAGCTAGACGGAATCAAATTCCCATTCATGTGAGTCAGTCTCTAAATCACTTTCCAGCATCCGATTACTATACCATACTGGGATGTCCTTTGTGTTAAACACTGCTGTTGTGATCGGTTGATGTACTTTTGTAGATGAAATGATCGGTGCTGCAGGAAGGATGATGGGGATCAATGAATCTGATACAAGGAGTATTGATAGTGTTGACTCTGTTGCTTCTGCTGGAACTGCTAGTGTTGTAGATGCTGCTATGGGTTTTGATGTAGTTGATGCTGCTAATGGTGCTACTGATTTGATGAGTGGGATGATTGGTCTTATAGGTGGTTGTGCTGGGATTTTGAGCCTCGGTGGGGCAGTTGCGATGGTGTTTGATGTTGCTTTTATGATAAAAGGTGTCCTCTTTGCAATAGGCTGATATAGTGGTTTGTTGGGTTTTCCTTTGAATCCGAGTTTAGGAAAGATCTCCTTTTGAAAGCCTAGGCCTGCATTATCCTTGGGCTTTAATTCTGGCAGCAATGGTTCATATCTTCCTTGTTTGCAAGGTCCCAAAGCACTCCTACCATCGTAACCCATTCTTTGCATAATGAGGAGGCCTTTACCATACTGATCCGTGAGAAGTGTGGCTTGCGGCATATCGATGGTGATGGGATCTTTATAGATCCTTTCTGCTAAGTCATCATCTTTGGTCTCTTCTTCTTCACTTTTCCCAAGGATGAAAGGCATCAAAGCACATGCTAGCATGATTAGTGGTGTTTGAAGTAACTGCTGAGGCTTTCCATGTGTTCTAGGAGAAGTGGGCATTTGTCCCACACAAAAGAGTGGACTCAAATTGTATTCCCCAGGACCTTCCTCTGCTATTTTCATCTTAAGCTTTTCTTGTTTGGGTATAGTGGTGTTTGAATTGGCAAGAGAGGCTGGACTTATGTATGATGTGGAGGAGATGGCTTCTTTATTGTTAGGAATGGTAATCTCTGGTTGATGTCCGATATTATGACAATATGCAAAGGGGTTTGCATCACCCAAGATTGTGATCTCTGCACTGTTATGTGGGAACTTGATACATTGATGGTAAGTGGATGGAACGGCTTGCATGGCATGTATCCAAGGTCTTCCTAACAATAGATTGTATGGTAGAGGAAGGTCCAGAACTTGACAGATGATGTGTTTCACCATAGTGCCCACTCGGATAGGTAGTACCCCAGCTCCTTTGGATGAACGCTCTGCATCATCATAGGCTTTGATTGTGATCTTCTTGCGAGGATCCACAGATTCAATGGCATATCCTAAAGCTATGACCAACTGCAGTGTACAAATATTCAGGCCTACTCCATTATCAATCAAGACTCGCTTGATCCTATGCTGGTTGATAAATCCTTCAATGTGTAGCGAAGCGTTATGAGGTTGCTGGAAGGAAGAGTTGTCACTTTTGGAAAAATTGAGACAAGGTGATGACTTTAGACTTCCAACCATGGCTTGGAACTAATCGGTATTTAGGTTTGCAGGGACTGACACCTCTTGGAGAGCTTGATCCAAGATTGTTTTATGGGATGGAGATAGGCGCAATAGCTCTAGGATAGATATCAGTGCGGGTGTTTTGTCTAACTGTTCCACAAGGTTATACTACTTTGGGATAGATGGGGTGCCTTGTGGAGCTGCTTTTATAGTAATCTTGTTGCAACATGTAACAACATTGCAAGTGGAGCTAGGATTTTTTATGGTTATAGTTGCAATTTGTTCACTGGCATCGTACAAGTGATTTACATTGTAATTATACGCAGCTTGCGTATAATCAGTGGTATTAGTACCTCTCCTGGAAGTGGAAGGACCCCTTTGATCTTGTGATGGAAGTGGATTTTTAAACATCAGAAGATCATTGTTTGTTGTTTTTTGGGTCATGTCCTTCGATTTTGATTTCACCTCGGTCAATAAGATCCTGAATAAGATCTTTTAAGTTGTGACAATTGCTTGTCTTGTGTCCTCTCCCTTGATGGAAATCACAATGTTCGGTATCCCTCCACCATGCAGGTTTGACTTGAGTTTCATAGTTTGATGTTTTGGGTAGAGCTACCAGATTTTGAGAAACCAGTTGTCGCAATACTGTTTCGATGGGTTCCCCTAAGGGAGTGTATGTTCGCTTTTGTTTTTGTTGACAAGGTCTAGGTTCATCGTGAGATGTAATGTGGCCTTGATTTGGAGGAGCAACTGTGTTAGCCTGAGGTGGGGGATTCTATCCTACAAATCGAACTACAGGTTGTGCACTTTTGATAGTTCTTGCATCCACAACCCCGTTGTTGACAACATTTTTGTTTTTGTTCCAGAAGCTTGGTTTGTCACTATTGAAGCGTGGGCAAGGACCATCCTTTGGTTCATTATAGATTTTGATACGTCCCTTCTTGATGAGAGCTCGCTCACATTTTAATCCTTTGGTGATCATGTCATTGAAAGAGTCTATGTCTTTGACATCTAGGTGAAATTCCATTTCTTCATTTAAGTTGGAAATAAATATTTCCACTAGTTCTTGTTCAGGTAACTGAAGAGAACGTCTGCTAGACATTTGATGCCATCGTTGCAGGAATACTAAGAATAGTTCACCTGGTTTTTATTTAGTGTTACATAGATCAACCATGGTGATATCACGTTCAATGTTATGAGAGTAATGTGCCAAGAACTTCTAAACTAGCTCTTCAAAGGTCCTAATGCCACATGGTAGTCGAGAAAACCATGATGTGGTTGTTCCTCCCAAGCTTTGGGGAAAAAATTGCATTAGGTATGTGTCCTCGTACGCCACTTCGAGGCAAGCTGAATGGAATTCTCTGACATGATCATGAGGATCTCCCTTTCTTCTATACTTTTTGAATTTGGGTGTTTCGAATCCTCGTGGAAAAGATGGCATATAAAGATTCCTATCAAAGGGATAGGGACAAATGTCATTGAGTGAAAATTGATTAGTCTTCACACCACTATGAAGTTGCTGGGTGAGATTTTCAACTTGTTTCCGCAACATCTCTATTTCATTTGGAGGAGGAGGTGGTGGGTTACCTCGAGGAATGTTATATCTGATGGGATCCCTACCTCTTTCTTCTTCATGGCGACTTTGTCATTCTGATGCTTGTCATAGTTGTGCAAGATCAAATTCAGAGGGGAGTTTGGCTCCTTCTTGAGCAAGCTTTAAAAAGTGAGCATCCGCATTGCTCCTGAGTATTTTGTCAAAAAGTTTGTTAAAGAGAGGGTTGTGTTGAGCCCTTTCTATTGTTGCAGCAGTAGGAGTACTTGAGTTTTCGTCATTAGCATTTCCTCCAAGTGCTTCTTGAAATTCATTGATATTTTCGTCCTCTTCTTCTTCAATTGCTATTTCTCATTGCCTTGACTGTGATCGGGTATGAGCCATTTTGTTTACAAGTTTTTGTTGAAGTTGGGTGAAAATGATGATGAGTTTTTGATGAAATGAAAGATTGATGGTTGATGAATTGTGTTGCATGTGTATCTCTAGCACTTAAAGGTAGATGTTACCAAAATTCTTTCTTTGAATTGCTTGTTGTTTTTTATAAGGTTTGATGTGATAAGGTGCAAAGAAATCTGAGATGTGTTACAGACTTAACTACCTAGTAATGAGAGGATTCACTCATAAACTAGTTTTAACCTGCGTAGATATGTCTCTTAGGATGAGCTTATCCTAGATGCAGAAACAATCTAAAAGGTGATGTTTTGTGTTTGATTCAAGCAATATCTAAAAGAGAACTTTAGGACAAGAACCTCTTAATGTTTTGAGAGTTGAAACGGATTGATGATTGAGTGAATGTGTGAATGAGATAATAGATGAAATGTTTTAACTTCAATAAAAGCTTTGTGTCACAAATGGAACAAATTCTACCTCTTCCCTTTCGGTTGTTGGTGGTATTTCTCGAGCTACGTTGTATGTGATACAAATGTTTGGGAAGAAGTTGGGATTAATCTCGCCTCCTTGGTTTTTGTGATAACTCAAAGCTCTATATTGCATAAAAGCTCTGTGGTTCAATGACTCTGGATCAAACTCGTTTGATTTGCCTTGAAGGTAGAGACGCATGTGACATAGAAAAACTCTATGAGAGACAAAGATTTGTCTATTTAGATAGAAGAATTTCCTCCTTTTGATCAAAGCCTTTGAACTCAATGGTCATCTTTTCAAGTTGATGTTTTGATGAAGATCTTTCTTTCTCAAGATGTGAAGAATGGTCATAAAGTTTGATACTTTTCTTTGTTTTTGATCTTTTGGTTGTTTTGAAAATTGTTTGGTTGGATGAATACTTGTTTTGATTTTTGGATTTTATGATGTTTCTTTGACATGAAAACAAAGCAAGCACACAAACATAAGAATTTTGCCTTAAAGGCACAAATGAGTATGGGTCTAGATCAACCCAATCCTTGGATTTTTTTATGACCCTTTCCTTTAAGTGTATTTTAGGTGTTTTTCTTTCCAAAGCCTGAAGTCGGCTCAATTTGCACTTGGTCTTTGACTAAAATGAAAACACTTCAAACACTATGTGTCCCTAAGGTCAAATGGCCAGTTGCGATAAATTCAACCCACATCTTGATATTTCTTCGACTTTGGTACTACATACTTTATGAATCTCGTCGTGGCAGGTAAGGATGTGATATACTAAGTCTTGCACGAGCATAACAAATAGATGATCCCTATGATGGGGGAGTCACCACTTTCATCAAGCCACAAGTGACTTTTCAAAAAGCTATGTTTCTACTCAAGGAAATATGTATGGTGAGTATCTTGGAAGCAAAACCATCTATGCTCTTGCACTGAATTATATCACAAATATCCTCAATCAATAGAACGGGTGGGCTACTACTTAAAGGTGTTTAGTGATTTTTTATGTCTTTGGACATAAGTTCATTCTGTAGTGACTCACTTAAGAGCCTTAACTTGTGATGGGGCCCATTTGTCCTTTCGACAAATTACACTGTAGGAACAGCTATACCCAAGGCTACAGCTTTCGCTCTCACCTAATTTCTATAGTGGCTCGAAGGATTTACCGTGCAAGGTCGTTCCCAAGAGTGATGTGTCTCTTGGCAGGTCTCTCTTAAAAAGATAAAAAATTGAGTGTTACTAACATTTTTCTCTTGCACCTAGGACCACGAAAGCCAAGGGAGAGGATAGTGTGTGTTAGAAGTAGGACCACTTGACCAACCTTTTGCACAAGTGTGTCAATCACAAAAAACACTTGTTCTTTTTAACTTGTCATTGCAATGATTTTCTATCTAATTGGAGATGTTGTTCCAACAACCATGATGTTCTTTTTAACTTCAAAGAAAATATGTTTAAGTAACTAGGAAAATGAAATCCTGGTCAACTTAATAAAAAGCACGTTTTGCTTGAAGTAATTCGCTTGCAAAATTGAAACAAGTTGATTGTGAATTTTACTTGCACCAAAATTTGAAGTGTGGATTGTAAATTTTAGTTTGATGCAAGAAAGAAATTTGTCTTGTTTTGTTTTAAGCACCAAAATAAAATGAACCTAACTTGCAAGGAAGTAAATTAGTTTTGTTCAATTTTTAGAGCACCAAAAACAAAATTTTGATTTTTAAGGAAGCAAGTTTTAGACCTACACAAAAAGCAAACAGTTAGTAAAATCCACACCTAAGGGGGGCTTTCACAAGCCTAAAATAAATCAATTTTTTAGTTACAAGACCTTCCTTACAATGTTCTGTTACAATAGCGCTAGTCTGTGTGAAAACAGAAGCGCTAGTTAACCAAAAACACGTTTTTACAGAAACAAAAGCGCTAAAAGAAGATTTTGACAGTGAATATAAAAGCACTAGAACAAACTCAAAAGCATTGAAATAAGCACAAAAGTGCTAAAACACGCACAATAGCGCCAAACTTGAGACAATAGCACTATTGTAAAAACAATAGCGCTAGAATAGCAAGTTGCAATAATGCTACAACGCGAGCAAAAGCACTAAAGCGCGACCTGTGTGACAATTTCAACATTCAAACATGTTAGTTGGTTTTTTTGTTTTTTTTTAAGTTTTTAGGTGTTTGTGATTCACGTCGAGTTCACCAAATGATGCTCTGCAAAAAGGACAAAGTTAGGATAAACAAACACCTGAACAAGAAACAAAAAGAGTCGATTGTTAGATGTTAGAAAATCATAAATTAAAAACTATCATAAGCAAGCATATCAAGAAAGACACTACTAAGCAAAAAGAAAGCTTAAAGAATCTACAAAAAGCAACTAAGCTCCTCCAAATGCTCTCTACCATGCTGGTAGTTTCTCCTTCCTTGTTCCTCTCCTCTCCAAGTTCCAAAATAGTGTAGCTCTCAGCAGCTTTTTGCACTATGGATGCTTATGGAGATTCAAGATTAAAGTATTTTCTCTAAATATGAATGAAAAGCTAACACTAGATGCTATAGATACTAAGATGATTTGTTTTAAACCAAAATGACAATTATATGAGTTTATTATGCTAAAATGTTCTCTAAAATTCACTATAGATTAAATGCATACAAGTTTTCAGGATCTGGATTATGAAGAAATGGGCTCTATTTATAGGAAAAATGGAGCAATGGATGGTTGAGATTGAGTAATCTCAACAAGGGTTGGGATTTAATGATTTGAGATCCATGTGAGGGCTTTCAACCTAATCCCAGGATGACAAGTGTCAATGTGAGATAGGTTGAGAGGAGAGGGAATAAGTATTAAATGCTTGACATGACCTAGGAGTTAACTTGGGGGTTAGGGTCAAGGTTAGTTGAATGAATAAAGCTTTTATCCAATGGATAAACTCTTGTGCAAAGGCAAAAGGGATAAACATGGTCAAAGCAATAAATGCTTGAGGAGACACATGAGTGCAAGTTGAAATAACCATAAATGGTTATGTAAGAGCCATTAATGGTCATGTAAGAGCCATTAGTGGTTTTGGAAGACTTTGGAGGTTAAATTGTTGAACACACAAAGCATTTAATGCTTTTCAAAGACTTTGAAGTCTTTGAGAAGTGACTCCAAGTTGCTTAAGAATGTGACAATAATTAGGGGATGGATTAGGCTAATTAGGAAGGGCTTAGAAGAATCTAGAAGGGGATTAGATTTGCAAGTGGGTTTGGTGGGTGAGGGAAAATAGGATTTTAATTAAAATAAAATTAATTTATTTCAATTAATAGGTGCAAGTTGCATTTGTAGGAAAATGCAAGTGGGGGGATCAATGATTTAAATAAATGTTTGATTTAATTTATTTAAAAGAGGAATAGGGGATTTAAATGAAATAAATATGATTTATTCATTTAATTGATTGGTGAATTTGGTATAATGAATTAATTAAAATAATTTGAATAATTTATTTAATTAATAAGAGAATGTTTAAAGATGAATTAATTAAATACTAATTTAATTAATTGATGGCTAGTGGATTTTTAATCAAATAAATAGCAAATATTCATTTAATTAAACTAGACAGATTTATGTGACTACAGATACCATTCTCTTCACAATATCTAGTGAATTTTTTGCCTTGGTTTGTCCTCAGACAATTTATCTTCTTTCAACTCTCCTTTTCAGCTAAGGCCCTGAATGCCTTCAACTTACCAAATGCCTCTATTTTATCCTTCAAGAATGTGACCCACATCATCCTTGAGAAATCATCAGTGAAGATCATGAAATATCTATCACCTTGAATACTTTTAGTCCTTATTGGTCCACATACGTCTATATGAACCAAATCTAACAAATGCTCTACTGAAAAAGACTTGCTCTTGAAAGTCAAGGATGTCATATTTCCCAACTGACATTCCTTACATAGAGCATTAACTGATTTGTCCAATTGAGGCAAACCTCTCACTATCTTTGACTTACTCACTTTAACAATGTTATCAAAATTCAAATGACAAAATATCCTATGCCAAAGCCAAATTTCATCAACTTCAATAAGACAAACTCTCTTTCCTTTTCCCTTGTACTTATTTAACTTGTCTCGCTTGTGCTCATTATCACCATTAGGACAGTTAGCATATATGTGTCCAATCTTGTTGTATGTAAAACATTTCAAAGGTAATTTACCTCTATATTTTTCGGTACCTCTGAGAACCTGCTTGGCCAACAATACTTCAAGCTCAACTAAACTATCTTCATCATCAACTTCTCTGTTGGATCTAGATTCATAACTGTGACTGACATCTCTACTCTTTCTCATAAATGGGTTAGAAACAGAAGCTCTAAATGTTGATTTAGATTTTTGAATACTACCATCATAACCATTTAATTCAAAAGAAGTAAGCTTACCAATGATGGAGTCAAGGGTTACCTTGGTTTTGTCAATAGATTTCAACTCCCGAATGGCTGCAACTCAGATAGTGTAAACCAATAGCAAGGTTCTCAATACCTTACTAACTACTCTGGCACCATCCATTTTATCACCAACACTCTTAATCTCACCAACTATCTCTTTTATTCTTTGACCATACTATTGGATATTCTCATCTTCAGCCATCTGCATGTCATCAAACTTCCCTCTTAGACTCTCTTCCTTGGAAATCTTCACATGTTCATCACCGCTATAAATCTCTTCAAGTTTCTTCGATACCTCATGTGCAGTCTCCAGACCATGAACATCAACATATTCAACATTAGATAAAGAACTGATAATAGCCTCCAGTGCTTGATTGTTTTCTTGTTGCTCTTTCTTCTAATCATCAGTCATAATCCCAGTAGGTGCAACATATTGATTATTAGCATGTTCCCAGTATTGATTTCCAAGACTCTTGATATAAATTTTCATTTTGTCACTCCATATCCTATAGTTCTCTCTATTAAACTTCAGACCTTCCTTCTTCATCATGAACTACAACATCTTTACCTGAAGCTGTTAGGCTTAGACCTTAGAGGACCTGAGATGATCTAATACCAATTGATTGTATGATGAAATAACAAGGATCTGGTCAACTACTGAGAAGGGAGGGTGAATCAGTAGATAGAAAAACTGATAAAACTTCACCAATCTCAAAATGAATCTCTCAAAGTAAATTTAGAACTATCAATGCAATATCTCTGTCAAGATAAAAACTGTCAAGCTAAACTAGTTGACTACTACAATAGATAACAATAATCAACTTGTAACTTACAAACATCCAAATACTTTTACTGATATAAGTAAAACTTCATATTGTTGTCAGTTATCATGACTTATCAAAGTGGATTAAGTAGTTAAGCAAATCAACCATAATAAAACATAACCACAAAAACATTCACCACTTGACACAATATTTTTGACAAGGAAACCCAAATGGGAAAAACCACGGTGAGATGAGACTCACAAGATAACTATCTGAACTCTTCTGAAGTTTGCCCTATTAGGAGCCAAGTTTGTTAAAGCTCTTACAAAAAGTCTTGTTAAGAACTAATCCTGTTAGGGACCACCCGGTTAAGGGACTAACTATAATGCCTTGTTAGAAGCAATACCCTATGAGGAGTAACCTTTGTAAAGGATTTAGAATCCAAGCTAATGGATCACCTTGTTAGAGGATTTGAATAACACCAAGCTTGTTAGAGCTTACCCGATTAGGGGATTTAACTGTTGTAATTGATAGAAAACAACAGGAGTTTGCTGATCTGTTTGAATAGCACTTCACTTGCTTGTTCAGATCCTTTTCATGCTCCAATCTGCCTTTACTCAAACTGCAAATACAACATCTAGTTTGGCAACCACACACTCAATTCAACTTTGCCAACACACTTAAACTAAAACAACTCATCGACTTTATAAGCAAATCAACTAGGTTTGTAACACAACAAAAACCTAATTCTCATAGAGACTACAAACAAGTCGGTTCAAGTATGACCATTGGATTACATAACAATCTCTACACATCATTCAAGAAAGCCTCGACCTCTCCTTGATCACTGCTTCATCGAACTTAGTAACTCATCATGTGCTTTGCATTACATGTAGTATACTTGCTCATTCCCAAGAGAAAAAAATGTTACCTCAACATGCCAAAATCACTTTTAAACTCTCTTCATACAATATGCATATGTGTCATAATCATTACCACTCATCATCAGATCATAAACCAATATAACCAATTCACCAAACTTAATCGGTTAGGGTTTATCAAAACAACAAGTAGGGCTTATCAGTTTAACTCTCCAATACTTAGCAATACTAGTTCACTCCACAAACTAACCTACCGGTTACAGTTTCCTTTCACTAGCTCTTCCTACTGGTTACAAAACAACATTACAACAACATCATTACCAGTTAATTGACATCAATGACAATATAACAAATCATTAATGCAATTTTCATGCAAATGCCAACACAAAATTCATGCACCTAATCCATATTGTATATAAGAACCATCAAAGTACAACTCCCAAAAATTTTTACATATTGTCAGAATGTCTACATCAAGAAATTCAATATCCAATGGTATGTCATCTTGTAAGGGTGCTTCAGCTAATTGATCAGCAATGACCTATCCTTTGATAGCTTTTCGATCAACATATTCTATATCAAACTCACTTAGTACCATAACCCACTTTTCCAGTTTGCCTGTCAAAGTTGACTTGTGCAGCAAATACTTTAGTGGATCTATCTTTGCTATCAGTTTCATAGAATGAGTCAACATATAATGTCACAGCTTCTCAATTGCAAATACAACTGCTAGGCATGTCTTCTCTATTGATGTATAATTCAATTCATAGCCAACAAGTGTTCTATGGATGTAATACGATGCTCTTTCTTTTCCTTCTTCATCATGTTGTGCTAGGAGAGCTCCTAATGATACATTTGTCACTGAGATATAAAGTAACAATGGTTTCCCTTTGATTGGTGATACAAGTACTGGAGGATTCATGAGATATTCTTTGATTTGCATAAAAGCCTCTTCACACTTTTGATCCCATTTAAATAGAATGTTCTTATGCAAAAGATGAGTGAATGGATGACATTTGTCTACTAATTGAGAGACAAATCTTCTGATTGATTGCAATCTTCCTTATAAAGAATGCAATTGACTTATGTTCCTAGGTGACTCCATTTCCATGATAGCTTTGACCTTTTCTGGATCTACTTCAATTCCACAAGCTGATATAATATACCCAAGAAGTTTTCCAGAGGTTACTCCAAATGCACATTTCTTTGGGTTTAATCTTAATTGATATCTTTCAAGCCTATCATAGATCTTGCCCAAGATGTTCAAATGTTCTTCTCTTGTATGATATTTTGCAAGTATATCATCTACATAGTCTTCCATAAATGTATGCATCATATCATGGAAAATTGTTGTCATAGCTCTTTGATAAGTTGCTCCTGCATTCTTAAGACCAAATGGCATAACATTCCAGCAGTAAGTACCCCATGCACTGGTGAATGTTGTCTTTTCTTGATCTTTAGGGGCGATTCTTATTTGATTGTATCCTAAGAATCCATCCATTAATGAAAATATCTCATGTACTATTGATAAGTCCACAATTATATCAATGTTGGGTAGTGGGAAATCATCTTTGGGATATGCCTTGTTCAAATCTCTGAAATTGGTGCAGACTCTTATGCTTTTATCTGGCTTTGACATTGGCACAATGCTTGAAACCCATTTTGGATAAGCAATGGGTTTTATGAAACCCACATCTAATAGTTTCTTTAGCTCAGCTTTTACAAGAAGAGTGATGTGTGGATGCATCTTCCTTAGTTTTTGTTTTACTGGTTTTGCTTTTAGATCCACATTGAGATGGTGTATGATAAAATATGGATTAATTCCTAGCATGTTTGCATAGGACCAAGCAAAATTTATATGCCTTTGTCTGAAGATTCTATGTATTATTTCCTCTCTTTATCTGATAATGATGTACTAGAATGAAGTATCTTGGGATCCTTTGGTGTGCCAATGTTTATTGCTTCTATTAGAATAGCGGATCTCTCCTAAAAATGCATAGGGAGGATGTCAAACTTTCCATTTTCTGGTGCCTCAAAGAGGTTTTCACCATTAGATACATCCTTTGTTTTTTCTTTTGATTGATCTAGTGTTGCCATGAAATGGTTTTCAACACTGGGTCCTTTTCCTTGTTTTATTTCAATTTTGCAACTAGAAAGTTTGGCATTCTCCTAACTATGAGAAATGTTACTTAATTCCACGATGGAAGATATCTTAGGCGTTATGGGTTTGACAACATTCAGATACACAACTAAGTCATGGTCATTGGAAAAGACATCCAATTCAAGGTTTTCTAGGTTATCCCAATCAATTAGTTCTGGATGAAGAAGGGGTAAGTCATAGTCATCGTCATTGTTAGGTGCTTCAAGGTTCATAACATAATAGTCATAATTTGGCATAGAGTAGGTAATATCATAGATAGAATGATCTTGAGGATAGTCTCTCCCAGGTGTTCTCCAATCAGTTCTAACGAAATCAGTATTGGCATTTTGTAGTTCACACTCAAGTGACTCTTCATCTAACGTTTGTCCCTTAAACGAATGGATTATATCAACACACACATCTTTAGTACTACAAGTTCCTTCTTGATTAATTTCATAGATTCATTTATATTTTGAATTTGGCATACTTGTGTACATGATATAGAGGATTATTTTGCTAGCTTTTGTCCTCTCTCGAACTCAGCTTCTTCTGGACTAATAGTCAATCCTACTTGACTATCTCTTAGTTCCTCTATGGTTCTTCCATACCTTGGTATATCTTGCTCCTAATTTGATAGAAATCTGATATTTCCTGTTGCTTGATCCATATCTGTTTGTGCTTCTTGTGGCATTACTTCTTGGTCTTTTTCGTCCTCTTTCTTTTGTTGTCTTGTATATGCCTCTTTTCTATGGATTTTGAGTTCTTCTTGTCTTCTCTCTAACTCTATCCTTTGTTTTGTAAAAGACAAGTCTTCATTTGTGATAGCTACTTTCTCTTCATCCTTTTCTTCACTTGATACACTAGATGATACATCTGGACCCCATTCATAGTCATCTGAATCTGTCTCTGAACCATTGTCTAGGATTACACCACTATACCATACAAGAATCTTGTATGGTGCAAACAATTTTCTAATTTCTGCCATCTCTACTTTTACTGCTTCTAGAATATCTTGTTTAGATTTTGCATTTGCTCGTATTCCTTGAACTTGTTTACAAGATTCTTCTTCTCTTTTGATTGCAAGTTCTTCTTGTTGTTTCTCATATTCTTCTTGTTTTTGCTTATTGGCTACTATTTCTGCTGCTTGTTGTAGCTTTTCTTGCCATTATTCTTCTTTAGGGACTGATTTCTTTCTCCACTTTGGTTGTTGATAATTATGTTGCTTTTGACTTGGTTTTGAATATCCAAGTCCTGATTTATCTTCTTTAGATTGCGAGTGAGGACAAATAGGTTCTGAAATACCTTGATGTCACTTACCAATTGGTCATTTTCCTTCATATCCCATTTTTTGCATGATCTTATAACCATTGCAATATTGCTCTATGGGAATATTGACTTTTGTAGTTGTTGTTATAGTTTCATTTTCATCTTTGTACAACCAACCAAGAATGTCCTTGTCTTCAGTTTCTTTTGCAAGTATTCTATCTCTAACAAATGCTCCATTAAACATTTCTTTTGATTTTTCTGAGATCTGTGGTTGAATATTTGTAGGCTTTCCATATGATTTAGGTGAAAGTGGAAAATTACACAAAGAATATTTTCTCATTCCTTCATCATTTAATTTGAGATTTTTCTCAAAGGTTTCCCATAACTTTTCTTGAATTTCTTTGGTAGGATATACTGATTCTGTGTTATGTGAAACTCTTATATTTTGTGTTGGCTTCAGATTATTGCAATATTGGCTTGAGTC
Organism: Cryptomeria japonica; assembly: GCF_030272615.1. Lineage (NCBI taxonomy): Eukaryota > Viridiplantae > Streptophyta > Pinopsida > Cupressales > Cupressaceae > Cryptomeria > Cryptomeria japonica. Next base: position 640,945,387 of record NC_081412.1, read on the forward strand.
TGCAATTATAATGACCTCTTGTCCCTCATGATGAAACTTTACACATTGGTGATATGTAGAAGGAATTGCTTGCATGTTGTCAATCCATGGCCTTCCCAGAAGAATGTTATAAGAGAGATTCAAATCTAAAACCTGACATAATGTATTCCTTTCCACATATCCTATTTTGATTGGTAACACCATAGTCCCTTTAGAAGAACGCTCCTCTTCATCATAAGCCTTAATGGTTATTTTATTCTTTGGATCTACTGTATTTTCTAAATATCCCAAAGCCTTTATTAAGCTTAATGCACAAATGTTTAAGCCAACTCCGCCATCTATGAGTACGCATTTGACACGAGTTTTATTAATGGTGACTTCAACATGTAAGGGAGAATTGTGAGGATGTTGCAAGGGTGCATCATCATTTTCAAAAAATGATAAGCAATGAGGGGTTGTAAGGTGTCCCACCATGTTTTGGAACTGATCTACATCCAAGTCTTTTGAAATTGTTGTTTCCGGTAGAGATTTTTTTTAAATTTCCTTATGCATGGGTGAAACTTTGAGAAGTTCCAAAATTGATATTTGAGTCGGTATTCTTTGCAATTGTTCAACTAAGTTATATTGTCATGCAGTGGAGGTTGATTCATTTGTTATACCTGGAAATGTGACCTTCACTTTGCTTCTCGTAATAATATTGATTGGTTCTGAAGGTGTGTTGTCTTTAACAATGATGACATTTACCACATCATCATATGTATAAGTGTAGTTCACTTTGCCTTTGCCTTTGTCATCTTTCGATTTAGATTGTTCACCTTTTTCATAGTTTGGAAGCAGAGTTTTGAAGGCTAGGTGTGATTTGTGTGTCTTATGATTATCCACTATGATAGTTCCATTATTGATTAAATCTTGGATAAGGTGTTTCAATATTTGACAATCATTAGTTTGGTGTCCTTTATTTTGATGGTAATTGCAAAAATGATTGTCGTTCCACCAATTTGGTTTAACTTGTGATTCATAACTTCTTTCTTCTGGCAAAATAATCAATTTGTTCACAAGAAGAGTTTTTAAAGCTGATTCCAAAGGTTCTCCAATGTTTGTGAATTTCCTATGAGGATTGGAGAAGAAAGACTTGGATTTATTGTTTTCTTGATTGTTATTGCTCGGGATCTGACTCGATAGATTAAAGATTGGTTGTTGTTTTGTAGCATTATTGTCATCATTTCCTCCATTGATGGAATTCCTATTCTTTGACCAGAACTTGGGTTTGTCCTTGTCGTTGTTGTTGTTGTGATTGTTGTAAGAATTATTGTAAAGTTTTAGCTCTCCCTTCTTTACCATCACGTCTTCTATTTTCAGACCATTCTCAATCATCTTGGCAAAAGGAGTACATTGCATTTTTAGACGATAACCCATTTCATCGATAAGATTATCAATGAATATATCCATCTTTCCTTGATCAGGTACATCTCTTGGATACCCATTAAACATTCGTTTCCAGCACTGCAAGAAGATCATAAAAGATTCACCAATCTTTTGTTTAACATTGCATAAATTTAGCATTGTTATCTCATTCCTTACATTTTAGGAGTATTGTGAAATAAACATATTCACGAGTTCTTCAAAAGATTCGATTCTAGATGGTGATCTAGAGAACCATTCCATTAATTGTCCAATTAAACTCCTAGGGAATAGACACATCAGGTAAGCTTCGTCGTGTGCAAATTCCATACTCATAGTACAAAACTCCCTAATGTGATCTTGAGGATTAGATTTTTCATCATATTTATCATATTTAGGGATCTCACAATGCTATAGAAATGGTATCATATTCAAACTTTTATCAAAAGGATATGGGCAGATATCTTCCAATGAATACTTCTTGGAGATTGTTCAATTTTTCATATCTTGTATCTGTTGTTGTAGAGTTTGCATTTGTTGAGTGAGATTTAACAATGGATTATCCATACGATTTCTCCTTGTCTCTTCGTAAGTTCTTCTATCACTATGTTCTCTTCTTGTGTCATCATGTTCTTTTCTTGTTTCTTCATGGCTTTCTTTGTTTATATCTCCATTATTTGGATCATCTATGTTTTGAGTATTACTTGTTTCCGCATCTTGTTTCAAGCCTTCTATGTTAAATTCTTGTGGCAATTTAGCTCCTGATTTTGCTAACATCAAAAGATATTTTTATTTTTTCTTTGCTAATAATTTTTCCATTAGTATATCAAATTTGAAATCTTTCTCAAGGCCTCTAATGGTGTTATCAACCGCTTCTTCATCAACAGTCGTATACCCAAAAGTGTGGAATGTTGAATTATCTTCTTCTTCCATTTGTTTTTGTTCTGAGTTGTTCGTATTGAGCTCTAGTCCAAACTGGCATGTGATTGTTTCAAAACTTTTGAAGTTTTCTAAAGACAACTCAATAGGTGATTATTGGTTTAGGAAGGTATGCTTTGTTGATTTTACCACTATTGTTTGTTCGTTGTGATAAAGCATCTCTTTGTTGAAAAGCACGTCCTTGCAAAATTTCTTCATCAAATTCTGTCCCACAACCACGTAAATAGTGATGAAAATGGTGTAGGAATGTCCTATGTTTTAATAAGATCTTGTGATTGATATACAAGAATCTTATCCTTTTCTAAGTAGCTTTATAACTGGGTTTTCTTTTCTTAAGGTGACACTTAAAAGTCATATAAGCATATGATAGTTTACAAGTTTGCTTGATTCCAATTTGAGCGCAATTCTGATTTTGAAATAACCTAGGTTCAAAATAGGAAAGATATATCCAAGGTAATGAATACAAGGTGGATTGATCAAGTTTCATGATAGAGGATTTGATATATCCTGATGAGAAACTGACAATGATGTTGATTTTGGCACTTAATATGTTTGAATAAATAGCTTGTTGAATGTTTTATGCTTATGGAAACCTTTTTGGAAATAGCCTGTTGGATTGGTGACCCAGTTATCAAACTAGTTTGAAAATGTGTGATAGTTTAAAGACAATTCTACTCAAGAAGTGTTTTGATATTGATTTTAAAATTTTGGTTTGATATGCTTTGTTTCAGATGTGAAAAAACCTTTGTGCTGACTTTTTTGGTCAAAAGTGCTAACTTATGGGATAAAAACGCTATTTTGTTGCTTGAAAGCGCTACTCTAACTATGTTTCAAAGATTATTTTCAATTTTTCCAACAAGTTGTTGGATTTTTCCTTATCTTTAGATGATGTTTTGCTTCAACTTTTGACCATTCTGAGTATGTTATAGACATAGAAGACATAATTTTTGAAAAACAAAATGCACAAGCAAGTACAAACCTTATGGCAGGCTGAGACAATAATTATTGAATCTCACATGGGGTTTCCCCCGAGGCTATGCTATTCAAAGAGGATATTTAGATGCTTGACCCCACTGGCTCCACCCTTGACACTCACTTCTCTGGGGCAGCCAAGAACCAGTTTACATGAAAACTCCCCATGGCAAACTTTATATCTCTACTAAGAATCATATGTGTGTGAGTCGCTCCAGAGGTCCAACCTCCTGCGCCAACAATTAGAAGGATTTTGGCAACTAGTACAAGTGGTTTTTAGTAAAGGCTTCTGGTCATGTGGCCATACATGTAGCACTTTCATCTCTGTAAATACAAAAGGTTCCTTCCCAGCCTATAGAGGTTATGCTCCATAGGGTTTATGGGGAAACATAGTGTCGGTATGAACTTATCAGCACATGTTGCTTGTGACTTTCATCACAAACATGATTTATTTAGAGTGGATTGGAAGAAATTGGTATTAGCCCATTTCCACTTTGGGTCATTCCCCTCTCATTGACCCCCTCGAGGCAGCTCGAGAAGGCAGACCCTCTAAAGGTTACACATAAAAGAAAGTAGGTCTGGTTTTCTGATCACCATATGAGGGTGAGAGCATACTTACCTACTACTTTATCAAGCATGAAAAACACAAGTTTATTTTAGCCTTCTAAATTTTATGTGCAACTACTTTAAAGAAGTCACTCAAAATGCAAGTTGCATGCTTGTCAATTTATCCCCTTTAGTTAAGCTAAATGAGCAAGATATGATGTGTTACTTTCCAAAATAAAACTCTTAATTAACTACGTGAGGAAATGCATGAAATTTTCTTAAAAATAACCCTGCATATAGATACATTAGTAGTTTGAAAAATTTAAGTTCTTGGACATTTGGACCTGCAGGAAAGTTTTGTTAGTTGCAAATAAAAGCGTTGTCCAAACAAATGCATTGTCTTTCACCTCAAAAGTTCTAACCTAGAGGACAAAAGCATGAACCTGCAATACAAAAGCACTGCTCTGCGGACAAAGAAGCAAGAAATTACTGACAAAAGTGCTAATTAAAATGACACATGCGGTAACCTTTGGGACAAAAGCATTGCTTTGAGGATTAAATGTGTTGATTTGCAGACAAAAGTGCTAACCTAAATGCCAAATACCCTAACCTGCAGGACAGGACAAAAGCGCTAACCTATTAAATAAAAGCACTATCAGAACTCACACAGGCGTGAATCTGGATTACAAATATGTTAAATTTGTTTTTACAAGAACTAGATAGGATATTAGAAAGATATACGTGAGGCTCCAGCCCCATGATGGGTGCCAAAATGTGTCGACTTGAATTTCATCATCAGAATAATACCTGCAACATATTAGTTTCACAAAATAAAAGGCAATCCTACAGGAAATCCAAACTCAACCAATGAAACTACATAAAATTGATATTAAAATAAAAACACTATTTTTACCTTCATGATTTAAGTCTCATTGTGTCCTAACTCCATTGTTCTTGGTTGCAGATGATGTGCTCTCAGACAAGCACTGGTAGCTTCCAAGATGGCATATGAAGAATGGACTGATAACTAATAGTTAATTGATACTATGATATGCAATGCTAAATGATTATGCTAATTGCTTCAAGATAAAAACTCACAGATGCATAAGTTTTCACAAATTGTTAACTTGAAAACTCACTTGAAGACTAACTCTTTCTCAACTCAAAGTCCTACTTTTATATACTTTTGAGAGGATCAGATGATGTGGCCTAGATCAATAGTCATGATCAGATCTGCAGATTTGGATGGTTGTGAGCAAAGGTGAAGGTTGAGAGAAAGGGGGAAGGAGAAGACAAGTGTCACTCATCTCACCTTAACTGGGTTGCTGACAGAGGGAATCTAGGGATGGTTGGAGAAGATTTAGGCATGAGAGGACAAGTGGACTCAAGTCCTTCCTAAGATGTAGGGATGTTAGAGAGAATATAGAAGAAGGTTAAGAAATATGTGTACGTACACAATATTTCATTTATTTTGGAGGTTGAAGATAAGTGGCTAATAAATGTTTTATTTATTTTAATTTTGTTGAATTATTTTAGCCACATGATAGATGAGTTGGTAAAGGAAAGATGAAGTGGAGATGGGAGATGAGTTGGAAATTAAATTAAATAATTTAGAAATCATTTAATATTTGAGATTATAGGATAGAAGAATAACCATTAAATATTAGATATTTTAAATGATTGAGGAATAATTAAATATTAGATATTTAATTAATTGATTAGAGGAAATGGATAAATGAATTGATTAATAAAATGTTTCAATTAAATTAATTAATAGAAAGATATGAAATGAATTAAATAAATTAATCTTTTCAAATTAACTATTTAATAGAAGAAATTTTTATTTTTTTTTGATCGATAAAAGGCCGAGGCCAAATTTATTTTTATTATAATAAATATTACATCTCCATTCGGTGTGGGCACCGGTAGGAAAGAATGGAGATAAGAAAACCTCCGGTCTAGCCCAGATCCCTTACAGGATCAGATAATACAAAGAATCTGTACTATTTACAATTCCTCTATTGAGGCTACAGACTGACTTTTATATACATATCAATTCTCACAAAGTTTCTATACAAAGTTTCTTTGCCAATCTTTCCTTGGAGGCTCAGTCCAGTCTGTCTTGGTGAGATCTTTAGTGCTAAGGGCCTTATCTTTCCATCCTCTCCCTCGAACCTGTAAGAATCTTAATGCATATATCTCCACCAAACAATTAGTAGCAATGTATACATATATAATTTCAAAGATCATTCAACAAATATCTATGACCTACCACCCTCTATAGGGGGATTATAGCCTCGCTATCCCTTAGCTTGAGACCCCTTTAGTCAAGTAGGTGTCAAATTAAGAGATTAGCTAGGCTACAATTCAGCCAGCTGTGAGGAGGGGGTTAGTACCAACATAACATTCTCAAAGCTACTGCTTCTTTCATAACCAAATTCATTATTGCCATACTTATAGATAAGAACTGAAACATATATATCCGTTTATGCATATTCTACCATATCCAATTTAGATAGAACATCAAGCATATATATATGTATATGCATATGCATTTATACATACATATATATATTACAAACCTGTCATATATTTCTGCATATGCATCTAAATATATATATGATAACACCGAAATGACCATAGAGCAATTACCTATGTATATACAAGTATACATCCTGCTTACATTTATATGCCTTTCTATCCCACATATATATCTGTGTATGCATATTCTGCCATAGCCAATTTCTTAATGCCATACTTTAGATAAAGACATCACGCATATATATATGTATATGCATTTATACATTCATCTATGTCAAACTTGCCATAAATATCTGCATATACATCTACATATCTATATGAAAAGACAGAATGACAAACGAGCAATTACCTATGCATATACATATATTCATCCTTCTATATATCTGCATACATTTATATGCCTAAGCCATTTCCACTTCTTTTACCTAATATACCCACAATCCATATCAAAATCATTGACAGAGCATACCATGTTAGAAGTAATATGTCTTCTTATATATCTATCTGCATATAATCTATGGGTCACAAGATTTTACAAAAAATCAAAGCAAACAGGGCCCATACTTATGCTAAGACTGATTAACGGAACCGTAAATCCTATCAAAATTGGAAGGAGAGAACAGAACAGTCATTTCCTTCCTTTACTAAGAATACCGCACCCCATATAAACAAGTATTAACTGTTTTTAGTTATAACCCTGTAACTATCTATAAATACTATACTAGTCTATAACTTAACCCAAAGGACCAGGTGGACTATGTTCGGCATTGATACTAATGCCTTCTTTCTGAAGAAAATCCTCGAACCAATCCTCTTCGTGTGGTGGTTTAACCTGCAACAACCAGAACAAATCTACATTCCTACCGATTTCTTCCTTTCTGGCTTCGAAATTTTCATTATCTTCCACCACCAGGATCGGGACTCTAGGAACAATTTGCTTCAACTGTACCATACCTTATTATTACCATGTCCTCTTCTTAACTATCTGTGTTTTCGAACGTACCTCCAAGTGAGGCCAATCCACCTGTTATACATCCGCAAATATTCCCTAATATCTCTTCGCAAGCTATGATTGTTTGGAAGGATATCATGATATTGGTAATCATGACCTGAGATTGTCCCACAATTTAAAGGATGTGCTTAATGTGATATATTTATGAGACAGCCAGCCAATGATATATATATATATATATATATATATATATATATATATATATATATATATATATATATATATATATATATATATATATATATATATATATATATATATATATACAGCTATATAAGGTATTTCGGTATATTTATATATAAATCAATGACAGAATATATAAGTATATATATCTATAAGTATCTATATGTATATATATATATATTTATATTTATATATATATATATATATATGTATCTATATATATATATATATTATACAGGCATACCATGGATATGGATGTAGAATGCTAATTATTATACCTATATCTATATATTTATAGAGAGATATATCTCAATCTATATTTATATAAATATATATATATATATATATATAAATATATATTTGTATATATATATATATGTATCTTTATATATTTATCTATATACAAAAGGACCAAACCAGGAAAGATAGTAAGCAATATACTGTTATATATATATATATATATATATATATATATATATATATATCCTAATATACCAGAATATATGCATAGATATATCTGCAATTCTATGAATATACCTCACTATATTAAGATATCTATATATATATATATATATATATATATATATATATATATATATATATATATATATATATATATATATATATATATATCTTTATATCTATATATATATACACATAATTATAAATATATGTCTGCCCCTCTATCTTCGCATTAATATCCTAAGTATCCCCTGCTATGTTTATAGATGAGTTCCCATCAGCCCCAGCGTTTGCCAGCTTATCTGCCACATTATTTCCTTCTCTATAAATATGTTTAATAGACACCTCTTCGAAATGTTTGATTATGTCCAAAATCCTACCAATCTCTGCATTCAGTTTCCAGTTAGTGCATTTCTCATTTCTAACTGCGTTAATAATCAACGCTGAATCGCCTTCAATTTCCAACTTCTTAATTTTCAGTGTCCTGGCTAGGATAAGCCCTTCATATAGAGCTTGACTTTCAACCATATTGTTAGTAGATATCCCAATAGGTTTATTCAGGCTAGCCAAAATATTGCCGTTATCCTGATGTATGACACAACCTATTCCTGCTCTACCCGGGTTGCCTCTAGAGGCACCATCAAAATTCAGTTTGCACCACCCAAATCTTGGTGGTAACCATTTAACTTCCTCCCTAAGGGATGACGTCTGTTTCCCCCCAGGACCAATATAAGGTGGGATTTTGAGCCCATTCCATTTCATTCTGATTAACTCGTCACCCCTAGATAAGTTAATGCTCCTTAACTGCAAAGCATCTAATCTATTGTTAGTTAACTCTACTATAAAAGCTTCAATCTTGTTAATAAGGGACTCTACAGTCATCTGCTTATCCTTAAAAATTCTTCTGTTTCTTTCCTTCCATATTTCCCAGATTATAATGGCAGGTGCTATTTTCCAAATCATAGCATAAACACTTAGGTTCGAAGGGGTTTGCCAACTGGCAAACCAATCCTTTATATCATTAGGCCTTGGCGTCTGCCAATCAAGACTCTTACAAAGCCAATCCCAACACCTCTGGCTGTATGAACAATTAAGAAGAAGGTTATCTGCATTCTCTTCCTCTGCTTCACATAACGGACATCTGGATGGCCCTGAATAGCCAAGTTTTTTGAATCAATCTGAGGTTAAGATTCTTTTCTGAGATACGGCCCATAAAAATAACCCAGCCTTAGGCAGCCCCAGATTATTCCAACACAGGTTAGAATTGGAATTTGTGTTTATTTGTCTACCCTTTAAAATGTCATATCCTTCTTTAACCCTGTATAATCCTGAAGAACTACCAGCCCATACCAACCTATCCTCCCCGCTACGGAAGACTATTTGTCTTTCTCTTAATGTATTTCTTAGAATCTCCTTATCTCTAATAGTTAAGTTCAAATCTACCAGGGACTTCCATTTCCATCCTAATGACGGATCATTGTGGTTAAAGGATACATAATCCCTTACATGCATCCCCCTCTGGACTTTGCATAAATCGATACCTTCCTCACTTATTCCTGATTTGCTTAGAATCGCATGCCCTCCCCACGAATCATCCCAGAAGAGAGCTTTGTTACCATCCGCTATATCCCAAGTTAGCCAATCCCTAATTAGGCCCCTGCACTTAACCAGGAAGTCCCAAACTTTCGACCCTTTTGGGAGGTTTTCTGTATGGAAAAAACAGTCCGGGTCAAAATTTTCTAGGTATTTAGCTCTAATGATTTTTACCCATTTAAGATTGGGCTCGGAGAACAATTTCCACACCAATTTTGCTCCAAGTGCCATATTTTGGGCTTCCAAATCCTTAATACCCACCCCCCCTTTGTTCTTTGGCTGACTGACTTTGTCCCATGCAACCATGGCGAATTTCTTCTTTTCTGATGTTGTTCCCCAGAAAAAATTTCTCATGATTCTAATCATGTCAACCTGGGCACATTTAGGGAGTTGCATACATGACATCTGATATATTGGTATAGCTGACAAACAAGATTTGATCAACGTCAGCCTTCCTGCAGAAGATAACCACTTATTCTTCCAAGAATCCAGCTTTCGTTTCATTTTTTCAGTGATGTTTTTCCATAAATCTTTTTTGTCTTTACCTTTATCTAAGTTAATCCCTAGGTATTTGCAAGGGAGTTTCCCTCCTGGGAATTCCAATATTCTGCTTATCTCAGTTTCTATCCTATAATTGGTATTAAAGAAAAAAATCTCTGACTTCCAATGATTAACTTTCTGCCCAGAGGCTGATGCATATTGGTTGAGTATGCTCTTAAATGTCATAGCTTCCGTTCTATTAGCACTACCCAGGAGCATAGTATCATTCGCAAATTGTTGGTGCGTGAGGGCTTCCGTATTCTCAATGATCTTGATCCCTTCTAAGTGATGTTCTAATCTGGCCTTGGTTATGGTCCTTCCAAGGGCCTCCGCCATTATAATAAATAGAAAAGGTGATAGCGGGTCTCCTTGTCTGATACCCCTGGATATTCCAAAAAAACCTTCTGGAGATCCATTTATTAGGATAGAGAATTTTGGTGAGGATATACATGAGTATATTAAATTCACCCACTGTTTTGAAAAGCCAAAGGCTTCGAGGCATTTACAAAGGAACCTCCAATCTACCTGATCATATGCTTTCCTAATGTCTAGTTTGATCATCATCGCCTCTTTACCATTTTTTTGTAATGAATGTATGGCTTCTTGTGCAATTATTATACCATCAAATATTGATCTGCCTGGTACAAACCCTGTCTGTTCCTCTGATATGATACTTGGAAGCACAAATTTTAACCTATTGGCAAGAGCCTTGGTAAGCAATTTATAGATAGTATTACAAAGAGAAATCGGTCTAAAATCATCCAGGCTCCTAGCCTCGGTATTCTTTGGAATTAATGTAATAAATGTATTATTAATTTCTTTAAGAATATTGCCTGAGTTTCTTACTGCTTCTAATGCTTCCACCACATCCCTTCCTACGAAGTGCCAACATTTTTGAAAGAAATAAGCTGGAAAACCGTCTGGACCAGGAGCTTTATCCGGATTAAATTGGTCAAGAGCTGATTTTATTTCTATCTCTGTGAATTTCCTATTTAGAATACTATTTTGTCTTACGGTAATCACTTTGGGGATGTTCCTGATTATTTGGACTGTGTTGTCCAAGTCAGAATGCTCCGAATTGAAGGTCCCTTTGAAGTATCGGATCGTCTCTGCAGCAATACTCTTAGGATCTTCCAGCATATTACCATTGGTGTCCATAATTCTAGTTATGGTATTAGCTGCTCTTCGCACTTTAGTACAATTATGAAAAAACTTGGTGTTTCTATCTCCATATTGTAACCAGTTCGCTCTAGATTTTTGCTTCCAGAATATTTCTTCTTTGGAAAGGATATCTTCATATTTCCCAAGAAGTTCTTTCTCTTTGAGATAGTAGTCCTAATTCATCCCCTCCTTAAACACCTTTTCATTTAGGTCCATTAGTTCCTTTTCTATAGATGTTTTAGCCAGAAATATGTTACCGAATTCTTCCCTATTCCATTTAAGTAGCATATTCTTAACATATTTCATCTTGCTTATTAGGCAGAACATTTTGGATCCTTGAAAATTTGCTTCTCCCCACCATTTTTCAACAAGCTCAAAGAATCTGGGATTTTGAAGCCACATTCTCTCAAATTTAAATGGGCAGCGGATGGGTGATGCCACCTCCTCTATGTGAAGGAGTATCGGAAAGTGATTTGATCCCGAGGATGGTAATAGGGATGCAGATAAATTGAATGGAAAGGCTATCAACACACCTTTGAATAAAAATCTGTCTAGTCTTTTTGTGATTTGGGTAAATCCATTTCTTCTATTATTCCAGGTAAGGAACCCATTATTGGTATTAATGTCTACTAAGCTATCCTGATTTACCCAATTTCGGAAGTCTTTGAGAGATTGAGACTCTCTTCGTAGACCTCCATTCTTTTCCGATAAGTCCAAAATTGCATTAAAGTCACCCCCTATAATATAATTCTTATTCAAATCCCTATTCAGCCAATTACTAATCTCAGACCAGACCCTTCGTTTGTCTCTGTCATGAATTGGCCCATACACATTAATAAGGTAGAAGGAAAGATTGCTATTGTGTCTAATAACCTCCCCCCCAAGCCAATGTTTGTTCCCAACCATTGGAAGGAATGAAACTTTCCTCGGATTCCAAATGATTCCCAAACCCCCTGCTGCACCTGTAGATTCCACGAATACAGATTCTAATATACCTATTTTTTTTTTAAAGGCCTCAATCTCGCTTGAAGCTAGCTTAGTTTCTTGGAGAAGGATGAATTCACTATAATTGTTAGATATGAAGCGTCTAACCAAGCGCTGTTTGTTAGGGGCATTCATGCCCCTAACATTCCAACTTATGACTTTCATTGTGTCACGGGAAGGCTCTTCCCCTTCCCATTTTCAAAAAAGGCAGTTAGTTTGCCTTGATCCTTTGCATTCCCCACCTGGGATCTTAACTCTCCTAGGGATTTCCTTCCTCGAGATTTGACAAGCTTGGCACAATCAGGTTGAGTTTTCCCTGAATAGAAATTCTTAATCCCTAGTACATCCTGAGTTTCTATTCCAGAACTAGTCCTGACTGGTATAGGAGAGCTTAGTGGGTCCACCCTATGATTATTGATTTCAGGGTAACCAAGTTCTCTCCTAACTTCTCTAATGTCTTCATCCTCCATAGACGACATTAGTTCCTTGAATAAGAAGCAGCGTTCCTCTTCCTCTTCTAGTGTAAGATCTTGCACAATATTATTATCGAAAACTTCCATAGCTGCATTTAAAAGAGGTTCAGTGCCCATCTCCTCTTCATAAGAAGGGTTCTGGATTAAATCTACCTTAGGTGACCTCAGACCTGATGTAACATCTTCATCTTGTGTGGTGACTATATTGCCTAAAGCTAATTCTGCTTCCGCCTTGAGCAGCTCTGTATCTTTAATTAATTCTTTAAGGTTCTCTATTTCATAGAAGAAAAATTATTAAATAAATATAAAATATTTATTTAATTGCTCATAGCCATTTTTATGTGTATGCAACTACAATAACAGAAATATACAAAATTAAAACTGAGATATAGATTACAAAATCCATAATGAAACTCAGATGTGCACCTGTCACCAAAAATTGAGCCTAATTAAGCCAAACTAGGGCATTGGCATCTTGGTCCTAGTTATAATACTGAGCTAAAAAACTAGAAATTGGAGACCAAAGAAGCTAAATTGCCTAGATTCGCTAGAAAGTATAGAGGACCAGGGCATTGGCACTTTGGTCCTAGGGATTTGGGGCCTTCTTTTGGATCTGGGCCTATGACTGTGAACTCTGTCTTCCTGGAAGATCGCAATTCCTTCAAATTTTTGGGTGGCTATATAGGGTTTTTCCTTAGTCAAACCCCTTTTTCGGTGATTTCCACCTCCACAAATAGCCAATGTATTATTGAAAAGTGTATTCCCTAGAATCTCATGTGTTTGTAAGATCTTAATGAGATAAAATACAAAACTAAGATTATACGCTACGCTTGGAGTAAAACCCTAAATGAACATAATTTAAATGTAAATGATTCAAATCACAAATGCAATAGGGATATAAAGCAATAATGTAAATATAAAAACAAGTTATGTGAAACCCACATAGAGATATAAAAATAACATGAAACCATATCAAACCCTAAGGGATAGGTACAAGCTTATCAACAGTCGATGATCTCCTTAGTATTCTTCAATATCTCCAAATCTTCAATTGATGATGAAAATGGTTGTTGAAGACTTGATGAATGCTTGATTTGTTAATTGTAGACTTCACATAAAACTGTACTTTCACTTCACAAGAGGCTCCTTCAATTTCTAGAGAATCGATCCTTCAAATGAGGAAATGAAAGGTTATATATATGAAACCCTAACTTTGTTTTTCATAAAAGACCAACCTAGAATTGATATATTTTTGCACAATGAAAGATTTAAACATTATAATATCACCAAAATATGATCCCAAAATTTGGGGAGAAAAAGTAGGGACCATGTTGCCTCATAAAAGACAACATGGTTATATATATGAAACCCTAACTTTATTTTTCATAAAAGGCCAACCTAGAATTAATATATTTTTGCAAAAAGAAAGATTTAAACATTATAATACCACCAAAATATGATCCCAAAATTTGGGCAGAAAAAGTAGGGACCATGGTGCCTCACCATGGTCCGACCAAATTTTTTCCAAATTTTTAGGGATGCAAAGTATCATGATTACAAAATTAATCCTAGCTCGGTACGACAATTCAAGGTGTTTAGATATGTGAAATCGGGCCTTGAAAGTTGAAATAGAACTTTATTAAGACTTAATGATTAAGTAATTAAAGACAAAATTAAAAAGGGCACACTTAGGGTTAAGGGCCCAATTTTATAATGTATGGAATGATAAGAGAGAACTTTATATTTAACTAAAATAATTAAGTAAATGCTTAAAGGAATATTGAAAATGCAAAATGAAACACACTAAGGTGGGTGCTAACCTAAGTGTGGAATTGTATGACACTAACTAAGGATATATAATTTACGACGCTACACTAGCAAACAAGAGCCTTGGGCAAGTACCATGATGAAAACTTGACAAACAAGTGTCATGTGCAATCCTTCATCTTCTTTCATTCCACACTTGAGGGTAGGTTTCATTTATGTTATCATATCATATCCTATTGCCCTTAATTACTTCATTATACTAGATCATATCCTATTATACCCCTGTCATACCCTCTATTATTCTATCATCCCTCATATATATATACCATTTCCCACATTTCATCTTGACAAGGCTAAGGATCTTCTTATACGCCATGCATCATGTTCGCAGCTTTCAGCCTATCACAACTTTTGGTCTTTATTCATTAGCTTATTACAACCTTCATCCATATTCCTTAGCTTATTGCAACCTTTTGTCACTATCTATTAACCTAGATCACAACCTTTAGTCCATATCCCTTATCCATTTTTTTATCTTGCTTATCCTATCCATATCCTATCACTATCCATACACTCTTTTATGTCACTTGGTCTTGATCCAACATGAGGATATAATCCAAAAACATTTGAAAAATATCTTGAAATAATCCAAAAACATTCAAAAACGTCTAGAAATAATTCAAAAACATCGTAAAATTTCCTCAAAAAAGCACAAAAAAATAAAAAAGCTTGAAAAAAACCCTAAAAATTTGAAAACACCAAAAATCTTAAAAACAACCACTTTGATTTCATCTCGTTAATAAATTATCCATCTTCTACATAGACAAAAAATTTAGCAGCATCAGATAGGAAACATGGCAAGCATTGTGCTTAACAAATCATGCATCAACAGATAAATTGTTTAATCAACCAAACATTCAAATTGATCAAAATTGTCACATCAGTCACCATCAACATCAATATTATCATGGGTCTTATATAGGGTGTGGTATACTTGAAACCGGACTGGGTCCTACCTTAAATGGGGTACTGCATTCCCTTAAGCTAAGCAACATGATCATCCTATCATCAAACAAAACATTATCAATTTTGACAACAGGATCAAAATGGTTGTTTTGCTTGTTTGGATTTGTGAGTCTTATCATTCATTGATTTATCTCTAATCATGTTCCTATGTTTCTTGAGGATGTCACAAAGTGATTTAGAGTGGTCGAGATAGTTCATGATCTTTTATTTTTATTTTCTGTTTGTGGAATGTTTCATAACATTCCAGAGAAAGTATGTATTGGGTGTCTGTGTTGGCACATTCGCATTGTGGTTGTCACACATACCTCGACCTTTGACACACACAATGTCTTAGGATGGTTGAACCATTCCTTGTCTACAACATGTCTTTTTTACACAAAAGGGATTGCATTATCGCCTTGGCCTTCAATGTCATGGTGTGTTGTATCTATTTTTGCCATATTAAATAAAAGGCTCTCACCTATATTTTTGCATGTATGAAAGCAATATCTCTTCATTACTAATTTTTCTTCATCTAATTTCCTCTTACTACCATTTTCTTATTTTGGTCCTTATAGTCAGTTTGGTCTAGTACTTTAGTACATAAAAACAATTGCATCCTGCATTCATTGGTTAGCACATTTGCATAATAATTATCATAATTATTTATTGCATCATATAAAAACAAAACAAAATATTTTCATACAATCAATATTCATTACATTACATAAGAAAGCAAAAAACACAAACAAATTCACTTTTTGCATCACATAAACCACATATATGACATTCATGCACAACATCATATGAAAATAGATAAAATGCATATCATAATCATAGCTGCATATATATATATATATATATATATATATATATGTATATGTATATGTATATGTATATGTATATGTATATGTATATGTATATGTATATGTATATGTATATGTATATGTATACATACATACATACATACATACATACATATATATATGTATGTATGTATGTATAAATATATGTATGTATATACATGTATATATATGTATATATACATATACATATATATGTATGTGTGTGTATATACATATACATATATGTATATGTATGTATACATACATGTATATGTATATGTATGTATGTACATATGTACATATATGTATATATGTATATGTGTATATCTATATATATATGTGCATTGTAGATATACATATATGTACATATATACACATACACATATACATATATGTGTGTGTGTGTATGTACATATGTACATATATGTATATGTATATATATGTGTGTATATATAGACACACATATATATATATACACATATGTATATATATACACACACACATATATATACATACATATGTATATACATATATATGTATGTATATACATATATATGTATGTATATACATATATATGTATGTATATACATATATATGTATGTATATACATATGTATGTATATATATGTATATACATACATATATATGTAGATACATATGTACATATATATGTACATATATGTACATATATATATATATATGTGTGTACATATATGTACATATGTATCTACATATATATGTATGTATATACATATATGTATACATACATACATATATATATATATATATATATATATATATATGTATCATATATACACACATATATACATATATGTATTGTTGGTAAAAAGATTTGTCACTGCGGTTGTTTATTTGAAACTGACCATGTTTGCTCGATGAGCAGTGACGAACGTTCCAACAATTAGAGAGATTGGGGTAAAACCACAATCTTCCTCTGTGTTTGAGAGGTGCAGCTCCCTCATATGATGGGATATTTGGGATTTTTGCGTAATTTTAACCTGAAAGTACATAAAGGAGAAAACATAGAACTTAAACCAGTATTAATAACAAAAACCCTACTAGAAGACATATGAATACCAAGTAGGATTCCATAAGTGATAACAATTACAAAAAGGGGTTACCACCAAATAGGTTAGTCATGCAACGATGATGAAAGAAACACAATAAACCTCAACACACTAAGAGATAGGTTGTACTAGCACATGCAAGTCAAGATACCATGAAATGATGTGTTTCATCAATAGATTTCGCCAATACATAAAGGGATTACTAATTCAACATACGAGAAATTAGTAACAATAACTCATGAATACATTTAAGACACACAAACTCAATGCATTCTTCATTATTCTTTTTGAAAATATAAAAGTTCAAAAACCCCTTAGTACAAAGGTATGAACATTAAAATATCTCACTTGGTTTCTCTACAAAATTCTGTAGAGTTTTCCCCCTCTGTAAGAGTCTCCTTTACATTACAAATAGCCTTGCATTTATAGGCTTCCAAGAATAATCACCTTAGTAACTAACTTTGGATAGGTTAATAACTAACTCATTCTTATGCAAAAAGAGCTTAGTTAGAAACTACTTCACTTTTGGGTGAATAAGGTTCACTTTCTAACCTTTAGTTACAATGAGCAACATAAGTCACCTTTACAAAATACAAATTCAAAATTGTATTATCAATGAAGAACCAAGTCATAAGCTATGTTGAGGCACTTCTCCATCTTTATCCACTTCATCTGAAGTTGTCATCATCTCGCCATCTAACCATTTGAGATCACAACATGTCTATACATCCTTTCAAGAAAGAGACCAATGAAATGATCTAAATGAAGTAGGCACCGAGCCTTCTCTCGATCCAAGAACCATTGGTTTACCAACAACCTAACCTTCAGAAGCATGTTCTTTAATTGTATTTAATAATCATCATTCCATTCCACCACCCTTTACAATAATGTGTAATGGCATTCACATCCTCAAGAATGGCCGATTGAAATAATTGTGCATACCATCTAAAGTTGTCTTCACATATAAGGAGTGTATGAAAGGCGCAACAAAATCTAAATGTGCAACAATTTAATATAAACTTTTAAATAGAGGTAACAACTCCATTTAGATGATCCTACAAATGATTTTCATTATCATAGAGTCATGATCATTTACAACTTTGTACACACATTGAATCTTTAAGTGTCAAATTATTCTCATGGTAAGGGATCAATATAAATTGAGTCTCAACTCTTGTGCACATGTTCACTAGTGTCATCAGTAGAGAATCATACTGAATAATCCATGCCGTGATTAAAGATTCCAAGCTTCTCCAAAATTTGGTACTCAAGTGAAATTCACTTATCAAAGAATATTTTTTTTAATAAATTGACCACTCTATTTCTTTCTTGTATCTTCCTTCTTAATTATAAAGACTAGAGTGTCCTCAGTATAGCCATGACAGTCCGTGAGAATGTTGGAAGAGGTTGTCGAGTCAGATTGCATCTGGAAATCGTATTTGCTTGGAAGATTCCAAAGTGTTTTTAACCAATCTGTCAAACACATTGTGCATATGCCGCAATCATTACATGCAATGGGATGATGTTGTTTGAGGTATTCTGCTGACTAGTGAACATGTGGTGCATTATCTATGCCTCCACATTCTTCATACATGTCTATCAGAGTAGTTGCAATCACAACATCTAACAAAATTCCTCTATATTTATGCTTTGATGAATGTCCATACCCTGATCTAAAGCTCCCATTTTGACACAGACAGAAAGGATGCTTGTAAAGGTTGTGAAATTTGGCCGTACACCTGCCAATTACATTCCATAAGGTGACATCTCTTTGAAGCATTTTTTCAAACAATTCACTTTGTCGTGATTATGCTCCACATTCTGCATACAAGTCTACCAAAGCAGCTGCAACTACCACGACTGTCAAAATTCCTCTATCCTTTGTGCTTTCATGAATACCTTGACTGGTTTGACAGCTTCCACGTTGGCTTGTAGGCAGAAAGGGTGCAATGTTAAGGTTATGAAATGCAACTTTACACCTTCTTTGAAGCATTCTATCAGACAGTTCACTTGTCGTATCTAAGCTTCCACTTTCACATGCATTTTAACCATGATTTGCAGTTAATGAGACCACATCATTCTGTCAATCAACTCGTAGCATTCCTTGTTCTCCTGCCATGATTGGAGTAATGTTTACCATGATGCACATATTGCAATCATATGTATATTCCTAGGGATGATAGTTCGTTGAGGCATTCTGACAAATGGTTCACACCTAATCGACGCTTCCACTTTTGATACATCTCCCACAACCATGGCATTCTGCTAAACAACTCGACGTGCTTTGTCTATACTGGCATATAATCCAAACAACTCACGTGCATTGTCTATGAAATCACAATCCTTTAAAATGTTCTATTAGCCAGTCCATTTGCCTTTGCTATGCCTTCCACATTTTGTATACGTTTTAACAACTCACGACATGTCTATGCTTCCATAATCTGCATTGCAGTTATGTCTACCAGTGCAAAATCATGATGTAGTCTTGTTTCCACGATTAGCATGCATGTCTCTAGGGCAAATACAATTAACTCCCTCTATTCTTTAATGCCTTGATGACTATCCATATTGCTATTCGAAGCATTGTTTTTATAATTCTTATGGAGGAGGTTAAGAATGCTCCAGAACGGAGCATTTATAACCTTCTTGACAAAGAGGTCCCACACAAGGTTAGGAAATATGGTTAGAAATGCTCTATTCTGGAGCATTCTTAACCCTTTTTATTTTTTGTCCTCTTGAGGTTATGAAAATGGGTTAAAAAAGCTCGAAAACGGAGCATCTTTAACCATTTCTTATTAACACAATGACCTCGACCTCAAAAACCAATGACCATGGAGGAAAAATAGAGGAGAAATGAAGAATACATTTTTAGACAACTTGTAACTCCTTAAATGACCTCAAATATTCAAATAATTTAAAATATTAAATTATTTTTTGAAAAATAATTTAAATATTTTTATTTTAATGCTCAAGCTTAAGAAAGATGACCATATCTTCCAAACAGTAGAGAGTTAGGTTCTAAAATTTGAAACACACGTCGATGGTAGGGAAACGGGCCAACAACATTATTTAATCCTCATGACAAAACTTAAAATGAGAGATTTTAATCATTTTTGGGCGACGGACACCAAAATTTGAAAGTTTAATATATGATAAAATATGAATTGGGTTCAGGCGAAAATTGGCCACATGACACTAAATGATGCTAAACAAATGTCTATCAAATTATTTCCCTCAATTATTGGTAATTTCCAAAATTCATCCATTTTTCATATTTTGACTGGCAACGACCTTAGATCACATGCTCATTGCTTACGCATAAACACCTATTGGATCTTCATTCAACATTGAGACCAATTTGACTTTCAAATTTTGGGTATGTCAAATATGGGGCAACATATATATATATATATATATATATATATATATATATATATATATATATATATATATATATATATATATATATATATATATACATATATATATATATATACATGTATATGTATATATACATATATATACATGTATATACATATGTATATATACATATACATGTATATATATGTGTGTATATGTATATACACACACACATGTATATATATACATATATGTACACACACACACACATATATATCTACATATGTATATATATGTATATATGTATCTATATATGTATATATATGTACATATATATACATACATATATGTATATGTATGTATATATGTACATATACATACATATATCCATACATATATATATATACATACATATACATACATACATATACATATATACATACATATATATATGTACATATACATACATATATCCATACATATATATATGTACATATACATACATATGTATGTATGTATATGTATGTATATATATATATGTATGGATATATGTATGTATATGTACATATATACATACATATACATATATGTATGTATATATATGTACATATACATACATATATATATATATGTGTGTGTGTGTGTAGTACAAAAATTAGACTGTTTGTATCAAGTATGGCTCGTGGGCTCAGTACATCATACCCAAATATTGTCTACATCAAGTGAGAAAATATGTCTCTATCACTGGGTGCTCCCTCTATCCTCTTGACCTATGTCTTGTCTTGAGGATGAATCTCTTCTTGCTTCTAGTCCTATTTGGGGTGGTCTCACTGGCACAATCACTTCCATGTTGCTCTATGTCCTATGGGAGTTTGATCAACTCTCTATCCTAGATTGTGATCAATAAGATGATCCTCTCTGCTCTTGTGGAACTGTGCTCTCATATAGGATCCTCCGGTATTGCATCTTCTCTCCTTACTCAAATAGAATATGGCCTAAGTCTCACACACTAGCATCTCTGATAGAACTCATGCTCTCACATGGCCTCCTCTATCATTTGAGCTTGGGATACTGATGTGTCTCAAGAAGCTATCAGACTATCTATCTCTATTGTATATCTATATTTGTCTACTGCCAACTAATCTTACTCGATCCTAATCAGATCCCTCTCTATCTGAGGGTTTGATATCCATCTCTACAACTCTGCAATACACTCTCTCTAGCTCCTCATTATGTCCTTGTACGTCCCAAGATTTTTGATCTGATTTATATTGTCTCCAATAGGTCTATCATATAGTGGCTCATCCTTTGGCTGATCAACTTGCATGTGCATAGGACTATCGACCTCCTCATTCTCATCCTCCTCATCCTCATCCTCATCTTGTAAGAAAAGTAGAGTGTGGAAAAATACCTTCCAAAATGTTAAATTCAAAGGGGAGAGAGGCAGGGGTGTCTTTTAATTCCAATTATAATCATTAAGATGCACATAACAAAAAAACAAAGCAAACTTGAAAGATTTGCAAATACAGAATGAACACCAAATTCCACGTGGGAAAACCCTTACGGATGAACAAATGACACACCAAAGCAATATCCCTTGTATAGTAAATCAAAGTTACATACAAGTTAGAGATTAATCGCTCTAAATCAGTCTTTATTCAGGAAGCATAAAACATCAGATCAAATCAGATCACACAAAGTACAAGCACAATGGATTCTGTAGTTCGGTTCCCAACAGAAACATCAACCAACCAATAGACTAACTTCACTAACTGATTGCTCAACCTAAACAATAATTTCTATAGATTAGTTATACCCCTGCATAGAAATGGTTTGAATCGGTTTTCATACGGCTCAACTGTCGGACTCCAACCGCACTCCTCAGAATCAATCTTGGTCCAATTATCGACTTCCAACTCAGCAAGAAAAAACCAGTCGGACGTGGTACCCACTGAATCCTAAATACTATCAACTAATGTCCCCATTCGGACCAATCATCAACTTCCAACTTAGCATCATAGCATGAATCAATCGTGGTCCCCACCAAGACCATCTCAAAGCTTATTGACTTATCACTACCCGATGGAAGTGTAACTCATTAGTTCTCACTGCCATCAGGCTTTGTTCCACCAAATCTTTGATCCCCGATAGTGGGACCCTCACAATTCTACTGATAGTCATGAACCCCAACAATACTATCGCATATCGACATAAAATCGAAAGTCAACATTAAAAATACTTTTCCAAAAAAACTCAAGTTCTACCATAGCATTTTTGCTCGACACTAAACAATCTTATCGGGAAGATCTCATCAAATCAAAAAGTGACTTCGACTACTGAAAAGTCAAGTTTGACTGATAACACTTTTGCCAGATAATACTTGCAATGAAACCAAATGCCTGATTATATGAGTTATTCATATTATGAGACTTAAACTAGTAAGATTGAGACATCCATTCTTAACACATCCTCCTCATCCGCATCATCCTCCTCCTCATCCTCCTCATCCTCATCCTCCTCCTCATCATCCTTATCCATCTCCTCTCTCAAAAACTCTTGTTGTGACCTAGGTATTGGAACCTTTGGATCTGTCAATGGTATTGGACGATGCTTTGCAAACTATTTGCCATACTCTATTGTAGTACCTGCATCTCTAACATCTGAATCCCATCCCCATTATTTGGGTTGTAACTAAGAAAACTCTAAATAGGCCACATATGGTTTCACCTATGGGCCCCACTGTCTAACCTCTTTGCTCGATTGAGTGAAGTATGTTGTACCTGTGGGCACATCTTGATGCTCACCAAACTATCATCTCACCCTATCTAGTAGTTGTATCTCAATCACTCTTTGTTGATTGATAGTTCAACCTATCAAGAACCTCTCCTATTGGAAATATGGTAGATGCTCTACATCATCTAACAATCCAGGACAATCTCTATATGGTCTCCAAGTAAAATCTCTAAGTCTATCCAACTCATGATGCCAATACAATGTGTACCCATATGGACCTCGTGACAATGCCCCTCTGTAGTAGTAAACATATGGCATATCTAGAATGACCTATCTATTTGGAATGGGTATGAATACAACAATGTGCTCAAATGCCCATACCTGGAGTAACGTGAGCCCACAACTACGTGTTTGTGCACCCTTGTATGCAATTGATGCAACTTAAAGTATAACATCCCTAGCATACATGGTCCTCATGCAAACACTGTACTCTCTATGATCATGCACTCAAGGACTCTACCCCATCCAATCAGAAATCCATGTTCTCATTTGTCTGGTGCAAGTAGTTCTATTATGACAACTACTATCATGACATATAGTCTCTCATAATTCTCCAGCATAGTCTCCCACTGAATTTAGTAATCTACAATCTCCAAGTCATTAGGTCCACACTCAAATAGTTTGCATAGAGAATCTCTCCCTATTTTATGATCATAAATAGTTCTCTCTCCATGTATCATAATTCAGAGGATGTGCCATACATCCTCTAGTATCATTGTCACCTCACTGGTTAGGAGATGAAATGACATCTCTGAACTCCATCACTTTTCTAATGCGGTGATGAGTCTTGTGTTTCACCTAATCTCAGCCATATAAGTAATGTAGTGTATTCCTAAAGCCTGCAAAGTGTCTCTCTCATGAGTTCTTAGTTCATGTCATAAGTCTAAGCAGTTTGATCTACTCTCACATGTAATCAATGGATTATAGTGCATCTGCATCCAAATGGGGCATATGTTAGTCAGTTTTAGGGTTTGTTCCTAACTTCTGCATTTCACTTTTTCAGTCATAAATGACATGCATTTCTACCCTAACCTATCATATGTAGTTCCCCTATGCCCTAAGACCTTTCTCAACCCCACTAGTTGGCAAACCGCCTAACAACTTTGCCAGATTACCTACCTAGAGTACTTGTGTAGTTTCCCCTAGTCGTCTGCACAGAAGAACCCATGCAGGTGTATAATTTGTGCATGTACCAATGCAATTGTCCTTTCCCTATCCTTGAACAAGTCCCTAGTGTCCCCGTTATGCGTGTAATCAACTAAACTTAAAACATGGATCTTTGAATTACTCACCTATGCTCCTAAGCCCTCCAGTTGTTTGAAGATGCATACACATTCCTTGAGGTGCTCCTCCACTAGAATGTTCACCATCCTAAATCAGTCTCCTTACCTCCAGAGCTCCAAATCCACCAAATTAGAGAGTAAAAATGAGTAATTTTTACCCCCTTCACCTCCTTTTATAGCCTTTTGGGGTACCTAGATGGATGTGTACCCTCTCCTTGTTGTGTTGGTCACAGTCATTTTCACCTTGTATTGCTTGTATCTTTCGCATTTGACCTTCGATTTTCATTCCATCTGAACTAGTGGATTCATGTCATCGTTGTCGATCAATTGGCATCTTTTCTGGATTTTTCCAATCAATTCCTCGAGGGGGCATCCTTATACTTTGTCATTGTCTGAGGCATTATTTTTTATTGTTCTTTGAAATAATGCTCAGAATCGCATTGTCTCAAAGAGGGGCAAAATGTGGGCATCTAAAAATGGTCAATGCTTACGGTGTCATATATTTAACATGTCTGCATTACCTTCTTTTAGGTTTTTCACATTTATGAACATTTCCTCTATGTCTCACATTTGATCTTTATCACTTGCCGACATTGTGCCATTCATCTGCATTATTTTCCTATTTTATTCTATTTTCTCAAATTCGAGTTAGGTCTTGTTGACGTCAATCCTAATTCTTAATTGGTGAGTGTGATCAACCTTTTATATCAATTAGACATCATTTCAACCCTAAACAGTGTCAATTAAGGTTTCTCTTTGATCAATATCATTTTTGGTGTCAATATTCTTTCAATCAATTATCAATCAATTTGGATCAATCGGTATCATTGTTGGTATTTTGGTATGGTTTAGTCATTGATGTCAACACCTACTAAACACTTATCAACTCTGGCACTTTGGAGAATCAGCAACATTCACCAGCAAACAAATGACTTATGAATAGTCATCGGTATCTGGTACACCGGTAGGATATAATGATCGGCGACACTTGGAATGATATGGAAAACACTTGGTTATGTTGAAGACATTGTGTGGACACTTTGTCTTGGAGTTTTGTTTATTGGTACATTAGCATTTGCATATTTGTTGTTATCGACAAATAGGTCCAGGTTACACCGGCAGGTTTATCTTTTCCAGATCAGCATGGCATGCTATGGAGATGACTTATTATTATTGTAAATACATTAAGCCAACATATTGAATCGGTTATTGCATTGGGTATTAATTGATATGTAAATTAATTTTATTGTAATATCTTGTAGAGCCGACCTACTAAAATTGGTCTTAGGTTATGGTATAAATGTAAGATATTATTTGTAAGATCAAGTGTGGAATGCAAAAAAAGGATTGTGTGAAGGTATATGCGAGAATAAGCAGAGCTATACACGCATACATCATTTGAAGATTGAAGGAGGGTTTTTGTGAAGACAATCAGAACTACACCGGTACTGAATCCAGAATATGAAGATGCTAATTTTAGCAATACATTCTTATTGGATTTAACCATCCAATTGTAGTCAGTGTGACTCCCATTTTGTGTTTGAGCAGCGAGCTCTAGGCGCTTGGCCTTTTTGCATGTGCAGACCCCATTTGTATACACTTACTATCTGCAGTAGTATCATCTGATTGTGGATAAGGTTTCCCACCGTGGTTTTTCCCCTTATAGGGTTTCCACATACAAATATTGGTGTTATGTGTTGTGGATGACTTTGTCTTTATGTTTCATGCACTAATCCTTACCGGTATAGCAATTAACTGTTAAAACTGTCTACCAACATATTGAATTGGTTTACCGGTATTAAGCATTAAGTTGGTTAAGTTGTTTTTGGTTTGAATTTATTAGACAACTGATTCACCCCCCCCCCTCTCAGTTGTCTCTGAGACCTAACAATCATTTTCTATCAATCTTGATCGATTCGTCATCGATCCCTGTCGATTATCAATCATCATTATTATCAATCAAATTGACTTTTGTCAATCTTTGATTGAATTATCATCAGCCTTAATCAATCATCAATCCTTGTCAATCTTGATCGATTCATCATTGATTCTTTATCAATTATCACTTATCAGTCATCAAGCTTCTTTGTCATTTTTGATCGATTTGTTAGTGGTCTCTATCAAATCAATCAACATTAGTTCTTCATCATCCCCTTGATTATGATCATCATTATTTATTTATCACATTAATCATATCATGGCATTATTTTGACCTAATTCATTTATTTGCTCTCTTAGGGTTTTGTGATTCTTTAATCATCAAATCCTTCTAACATCCCTTTTAGGTTAAATGAATTTATTTCATTTATCCTATGTATTGTGTCACAATTAAATTTTTAATTTAATTGGTTAATTATCCTTTTGTGGGCTAATTAATAAATGAAAAATTATTAATTATTTCCACCTTTCCTCCCCTAATTTTCTCCAATAATTTGTCCCCACCTATTTCTCAATCATGTCATAAATCATGAAGCTATTTTTGTGCTCAATTTGTCATGATCAATTGGTTACAATTTCTCTCCAATTTGTCGTAATTGAGAAGCACAATTTTCTCTCAATTTGTCATGGCTTTTCATAGCAATATGTCATGAATTTGACATAGCATTTGTCATAATTTGTCCCTCAATCATGATATTTTCGAATCACTTTTCCTCTTTCAATTGCTCAATGCCAATCTGGAGACGTTTTGCTCTATAAATTGAGTCTTTTTTTCCAATGATTTTAAACACATTTTCAAGTATCCTTGCGCTATCTAAATCATCTTGCTATCATCTTGCCATCGTCTTTCTTTAAAATACACTTTCTTTGTATGTGAGAGCCACACACATACATTTGAAGGAGAAAGAATAAAAATGGAAGGGAGTGGAAGGAATGTTCATGCTAGTTTGCATTTCTTTTAAGCATTTCATTTTCATACTTACATTGATTGTGATTAGGGTTATTTTTATGACATTTTTGCTTTTTTGGTTGGCTTATTGATATTATGATGCTTTTGCCTAATTCCCTATCCACAAAATGCATAACATCATCTTACCTTGGGATATGTTGGTGATTAAGATAAACCCTAAGAGAATAAGAAGGATCTAGAGTGATAGATGTACTAAGATTGACATGTTTACCTTGTCCCTCTTGCACCAAAGTACATTTGTGAGAAAATGATGGTTCAATGTTACTCGTAAATGTTGTATCTCCATTGGAGAGATCATTAATATAAGTATTGGTTATTTCCTTATGAATAAAAGATACTCTAGTAAGGGTACAACTATGATTCATTTTAATATCGTCTTTAGGATTGGCAAGGGGTTCATTTGAAACATCTACCAAAGATTATATGAAATATAGATATTCCATTAACTTCTTTAAAAATATCATCATATAGCAACATGAAATATGTATGAAAGCTTTCAGAAATAACTTTAATCTAGGGAAAAAAATTGAAACCCTCATAATGCAATATATTAAAGTTATATGAATGAATGGAAGCAACATGAAGTGAAAGAGGTTAGTATCCAACTCATGATTTTGATAAAAGTTTCTGATGAGCAATGTAATCATCCGTAAATTAACAAACCAATTAGATTTTGTTAATTCCATTATGAAAAAATAGATTTGAAAACACCCAATTAGATATATGCAAAATGTTATTCACATCGGGTTCACCAAAATGTAATGTTTGAAAATAGGTGTTCACTAATCTAGTTACGTAAATAAGGAGTGAATATATTTCACATAACTAATTACATTAAATGGAGATAAAATCAATAGATTCAACTATAAAAAGGTGAATATTGATTAACTTTTGTTTATCACTTTGTTTGAGTTGAAATTGAGCTATAGAAAGATGTAAATTGAATACAAGATCTAGGGCTAAAGGTGTAAAATTAACATAAATCAGCATGAACAAGTAGTTTCAAATTTGATATATAGACATAAGTATAGATCTACAATGAGGAAACTAAGAATAACCTGCATCTGAAATCCAGGCTTGAAAGTGTGGGATAATGGTGCTTTGGGAAACCTTGTCCTTAGAATGTCAAATATGGACAACATGCATCTTTATAGGATCAAAATGCAGTCCTAAGTGTTTCCCTAAAGGTTCACTAGAAATTTGTCAAACATAGGTGTTTTAGATGACCTCGTTCTCCACTATTCACCTTTGCAAATTTGGATCTGAGTGTCTTTTTCTAATCTACTTGAATTTGTAATTGTGCCTTTAGATCCTACCACCTGCACATACAAAAGAGAGAAATGGTGTTGTGGACAGGGGTTTACCTAGGTCAAACCTTGGATTTGGACTTAACCCTTGAATTGAATTGAAAATGCTAAGTAAAATGTTGAATGTTATACCTCAAGCTTGTTGAATTTGATTAAGGTTGATGATGCAATGCTCTTTGAATGTGATCACAAGTGTTGATGCAATAACATGGCATGACAAGACATAAATGACTCAATCATAAACACTACTTGCATGAATATTGTTGTAATTTTCTACTCCATGATGTCTAGACCTTGAAGAATGCTTGAAATATATGGTGGGATGAAATGTCACCTTGATGCTCAATAGATGATAACAATTGTGGATTGTAGATGGGTGTGTTGGATGAACAAAATAAATTATCTAAGAATGCTCTTATATAGGGTTCTCAAGGTATTTCACAAATTAGGTGACCTCCAATGGTCAAATTGAGGCATCATGATTGGGAGACAACTAATGGGAAGCAAGCACCATTATATTCAAATTTGGGCCCAATTTTGGGGGACACGGTGCCTTGGGTGCCCTTGTCCACCCAAAACATGGTGAACACACAAAGGATGGGGTGCACTCAACTCAAGATAGGGTTCAAACCACCATGCAGACAAATGAAATCAATTTTGAGGTAAAAATCCTGGAAATAGGCTTGGATGAGAGCTAAGAGGGAAAACACTAAGTCAAGGAGCGCTAAAAATGGTGTAAATTATACAAAGTTACAATTTATGACACTACAACTCTATATTGTAAAAACATTTTGCTAGTAATAATTATTGGTTGCATATTAGAAGGGTTTACCCAAAATAAATTGATCTAAAAGCCACAACTTATCCATTGTGAAGAGAATGAAAGATTCAAGAATGATGTGGAATTAAGGATGTTGCAAGAAAATGCTATGGCAAGTGCAAAATCTGCATACAAATGCACAACAAGGGAAAGTGTTATTTGATGCAACCTGTCATTAAGAAGAAAATAATAATCCACTTAAAGAAAAACATTATCAAAAAATTTAACTTTCCTTGCTTTAGTCATACTGAATACACTGGTGCTTTATGACCCTCAAAAGTATATAACCTATGGTTAGACATTGCATCTCATCTACAAGTAAAAAATGAGATATTAGTAAACACAAAATTCAAATGGAATTTTCTATTTATTTGCAATGCAAAACACTATAGTGTAAATTTAAAATGCAACCCCGCTTTATAAAAATCAAGCAAAAGACAACCCACTAATTAAAGTGTGAGATGAGATTTTTAAAATACTTCTTCGGCTGGCTAGGCACTTGGCCTTGTTCGTTTCAAGAGATTCTTGGAATATGTAGATTGATAATCAAATATTGGAGTATTTGTTGAAAATCTCCTTGGATGATTAACAAAAGTAGCTAAGGAAGCAAATTTGCATAACACAATAATATATTTTGGCAACAAAGAACAACAAATAAAATACATTAGAGTACATTGACAATACACATACAAAATATTTTTCAATGATATTGAATCAATCAAAGTATGGTAGAGACATTTTACCTATGTTGTTTGTAGTACTAAGCCATACAAATCTTGCAACCAATCAGGATGAACCATCCAACCTATAAGGGCATTAGAAGGATTGCTAGCGGTTTGGTGGAATGTCTAGTTACCAACACATGAAAGATAATATCAGATTGAGTTCACTATGAACACATACAATAATAAATTAATGGTGAAGAAATGAGTTGAAGGAATGAATTAGGTTTTCTGAGCTTACAAAAATAGAATAACTCAAGGCACGTGAAGGGCACAAGAAATTAATGGTGCACGTGTAGCACCTAGATATTTTCCATGCTATCATTGCAATTGACCTACTAGACATGTATTTTTTCCCTCCTTCATTTTTTATCTGTCACTATAATAATTTATAAATGAAGAAACCAAAAAATGACTCACAAAAATAAAACCAACTAATTAGGGAATAGGATTGTTGCATATAATTGTGTACCACTAACAAAATAATTTTGGTTATTCCTAGATAGAACTTGAACCTCTCGTTAAACATCTCTAATTTAAGGGTAAGCCATGAAAGGAGATGGAAAAGGTAGTGGATTCCATTTTACACTTGCCATGGCATTTTCTTTAGAATTTTAAAAGCTTGTCATAAAACCTATTGCAAGGACATGTTGGCATCCTCAAGAATACATATTGTAACAACTCTTAAATTAATAACTTATATCATATATGCTACATGAAAACAATAGTCTATTCTTTATAGAAAAGACTTCCATGAAAATGCTCTTTGGAATACCATGATTGCAAATTTCAAGAAAATGCAACTAGTAGATGTAAAGCCAAACAACGAAATTTTAAGTGTTGTGGAGTGAAACATACATCAAGTTTTGTTGTCCTTGCTCATGCAATTCCATGATTGGAAGAAATGCACAAAAAGATTTCAAGCAAATGCACAGGTAGGTGTTAAGGCAAACTCCACAACTTTGCCAATGTTGTGCCTTCCTATGCCACAATAGGAGCGTTAGAACATAGTACAATATCAGAATGCTCAATCCATCCATATCTAGAGTACTCTACATGTATGCACCACATTGTTTTCAAAGGGCATATGATATTTTGGAAATGTATATCTAGAAACTTGTACATTTCATCCAACTTGCACCACAAGAGGGTTTCGTAAATTAAATCCAAGCCTCAAAGAGAAATACATAGATCATAGAACACAATAATTTCCACATATATGTTAGAAAATAAGGAATTGTAGAAATAATTTCAAAAATCTAGATATAGTTTATAAAAAAGGTATACATACTATATTTGCATTGTTCTTTTTAACAATATATATGTATATGCATATTGCACTTAGATTGTGTATATTCCTACTGCATAGGTACATTGTTTTTCAAAAGGGTATTATGATGTGTATATACAAAATCTGCATTATTTTGGGAGAGTGTGCATGCATATACCTAGATTATAGCTTTAAAGGCAATATATTCATATACTGTACACAATGTTGTGTTGGTGTCTACACATACATACATGTCAAATCCAAAGTTTAGATTAAAAAAGTTTTTCAAACCTTGATAGGTTTTAGAATGGAAAATGGAGAAACTTGTATAGGAATCATTGGGCTAGGCATATTAGTCTCGTAAGGAGAGTAGACAATGCCCAATTAGCTTCAAGAACTTTTTCTTTAATGGATCTTCAACAAATTAGGCTTACTGCCATTGTATTCAATTCTCTCATATATGTATATGCCTTTCCCAATAGGTTTGAAAAAGCTCTCAACCTATTTGAGGTCATGGAGAGAACAAATGGTTGTCAACCCACCTCAGTGGCATACGATACATTCATGTTTGTGTACTCTCGTTTTGGAGATACCAACAATTTGCAAGCATGGCATGAGGCTTGTAAATAGGCAAGTTTTTCACTAGATGTGGATGTAGGCATCTAAAAATGGTTAATGCTTGTGGCATTGTACTTTAACATGTCTTTGTGACCTTATTTTAGGGTTTTCACATCTTATTAACAATTCTTCTATGTCGCGCACTTAATCTTTTGGCGATATTTTTTCATTCTTCTGCATTTCTTCCCTCTTCGATTGTGTTTCCTGTAATTTTCAATTAGGTCTTATTAACATCATGTTCAAATTGTAATCTTCGGTCGTGATCATCTTATCATGTCAATTGGACATCGTCAATCCTAATGGATGTCGAATTAGGGTTTTGTCCTCGATCTTTATCATTTTCAATCATCTTTGATCAATTATCATCATTTTCGATCCTTTTGGATCCCTTGTCAATTGTCCTCTATCAATTTGATTCCCCTTGTCAATTACTGATCAATTTGTCATTAATCTTTGTCAATCAATATCAACTCTTTATCAATCATCAAATCCTCATCATTTATTATGATCGACCCTATATCAATTGCTTTAGTCTTGTCATGACCTAATTGATATCCATTCATTTCTAATCGATCTCCTAGGGTTTTCTGATTTAATCATTTAATCCTAATTAACATTCCCCTCTAGGTTAAATACATTAATTTATTTATCTTAGGTCTCTCTTGTAACAATTAAATGTTCCATTTAATTGGTTAATTAATCCCCTTTTGTGAATTAATTAATGAATCAATACTTATTAATTAATTGCATCTAATTTCTATTTTCTCATTTCTAATTTACTAATTTCTCTAATTTCTCTTTTCCACCTATTTTCCTAATTTTCTAAGCTAATTTCCACTAATTATCCTCTTCTAGTTGCTCCTATTTTTGTGCTTCCTTTGTCATAAGGTGGAAGCACGTTTCTCTCATGTGTCATAAGTGTTGACATAGCAACATGTCATAACACTTGCCTTGGCATTTAGTCCTCCCACTTTGCATTGGAAATGGGTCATAAATCATGACATAGAAGGTGTCATAGCCTTCTCTTTTCAATCCAATTTTCCCATTTTTGAATCAAATTGCCTTTTTCATATCTTTCATGCTAATTTCATCCTCTCTCCAATTTCTCTATAAATTGGATGCATTTCTCAATCATTTTCAACCACGCTTCGAGTATCCTTATGCTGCCTAAATCATCATCTCATCATCTTGCTTTCAATAAACTTGCTTTGTAGGTGACATCTACATAGTTTGAAGGAGAAAGAAGGACAATGGAGGTCAATTGAAGGAGACATTGGTGATGGTTTTCATTTCTTTTGAATGTCTTGTTTTCAATTCTTCTATTGATTATGATAGGAGTTACTTTCATAGCATTTAGTTTTGTGGTTGGCTAATTGTTTGTGCTTTGAATCTTATGCTCCTTTTCCTACCTCATGGTGGATATCCACATGTATCTAATTTTAGGATTTGTAAACCCCTTTTAGAAGCAACAATATATTCCACATAATATAAGGCTTTCATAGAATAGAAGATATAGCTAGAAACCTGTTTCAGGTGCATAGAGTTTCCAACAAAAATATATAAAAAATTTCCTATGATTATAAAGTGAAGACTTGTATAAAATATAAGACATAGCAAGGAACCCCTCTTAGAAGCATAGATTTACCATAATAAAACCCCTTTTAAGGAAACAATTTTATGGTTGCCATAATATTCAATGTGCTAGTTTCATGCACCATAGTAAAAA
This sequence comes from Cryptomeria japonica, assembly GCF_030272615.1. Lineage (NCBI taxonomy): Eukaryota > Viridiplantae > Streptophyta > Pinopsida > Cupressales > Cupressaceae > Cryptomeria > Cryptomeria japonica. The sequence continues at coordinate 640,979,684 of NC_081412.1, forward strand.
TATAATGCTTGGCGATGCCATATCAAAAAATTATAAGTACCATGGGAAACAATTTGATTTCACTATTACCCTCTAGAAGGTGAGATCGAAGAAATATATTTCTATTTGTAGCACCGTGAATTGTCACTAGTCCAATTTACCTCATGTTTGTGCTTCCACTTTAGCATGATGTCCCCATCCCCTATCTAGGTTCAATTTGTGCTAATTACCCAACTTTGATTTCATGCACAACCTATTGTGGGTCCCACAAAGTGGTACCCACCTCCCTAGTGCCTTACTGTGGTCCCCTTTGTAGTGGGACCAAGGCGTGGACATCTTGGTCTGGACCATGGCACCCTAAAGCGCCATGGTCCCCCTTAAAGGGGCCCAAATTTGAAATAGGGTGGTTATTGTATTTCCTTGGTGGAAATTTATCCCCGTGGCTATATATGACTGTTGGGGGTCAGCCTAATCAATAATTTACCTAGAAACCCCTATATAAAGATGTTATATTAATTCATTTTCATATCCACGTCCTACCTAAAGTATTTATGTATCCATGAAGCATTCATTATCAAGCATTCCCATAGATCTTCAAGGCAACATATTCATCATCAAGCATTCTGGAGCCAAATTACTTCAACCTTATGCAAGTATGTGCGTGTGATTAGGGTTTTGTGTTTGTCATGCCATTTCATACAATATTTGTGATTACATTCAAAGAGAAAAGCATCATCATCAACAATTGCAGATCTGAGGTATTTCTATTCAACATTTATTTTAGTGTTTGCATTATTTTGTTCAAGGTTAATTCCCAAACCAGGGTTTGACTTAGGCAAACCCTTATTCCCAACAATTTTCGTCTTCTTTCTATGTTCAAGAAACAGGTACAAAGTTGCATTTGGGAGGATCGATAGAGTTCATAGAGACAAACAGGTTCAACTTTCAATGACAAAAAAATTGGAGGACCATGGCAAATTGATACTACCTGGTCCTGAAAAATCAGGTTGAACTTTTGGGAACAAATCCGTGACATCTTATTTTGTCCAAATCCAGGTTTGTGTCTCCGTACGACATCTGTAGCTCACTGTTTCCGCTTGATCTCTTCAATAATCACCTATTTTGCCTTACTCTTCAACAATTCAATTCAAGGAGGAGAAGGCCCTATTGAAGGAGCCTAGAATATGACTACAATCCTGGTCTATCAAGGCTAGGTCTATTAGATTCCTCTTGTCCCTAATGTAATTGGTTAATTAGGTAATTAAGTGGTTTTATTATCTTAATAACCCTAACCCTAATTTTCCACCATTACATTATTGAAAAACAATAGAAAAAACATGAAACTTATAGCATTAGGGTTTCAAAAATTTGTGATGTCCCATTTCAATATAGGCAAAAAATTTGCTGTTGATGAGGGCAAAAATTTCAACAAAATCAAAAGGAAAATAACAAAGGAAAATTTTGACAATGGGGGCACAGGGAAGCTGGTGGACAAAGACGAAAACTTCACCTATAGATATGGCTTCTTGAATTCCTACGAGGAACACTGAGACATTGAGCTCGAAAATTGAGCGCAGATTAGGCAAAACATGAGTATGCAAAATGTGGCATCGGATAAAAGGCATGTTAACTACTTTGCACAATGTCACCCAAAACCCTTGCATTGCGTGCAAAAGACATGTCCACAACTAGAAAGATTAGATAATGTTCGCCTTCAATTTTCATTAATCGTTAGAATGGTATTAAATGAAAAGGAAAAAGGCACGGAAAAAAAATTGAACAACCAACTAGAAAATAACAAAAATCATCAGATTTTCACATTTAATAGAGAAATTTCTACATAACATTAGATAAACAATGTTCGTACAATTCTCGAAAAATGAATTAATTGATAGAAATGAAATAAAAACATTATTCGCCACCTAAATAAGCAAGGACTAATAAAATAAAATAAATATCAAATCATTAACCAAATTATAAACAATAAAAATCTATCCATATTGAATGTATTATTGAATGAGAAGTTTATGATGAAAAAGACTAAATGGGGGAGTATGCTAGTTTTAGCAATTACAAATACAAATGAAATACAATCCAAGTACAACATGGATAAGATCTCCTTACCTCCAGCTTTGTAATTAGGTCCCACTCGTAAATGTCTCCATGCACAACACCTCACAATACGTGGCCTTATCAAAAGCAATTCGTTTTCAAGTAAAAGAGCATAACTTCATAACTTTTATACCCAATTACGAACAAAATAATTCCCCTGAAGAAAAAAAATTATTTTCTTCAAACAAACAAGGCAAAAATAATTTCCTTTCTACTGAACAGTCAGCAATCGAAAAATCTAATCGAAATATCTCACCACAGCAACAAAACCCCATTTATATGTATATTTCGAAACCAAATCCTGAATTTGTTTTGAAAAATACAAATTTAAGCATGGCGAGCTCCATGGGAGCACCCAGATGTGCTGCAGCGCTATTATCTTCTCACAATGCACATAATTTATGTCTTCCTCGTACAAATACTTTGTTTTCATCATGGTGCAGTTTCAGGGCACTAGAAAAGAAAGGCACTTACTACAGTGGCCTTAAAATCTGTAAACGGGAAAATTATTTTGGGCAATGGCGCAGCGTGAGTATCAGAGCGGAGGCAGATAATGGAGCGACGGAAATTCGTAGAAAGGAGGGATATGATTTTGATTTGTTTACAATTGGTGCGGGTAGTGGCGGCGTGAGGGCCTCCAGATTCGCCTCTAATTTTGGCGCTAGGGTTGCAATTTGCGAGCTGCCATTTTCTACAATTTCTTCTGATGAGTTTGGTGGCGTTGGTGGCACGTAAGTGTTTTTTGAAGATTTTTAAGGCACCTTAACATTAGCAGTAATAATTCGGGAATACTCGTGGTTTTGTTTTTAATAAAAAGAACTTTTGCAAAGTAATTGGATTTGAGATCTTCCACTGGCTTTCATATTTAGTTAGATTTTTTTTTAAGAAAGGTTGTGGGAATTGGACTAATTGAGAATTTGAGACCATGCTATTCATTTCGAGATAACTCAAAATAAACACATATCCAGTAGAATTGAAAATCTAATAAGAATGTTGTTTCTTGATTTTATGGTTTGGAATATTTAGATTTTGGGCTTCTAGGTGTCAGCTCAAAGCTTTTGTGTTGTTATTTTCAGAAATTTATTATTCTAACCTAAGGTTAATGTGCAAACCAAATGCGATATACATTCTGACCATGAGAAACTGTTACCTGAAAGACAGATTACTAAATTTTGTTGCAACCAAACCTCTTTTAGTGTAAATTCTTGTTTTCAGCTGGTCATAGACTGGTTAGGCTTAAAGCTTTATTGGGTTTTCATGATATGGGTCTCATGTGCCAAATTCGCTTCTCTCGTGGTTGTGATGTAACAAGACTAGTTTTAATTTTTAGGGAAAATCCCTTTTATACATTATAGTGCATTCAGATTTTTGGTTTTGTTAGCTTTAATAGAGAATTTCCTTCCTGTATGGTCCATGTGTATTTGGATTTGTTTTTAGCTCTATAAATCTTAGTGGAGCTTATAGGCAGCCATTAATGTGGTGTGGGGTAATCTTTGGACCACACTTCTAAGATTTTTGACTTGGATCATAGTCTAATATGTGCCTCATAATCATCACACCACAACCTCACAATATCTTGCCTATAGATCGAATAATTGCAATAAGGGGTTTTTTAACTTGCGGCACACTCTAAAGGCTAAATAAAAGCGCCTGCCATTGCCATTAGAATGTTTAGATCCTTGGTGGCCAAGGTTTGTTGAGTTTAGTAGCTTCTAGCGATTTTACAATTTCTATGTATATATAAGCAGGGAGTTTAGCAACATGTGATCCTAACCTCAACCAACCAAGGCAAATAACTTCCTTCTGTGAAAAATTGGAATCAGAGCCTGAAACCTTATCGTGAAAATAATATTCATGGAGGAATTCAATGTGAAAACATGAAACTACAATAGACGATCCTCAACCAGTCCAGGTTAATAACTTCCTTCTGTGAAAAATTGGAATTAGAGCCTGAAAAACGTTTTGTGAAAATATATTTCATGTAGGAATTCACTGTGAAAACATGAAACTACAATAGAAAATATTGAACCGGCCCAAGTGATTGTGAAAATAATATTTCATGGAGGTATTCAATGTGAAAACATGAAACTACAATAGAAAATATCAGGAAAGTTGACGTGATGTCTTAATAACCCTCCTTTTCGATAGCTTTTAATTTCAATGTGTTTTAAAACTTACTTTAGAGAAGCTGCCATCAACATAGTGCTTGATCTTAATTTTACTCAAATGCAATAAATCTTGTGTGGCATCTAATATTCATCGGGCAAATTCACACCATGGAATGAGACTGAAAATCACACACAAACAAACTATATCCACATACACAGCATTCAACAATAGTAAAACAAGTAATTCCCATTCATTACATTGAGCAAGACAAAAAATAGAAAATTACGATTGGTTGCCTTATTGGCAAAGTACATGCACAATAGAAAAATTGGGCCTTTCTCTGTTCTACATTAAATCTCCCAACCTGCACATGATCACTGAAATCTGTTGGTTATAATTAGGGCCTGGCGGATTCCTATTGCCTTGGGCAACATTGGAATCCGCCAAAGGGGGCCAGCTCCTTCTCTTATATATAGGGCCAGGCCCTATACCTCTCGGCTCCACCTAAAAGTCTTCACGCCACATCCAAACTCACCACACCTCCTTGATAGGGCCAACCCTATCCATTTCGGTTAAAAGGAATTAAATGAATTAATATGTTTAATTGCAAGAAGGCCGACATGATTAAGAAGTATTGCTACTCCTATAAATAAAGCATACACTTCACACAACATCAATTCAATTCAGTCTTTTGCAACAAGGTGCGAAATATACTAAGGAAGCGAAATTGATATTCAAGTCAATTAATTTACAGCGAACTATGCTAAGAGGTGTGTAGATCAGTAACAGAAGACAGCGAACTTAAGCAAGGCAGCAGATCATCTTCAAGAGATAAAGAACTCCATAGAAGGGTTGCTGCTACCATTGTTACATACAGCAAGTCAGATTAGAAGAACTGCAATTCATGACCTCCATTAGCAAACTAATTGTGAAGGCCTCTATGTCATCTCCCTTGTGACTGCAACATCTATACTCCAGATAAGTGTGTAATTATCAGTTGAATTCAAAACCATAATCAGATCTGTGGATCTTTTCAGGCTAGGTTTTTCCTCCTAGGAGGTTTTCCCAGGGTATCTTTGTCTTGTCTTTATGCATTCATTTTCTGTTTCTATGCTTAAATTTGAAAACAATAAATCTAATTAAACCTAGTTATCAACAATTCTAATTTTCTAAGTGTTATCTAATCTGAAAGTACTAAAAATAACATGGTATTAGAGCTTTAGGTTAGATCAAACTTCAGATTTAGAATTCAGTACTCCTTTATTTCCAGATTGTTGTCGCATTTGCAGGTCAGGTCAATGGGGCTGAAAGTTGAAGATAGGCTTGATGGGAATCTAAATTTTACTGCATGGAAAGTTTGAATCAAGTTGGCTCTTGAGGAATAAGATCTCCAATTCATAGAAGTGAAAGAGCTAACTGAGCCTACGGATGCAACTGAGTTAAAACAATTCAAAAAGGATGCTGTCAAGGCCAGGAAGATTCTCATTGATTCAGTCAAAGACCACCTCGTCACCTCTATTGCCTCATTTACCACTGCAAGGGAAATGTTCAGTCATCTACAAGGTACATATGAAGTTAACAATCTCAGTAGGGCAATTACTTTAAGACAACAACTACTTAATATCAAAATGGCTAAAGAAGATTCTGTTATTTCCTACTTTATGAGAATTTCAGAACTAAAGAATTAGCTAGGTTTAATTGGCCATAACATGGAAGACAAAGACCTTGTCATGATTGCCCTTAATGGTCTACCTCACTCATGGGAGTCATTTATCCAAACCATAAGTGGCAGGTCTGAGTTACCTACCCTTGATCGCCTTAAGAATGATTGCATTCAAGAAGAGTCTCGCCTCATCACAAGAGGACAAACCAAGAGCCCCCATGTAGATGATCATCACATGCTTGCAGCTCAATGCAAGAAAGGGGGAAATTGGAAGCAACCTTATCATAAAAAAATAGGGAATTCAGACCATTTAGTTTCCAACACCCTTGGAAGAAACCAAGAGATACTTCGCGTGTGCGATGTTTTAGATGTGACAAATTCGGTCACTATGCTAAGGAATGTCAAAATAACCCTAACCAAAGTGAAGCAAACCTAAATGAAGTCTCAGAACAAAATGATGACTTCTTATTCATCTCCGCTCTATCTAGCAGTGTTCTCTCAGATAGCAATACATGGTTGATTGACATTGGTGCCTCTAGACACATCACAGGTTACTGTGATCACCTTTCAGGCCTAGTAGAAAAGGATACCAGCTTTCACGTGGTAATTGGTGATGACGCTCGTTATTCAGTAAGAGGTTCTGGCTCTACTTCTCTTAATTTAGATTCTGGTATTTCCTTGCATCTCAGTGATATATTGTTTTTTCCTGGAATTAAAAGAAACCTAATTTCCATTTCTGCTCTAGAAGATAAAGGTTATCAAATTGCATTTTCTGAGGGAAAAGTTTTTGCTTGGTCTAAGAAAACTAGTTTTAAATCTGCTCGTATAATTGGTCATAGATATGATAGTCTTTATAAGCTCTCTACTATTCAAGCCCTCATTAATGAGGCTCCGGAATCCTGTGAGTTATGGCATAGAAGACTTGGACATCTACATTATCAAGCTCTTCCTTCCCTTGAAAGGTTAGTCAAAGGTATGCCTAAACTCAGTCAAGTTCATGATAACACTTGTAAAGGTTGTGCTATTGGCAAGAATGTTAAAAGTCCATTTCATAAAAGTGAAAATAGAGCTAAAGACAAACTAGAAGTTGTTCACTCTGATTTATGTGGTCCTATGTCTATAGCATCTCCCAGTGGATTTTTTTATTATGTAATCTTCATAGATGATTTCTCTAGGAAAACTTGGATCTACTTCTTGAAATCTAAAGAATCTGATGAAGCCTTAAGTAAATTTAAGGAGTTTAAAGCATTAACTGAAAACTCCTCTGGTAAAAGAATTAAATGTTTAAGATCTGACAATGGAGGTGAGTACACCTCTGGTAGCTTTTATGATTTTTGTGTTGAGTCAGGAATTAAGAGGGAGTTTTGTGTTCCACACAATCCTCAACAAAATGGTGTTGCTGAAAGGAAGAATAGGACCATTGTAGAGGCTGCAAAGGCTATGATCCACGATCAAGACTTGCAGACCTTTCTATGGGCTGAGGCTTCTAGAACAACAGTGTATATTCAGAATAGATGTCCTCATCGTGCTCTAAAGAACATGACCCCGGAAGAAGCCTTCACGGGATCCAAACCAGACATTAGTCACCTCAGAATCTTTGGAAGTCCTGTCTATGTTCATGTGCCCAAGGAAAAGTGATCAAAGTTGGAACCCTCCGGAAAGAAAGGCATGCTAGTCGGATACAGTGAATCCTCCAAGGCATTCAGGATTTACATCCCAGGTCAAAGGTATGTTGAGGTAAGTAGGGATGTTACATTTGAAGAAGACATTGCTTTTAAGAAATCGAAAGGTTCTTGTGTTATTGATGAATCTAATGATAATCAAAATATAAATGTTGATACTAACCCTGAGATTCAGAGGGAGCAAGTTGAACCTCCACCTCAAGATGATCATGATGATCCTCGAGAACCCATGAATCCCACTGATATTCCTAGTGACATTGTCGTTACCAAAAAGAGGCCACTTTGGGTAAGAAACACCATTCAAGAAGCTGAAAGATTTGCTGCTCCAAGTGGCACCTTCCGTGAAACTAAGAGACTTCAGGTATTTTCCAACTACGTTTCTTTAATGTGTAATCTCATTGAAACTGAACCTTGCAATGTTGAAGAAGCTTTAAGTCATTATGCCTGGAAGCTTGCTATGGATGAAGAATATCAGTCAATCATCAAGAACGATGTATGGGACATTGTGCCCAGACCCAAAGGTAAATCTGTTGTTTTCTCTAAATGGTTATTTAAAATTAAACATAATGCCGATGGTAGTATTGAAAAATATAAAGCTAGATTTGTAGCGCGTGGTTTTTCCCAAAAGGAAGGCATAGACTATGAAGAAACATTTGCTCCTGTTGCTAGATATACTTCCATTAGAACGATAATTGCTATTGCTGTTGCTAAGGGTTGGAAACTACATCAGATAGATGTTAAGACTGCCTTCCTCAATGGTGTCATTGAGGAAGAAGTCTATATTGAGCAACCTGAGGGATATGAGATTCAGGATAGATTAACCCATGTGTGCAGGTTAAAGAAAGCTCTGTATAGTCTTAAACAAGCTCCTCGTGCTTGGTATAAAAGAATTGATAAATATTTGCTAAGTCTAGGCTTTTGTAAAAATGATGCCGACTCTAACATTTACTTTAAAGTAGCCAATGATGAAATGCTAATTCTAGTTCTTTATGTGGATGACTTATTTCTTAGTGGTAAAGATGAACTTATTATTAGATGCAAGAAAGAACTAGCTCCAGAATTTGAAATGAAAGATTTAGGTCTAATGCATTATTTCCTAGGTCTAGAAGTATAGCAAAGATCTAATGAAATTTTTCTAAGTCAAGGAAAATATACTATTGACATTTTGAAAAGATTTAGAATGATGGATTGTAAACCAATGTCTACTCCTATGGAATCTAACTTAAAGAAGTTAAGTGTTTCTGCAGCTAACTTTGAATTTGCAGATCCATCCGAGTACCGACAGTTGATTGGATCACTGATGTATCTAGTTAACACTAGACCAGACATATGTTTTGCTGTGAATGCTCTCAGCCAGTTCATGAGCTTGCCCAAGCATGTTCACCTTGTTGCAGCCAAGCATAACTTAAGATACTTGCGAGGCACAGTTGGTTTTGGGCTGAAGTATCCACTTAACACTCCAATAACCTTGGAAGGTTATTTTGATGCAGACTGGGCTAGAAGTGTCAAAGACAGGAAAAGCACCTCCGGTATTTGTTTTAGCTTGGGTTCTGCAGTGATCTCTTGGGCTTGCAGAAAACAATCCTCAGTGGCATTGAGTACTGCTGAAGTTGAGTATATTGCAGCAAGTGTAGCTTCCAGAGAAGCAGTGTGGCTTCGTAAGCTTCTTGCTGGGCTGTTTGGTCAGCCATGGGATCCTACAGTTATTCACTGTGATAACCAGAGTTGGATTAAAATGTTTATCAATCCAGTGTTTCATGATAGGTCAAAACATGTGGAAACCCATTATCATTTTATTCGGGATATGGTGCAAAGAGGTGCTATTCAGCTGAAGTATGTCAGCACTGATGAGCAGGTTGCAGATATTCTTACCAAGCCTCTATCCAAAGTGAAGTTTGTGTACTTCAGGGATAGACTTGGTATTGTGGAAAATGAAACTCCAATTGAGAGGGAGTCTCAATTTCAGTGATACTTTGTATTGTATAAAACCACCCTCTGCGGGCAATGTAAGGTGGTATTGTAAACTTCTCAGGGAGAAGTATAATCATTAACCATCCTCTGCGGGCAATGTAAGATGGTATTGTAAATGTTAACCACCCTCTGCGGGCAATGTAAGGTGGTATTGTAAACTTCTCAGGGAGAAGTATAATCATTAACCATCCTCTGCGGGCAATGTAAGATGGTATTGTAAATGTTAACCACCCTCTGCGGGCAATGTAAGGTGGTATTGTAAACTTCTCAGGGAGAAGTATAATCATTAACCATCCTCTGCAGGCAATGTAAGATGGTATTGTAAATGTTAACCACCCTTTGCGGGCAATGTAAGGTGGTATTGTAAACTTCTCAGGGAGAAGTATAATTATTAACCATCCTCTGCGGGCAATGTAAGATGGTATTGTAAATGTTAAACACCCTCTACGGGCAATGCAAGGTGGTATTGTAAACTTCTCAGGGAGAAGTGTAATTGTTAAACCATCCTCTGCGGGCAATGTAAGATGGTATAAAAGATCCTCTCCACTCTCTACGAGCAATGCAAGGTGGATCCAGTCTATGCTTGTGTGCAAGACGAAAGATTATGGTTATGATTCTCTGCCCTAATTAAGAGGGAGTGTTGGTTATAATTAGGGCGTGGTGGATTCCTATTGCCTTGGGCAACATTGGAATCCACCAAAGGGGGCCAACTCCTTCTCCTATATATAGGGCCAGGCCCTATACCTCTCGGCTCCACCTAAAAGTCTTCACGCCACATCCAAACTCACCATGCCTCCTTGATAGGGCCGACCCTATCCATTTCGGTTAAAAGGAATTAAATGAATTAATATGTTTAATTGCAAGAAGGCCGACATGATTAAGAAGTATTGCTACTCCTATAAATAAAGCATACACTTCACACAACATCAATTCAATTCAGTCTTTTGCAACAAGGTGCAAAATATACTAAGGAAGCGAAATTGATATTCAAGTCAATTAATTTACAGTGAACTATACTAAGAGGTGTGCAGATCAGTAACAGAAGACAGTGAACTTAAGCAAGGCAGCAGATCATCTTCAAGAGGTAAAGAACTCCATAGAAGGGTTGCTGCTACCATTGTTACATACAGCAAGTCAGATTAGAAGAACTGCAATTCATGACCTCCATTAGCAAACTAATTGTGAAGGCCTCTATGTCATCTCCCTCGTGACTGCAACATCTATACTCCAGATAAGTGTGTAATTATCAGTTGAATTCAAAACCATAATCAGATCTGTGGATCTTTTCAGGCTGGGTTTTTCCTCCTAGGAGGTTTTCCCAGGGTATCTTTGTCTTGTCTTTATGCATTCATTTTCTGTTTCTGTGCTTAAATCTGAAAACAATAAATCTAATTAAACCTAGTTATCAACAATTCTAATTTTCTAAGTGTTATCTAATCTGAAAGTACTAAAAATAACAAAATCTTCTAGTCAATTCTTGTCTTCTCACTCTCTTCAAGAACAGTGGTACCCATCTTCTTCCAAAATTCCTTTACTTTCATAAATCTCCTCCATACATGGATCTCTCCCTTCTTCTATTCATCTTCTCTTTTTTCTTCACAACATGCTCCTCTTGCTAATCACACCCCCGCAGCATACAATTGAATCTCCAAATGAATTTAAAATAGTTTTCTCTACTTCCCCAATCTCCTCTATCATTTTCTCCTGTGCACTTACTCTCACCTCATTTTCATGCACCCTACTGACATGCACACTATATCCTCAACAAAACTCTCTACATGTTATGAGCTGGCCGCTTTTTCCCACTCTCTGCATTAGATGGCCTCCTGGCCCTCTTTTTTTTCTCTTACACAACCTAATTCCCTTTCTAGAAACTTTTCTGAAAAATCCCATGCAAAATTCTTTGAGTGCCAAAAACTGGTCACATCCCTTGCTTATGCATCAAAACAATAAATGAAATGTCTTATTCCCCACAAAAATTCTCAAAAATCCTGTCTGATCTTTTCTCAAGTTGCAAAATATAGGTTCAAGCCAATTTCTAAACTTACCAACTTCAAAGTACTTCCTAGACTGGTCATTAAGCTGTTGTGCAGAGGGTTGAATGACTTACTTAGCATGCCAATGATTAGCAGGGATTGACACTTCAAAACTTATGGCCAAATTTGAGTTTGTAAAATTGTGATCTGTTTGTTGGACTAGTTCGATGCTCCTGCATCATTCAATGAAATGTGCCCTCACGAAATACTAGATTCTTGGTCAAATAGATATCACTTTGATTATTACAAGCCAAAAATATAATCTAGTATTTATTCTAGTTGCAACTACAGATTAATGCTTCTCTAGAGTAAAAATTGCAATAGCTAGTTTAGCTAGTTGCTTCTTATTTATCCAAGAAACTTGTGAGCCCAAGTAGAAAACATCCTGATCACCTTGCCCATTCAGAATATACATAGGCACTTAAATTAAATTTAATTCTTGGTTTGTAATTGTAGACCAAGTTGATGTGTGCCCTAATATCTCTAGGTGTATGTTTAGTTGCTTTCCAATGAGAAATTTCAGGATTCTGCATTAAATCTTGAGATTAGCTCAATGGCATAAGAAACAAGTATTAAGTGGTGCACGAATGAGCTAAATAGAGAAGGCTTCCACTCAAGTAACCTTATAATTAACCTTCTTAGTTTCACAATTTCCACCTTAGCACTTGACTCAAATGTCGAGCACATATACTTGAAATTCTTCATTTGAATTTTTTTAAACATTTAAATTTAAATTATCTTTGGATTGTGAAAGGAAAATCTTATCACCCATTTGCTAAATTTGCATGTCAACTAATGGAACAGATGCTAGTGATTCTGTAGACTTAAATTTTTAAATACTGTGACTAATAGTACTGATCAAATCATAACCACACAATATTGAATTTTAAATGTTGTAATCAAAATGATTGAAATAAATGGTGGAATGAGTGGTAACAAAGTAAACCATCATAAACAAAATGATCACCTTCTGCTACTAAGTTTTGGCAACCTATTTTAAATGGCTAAAACTAAATAGCAAGCATGTTGTGCTACATGTGAGGCCCACTCCCACCTAAACAGTCATGACGTGCTGACTAGATAAACTCTTTCCTTTTAAACAATGGAAGAACCCATTAAATATTCTTGCGGGCTGACACATTGACACACATGTTCTTGTATATGCCCATGGGCAGATGCGCAGGACTATTTATCAGCCGCGCACTTACAAGTTGAACTGCTCTGTATGTATGTCTCTGGTTTGACTGTTGGATATGCATATCAATTAGTATGCTTGTCAGCTGATGCCAATGTTTATAGTTACACCATCGAATATGGGTACCATCTAGGTGCAGAGTAAGGGTGTGTTTGCATTATATTATTTTTCATGTATGATTTCTTTACTAGCTGAAAATATGTTAGAAAATTCATAATAAATGAATATAAGGAATACATTAGGTATGGGTACAAACTGGGTATGTCAGTTTTTAATGAGCACACCGCCATACTGAGAGGGGGGTTGGGGGGGGGGGTTTGGTTGAATCAGTACGACAACAATCTTTGTTTTATGTAAATTGCTGTCCATCAGTATTGCTATGTTAATCGCTGTCTGTTCATTATATAAAAATCATTGCACTCAAAATAGCATCGCTGCTGTGTTTTTCATACTTTTACTTGGGCGATTAATCTTTCTTTTATACATCTTTGTCAATATTATTTTATGGTTGGCTAGCAGCATGTGCAGCTGCTCATTAGTTTAATTTGAATTCTAACTATGGTCGGCCATCATCAAGGTAAAGTTGACCATTAATTTTTTTTTCTTTTATTTACTATTGCTGCTTTGTTAAACATAGTCAGTGCCTTAAAAAAGTTCACTACCCTTGTAAAGCTGGCCGTCACTAAATCCTGGCTTAGACAGACTGATGTTCAAATCTCTAATTTAAATATTATCTTGGTGCTATCTTCATCTAGTAGGCTTTATTGTCATTGACCTTGTCATTGTCATTCTATCACTAGTTAAACTTTAATATTAACCTTATATCTCTGCCCAAAAGCTGATCCAACTCGTCTTATTAAACTGATTCAACTTGCCTTAGATATGCCACTGAATGATGATGATGATTCCAATGTTGACATTTACACCTTGCATATAATAAGCCGATAGGCTATTCCTTGTGGGCATTGCCCACCCAAATTCATTAGTCTCATGCCTGAAAACAAATTTTGAAATTTCTCAGAGGATTAGGATGTTAGCATCAAGCGCCGACTTTCTGTTGCAGCAGACATAGACCACCGCTTAGAGCAACCCATATACTCCACCGCAGGAAAATAGATTGGATTCTTATCTTCATCCTCATGTCACCACCTTCTCTTCATTGATAGTAATATTTTAACCGCCTTTGGAGCAACTATAATTAGCTCAGAATTCAGTATTCTCACTAAGCCCAAATTTTTCACTTGTTTTTCTGAGATTTGGTGTAACATGCATAATATACGGACCATCCTTCTGCTTTATGGTAAATGCTAATCTGATCTCCATTTTTCATTATTCTGGTGTTTGCTAGATATTATGATTAAATTAAATTCATCAATAGGTGTTGTGTTCATCTTGGGTATTTTGAGATTGTGAAGCCTATTTGCAACAGCTAAAGGTATTATAAGTCTTTGGGATTTCACCTCAACATTGATATGCAAGTATACCAGAAATTGGATGCTTAAACTGTCTTACTTCAGCTGACAGTATTGCTTATATGTTTGTATATTCCATCTTGTGAGGGGGCAGAAACTGTGTTTAGGTCTGTCTTTGACCCACCAATTAGTGTGGACTTGATTAATCAAACCATTTTCATTTGAAGAAACACATCTTACACTGTACTTGAATGATTTACATCAGCTGAGCCACTAGGATTACAAGTAAAGTTTCTTCTTAAATAGGTAAATAAAGCAAGCACCTTGTTTTGTACTGTTGTGACCATTTCACACATCGCCCCATTGCAAATGGGGACCCCTTCTTTTTTGCTTAATAGGGTTTGTTTTCTAGGTCTTTTAGGGTTTTGTCAGTTAGCCTTTGCATTTTGAGTGTCGCCAAGGGGATCACCTGGATAGCAGGTCTTGCTTGAGTGATGTCCTGGTCCTAAAATTTGGCTAAGTCTGAAAGTCCTGATTCTGAAATTTGGCTAAGTCTGGAATGTCCTAATCCTGAAATTTGACTAAGTCTGGAAACTGAAAAACCTCCAAAAACTAGATTTTGCAATATAACTCCTGGAGGTCTGAAACCACTCTCAAACATCCTGAAAGTATATATGGAATATAACTTAAAGTATAAGAAACTTATACTTAAATGTTATATTCCATAAAATTATCCTGACAGAGAGTTCAAAAAGTCAAATTTCGCTCCTGACCCTCAGAGAGGGCCCACAACGAGATTTTGATTTCCTTCATTTTGCAATGAAAAGAGACCAAGTTTTGTTCATGAAGGGGAAATAAATGACCTTCTCCACCCACCTGAAGAAGTTTTGGCTAGAAATGATGAAAGACCTTGTTGAAAACAGAAAAATCGCTCCGGACCCTCAAAGAGGGCCCACAGCGAGAAATCTTATAAGGGTCATTGCTAGTCTTATTTGGTCGATTTGAGAGGTCAAGAGCATGATGAAGGATAGAATGAACATAATGAGGTATCTAGACTTGATCAAAGATGATAAATTGAAGGAGTTTTGCCCAGGAAAGGAAAAATCGCTCCTGACCCTCAGAGAAGGCCCACAGCGATTTTCTTTGTGTGCATATTGGTCCAAGACGATATCTCCCTTGGCAAAGTGATTTTTAGATGAAAAGTGAAACATTTTGGTCCAGGTAGCAAAAATCGCTCCTGACCCTCAAAGAGGGTCCACAGAGAGATTTTCAAATATGCATTATTCTTGCAAGATCAAAGTGATTTTATGATTGGAAGGGATGAAGGAAAGCATGTTCTATCCGTTGAATATAATTTGGAGGATCAACACAAGAAGAAATCAGCCCAAAATCAAAAAATCGCTACGGACCCTCACTGAAGGCCCACAGCAAGAAATCGCTCCGGACCCTCAGAGAGGGCCCATTGCGAGAAACCTAAAATGGGAATTTTTCATCCAAGTTTGAGGGAGGCTAAGGCTAGGCATGGGTTAGAAACGATGTTTGAAAAACCTTGAAGTGAAAAGAAATCGTTGAGAATCAAGATTTTGAAGGCAATTACAAAAATCGCTCCGGACCCTCAGAGAGGGCCCATAGCGATTTTCCAGTTTTCTCTCCTTTGTTTGAAGAATTGAGACAAAATCTTGCTTGGACAGGAGGAGGACATGATATGTTATGTCTTGGAGGTGATTTGAAGATTAAAAGATGAAGGAATTTGCCTAGAACCAAAAAATCGCTACGGACCCTCACTGAAGGCCCACAGCGAGATTTTCAAAAAATGCATGTTTTCTTCAAAATGGTGCTAAGGCAAGGTTAGGATAAGGGGAAGAAACCTCCAAAAGCGTGATGAATATTATTTTGCCTTTGAAACTTGATGATTTTGGTCAGAAAATGAAAAGTCGCTCCGGACCCTCAGTGAAGGCCCACAGCAAAAAATTGCTCCGGACCCTCAGAGAGGGCCCATAGCGATATTGTTGAAAAACCTCATTTTACCTTGCAACACCTAAGCGAATTTGGTTGGAGTGGATTAAGGAAGGACATTGCCAAATGATGAACAAAGTTTTAATGAAAAATGATGGAAAATCAAGCTCAAAATAAAAAAATCGCTACGGACCCTCACTGAAGGCCCACAGCGAGAAACTTCAAAAACCCACCTTTTTCCCAAAATTTGACCAAGCTAAGTTTGCAATTCCATGAAAGGACCTAGTTGAAACATCTTGAAGAAGTTTTGGAGGTTGAAAAGTGCTAAACTTGAGCAAAAAGTGAAAAATCGCTCTTGACCCTCAGTGAAGGTCCAGAGATTTTCACCTATTTCTCCTCATAAAAAATGTCAAATTTGAAGTGCAACACGTTAACGGGATATCAATTTACCCTCCAGGAGATTTTCAAGTTGAAATGTGGAATATTCAAGGCAAAAAATCAAAAGTCGCTCCTGACCCTCAATGAAGGTCCAGAGCGAAATCCTCATGAAATCTCAAAAAATTAATATTCTCCAAATTGCATTAGGCTGCTAAAATTGCTAATTTTGAGGCATGTGGAAAATTAAGATTAAATTGACATTAAAATTTTGGCATTTAATAAATTGATTTTAGGCCTAAAAAAATCGAACTTTTATTGTGAAGGCATTTCAAATTAATTTTTATTAAATTAAAATTAAATATAGAGCCCACAAGGCCTTATTTTCACTTATTTTGCCAAGTCGGCCCCCCTTTTTTGGAAATTTATTTATTTTTAACCTCTTTTTTTGCCAAGTCGGCCTAGAGGGAGCAAAGGGGTGAGCGCTCTATATATTGGAGGTGTTTTTCCACAATTCAAATCATTCAATCATTGCCTTAAGATCGATTTTGGAGAGCTAATTGGAGGTGCGAAATCTGGTTTCCTTGGAGCGAATTTATTTCAAGTGTTGAAGACTAGAAGGAAGTGGAGTTGATTCTTTTGAAGGCTAAAGGAGGCGCAATTCATCCAAGGGAGAATTTTGATTTCTATTTTTACATCATTTCTTAGAGTTTAATACTCAAGAGGAGGTATGGCAAAATCATTTTGACACTCTTGTTCAAGGTTTGATTTTTTTAGACATTTTTTTAGAAAAGTCTAAGTATTGCATGGTTAATTAGGAAATGATAACTCAAGATTTATCATGAAGTTTCCTAATTAAAGTCTTAAATCTTCCTTTTGAGTCTAATTTCTACACTTCGAGATATAATACTAATTTTGAAATGTTGTGTAGGTGTCAAGATGGCGACTCCAAAGGCAAGAGGATCTACAAGTCGGAAGGCTCTCATCAAGGAAAATCAAGCCAGATCAAGGATGGTCTCCTCCAAGAAGATCAAGCAAGGATAAGGGCGACCTCTTCCAATTCGGTAATCCAAGGCGAGGTACATCAATCCTCCTGCACATCAAAGGCAAAAGAAGTTAGAGCAAGGGTTCGTTGAAGAAGCAGATAGTTCCAGAAGAGTTAATTAAAGCTAGCTTCTCAGTAACATCAAATTGGCATCAACCAAGTGTCAGACGAGGTGGCATCCCAGTCATCACTTCTCCAGTCGGTGTACCTCAGCATGTCCAGATTCAATGTACCTAACTCATGGGAGGTGGCACAAACTTCAATGTGCCTACCCCAACTTTCCATTGATCGAATTTTCCAGAGAAGACATGCGTCCTAAAGATGTAATTATTTCATTGGTCAAGCATTAAATGTTATGTAATGGTTGTAACAAAACCTAATTAGGGTTTTCATTGTAGAATCTTGGCCATTGATCTCAAATTGATCTTAGCCATCGAATTGTATTAAGGACACTATATAAGCCCCGACTCTTCATTTTGTAAACGCATATAGTTAGAAAGGAGTTAGAAAGCAGTTAGAAGGTAGGGAGTGAATAGTCAGTAGTTAGAAGGTGATTAGCCAGTTGATAGAATAGCAATTAGAGTAGAGTAGAGAGAAGGCAAAGATTGTTGCCAAGATGTTGTTGTAAAAGACTTGTAACTTCATTGAAGAAATGGGGAAATTTGCATGGTCTCTATACTTCTCATATTTGATTTCATGTTATTAGATGAGTGGAAGAAATGTGATTGATTGATGGTGAAATTCGTATATCCATACTACTAGCAGTTTGTTGATTGCAGACTTGCCTTGTGTAGTCAACTGGAATCATTCAAC
Organism: Cryptomeria japonica; assembly: GCF_030272615.1. Classification (NCBI taxonomy): domain Eukaryota; kingdom Viridiplantae; phylum Streptophyta; class Pinopsida; order Cupressales; family Cupressaceae; genus Cryptomeria; species Cryptomeria japonica. Next base: position 640,998,032 of record NC_081412.1, read on the forward strand.
TTAAGCTTAACTTCAATTGTCGCTTCTTCATTGATATGCATCAGCCTGATGGTGTCTATGCCTGCAGTGATGATTTGAACATCATAAAGCTTTCCTTCGAAGATCGCACTAACCTTGTGGAGATGGTCCTGCGATGTCAAAACAAGACTTAGTTAGAATTTCATCAAAGATCGTTCATTGCTCTTACATTCTTAGTGTTAGGATTAGATCCTTTTCTCGCCCTCGTCCTTTTTCCTTTTTTTCAAATCTAAGCCGGTAAAATCCTGTGTTCTAGCAATATTCAAAGCAAATCAGACGTTCAGGTCATCAAGTGTAAGTCCCCTTGTGATTCCAGCAAAATCACATCATACCACGGAGAGCTTATCCACACGTAGAGATCCTACAACAAAGAACCTTGAAGTCACCCTGATTGATCCTTTTCGCGATATCTTCAGCATTCAGAGGCTTTACTCAAGAGAGGATAAGGTACCCTTTAGGTATTTTATTCTGTGTTTGATAGTGTACAAAATACACGTCAACATGTACCCTGATGGGAAAAAAATATACATCCTTTTGAAACCATTCAAGCATAGCTTGGACAATTGAAGACATCCTTTTAAAAAAGTGATGGCTACCCTAAATTGAGTGGAAATTATATTTTCCCAAGAAGTAAGTTTGCATCTTACCATCTAAGTAGAACTGGTTCTTACCAATCAAATTATAACTATCCTTGACCATTTAAGAGTCACCCAAAAGAGGTCCTTGCCAAGATTCACAAAAGTAGAAAGGAAATTGAATTCAGCTGGTTGCCAAACCCAACATATTTCAACTGTTGAACACTTCTAGAAGATATGGTCACCTGTCTCTTCTCTCCCACACAGAAGGCAAAAGGCAGCTACAACCCACCTTGCTGAGCTACGGTTCCTTAATGTATTAGTAGACGCCCCAATTAATGCCTTTTGTTTCAGGGAGGTTCCTTCTTTCCAAATGACTTGACACTATTGTTGCCTTCTTGCATAAGGGTAGTTTACCTGGCATGACTTGTTCAATTAAGGGCATAAGCATTAAATTTGTTGAAATGATTAGCTAGTTCGGATCATATTTTAATGATGCCTTTTGGCAATTAAAATATTATCTTATTGTAATAAGGTTAAAGTGATTTATGTCTAATAGGGCTGGGCCCAAATGTAAGATGTGGTTTATGTCTAATAGGGACATAGGGTTGGGCCCAAATGTAACGTGTGGTTCATGTCTAATAGGGCTGGGCCCAAAAGGGAAACATGCCTCAACTTGCAAGTTATGTAGGCCCCAAATTTGGGCGCCAAAAAGTGCAAATTAAATATGTAAAATAAAGGGAATTTGGCAAAAGCCGACTTGGGAAAACTTGAGCATGAATCTTGTATATAAACAAGATTCATTCTACACAACCACATCTTCATCAAGCGCCATTTTAGCCTTATGCAAATTCAGTTAGTGAACTTGGAGGTAGAGAGCGATCCATATCTTCATGCTGCTGCAAGTCTATCTGATCCTTGAGTGAATCCATTGGACAACTTGCTGGGCAAGGTGGTGCTCTATACTTCAGCGATCTTCTTCTTCAAGTGGTGTCGATATTCTGCTCTCCCTGAAGACATACTACAACTACTTATACTAGGTTCAGTCTGCCCTAGATTGGCACTCAATCAGATAAGTAATCTGATTCATGTAGTCTGCTTATGAATAAAGGAACTGATCTGAATCTTTGAAGCTGGGTTTTTCCTCCAAGAGGGAGGTTTTCCTAGGGTACTTGTGTCTTGTGTTGTGTGCTTTTATTATTATTTCTGCTTATTCTTAGTCTGTTTATGATTTAAGTAATTAGATTAATATTTGATTGCATAAAATCAACATGGTATCAGAGCCAAGTTCGAATTAGGGGTAATCAGATTGATTGTAGTTGTTCCTCCTCTTTCATTTGCTCTTATTACTTCATTCGAAATGTTGAACTGTCTCAGGGTTGAAGATAGATTGGATGGTGCATCCAACTTCATGTCATGGAGATTTCTAATCATGCTTGCATTAAATGGAAGTGATCTTGCAAACTTCATGGAGGAAGAAAGGTTTTCAAGCTCAGAGAATGCTGGTCGACTCGGTGAAAGATCATATTGTACCTATCATCTCCAAGCTGAAGACTGCCAGCGAAATGTTCAAGACATTGGAAGTGATGTACAAAATCAACAACACCAGCCATGCCCTAGCCTTGAAGCAGCAGCTTCATCACATCAAGATGATGAAAGGTGAATTTGTCATAGCATACATCATGAGGATTTCTAATTTGAGAGATTAGCTCTCATCCATGGGAAGGTTGTTGATGACAGTGACTTGACCATGCTTGCCCTCAATGGTCTTCCGACATCTTGGGAGTCTTACATTCAAGGAATTAGTGCAAGACCAGATCTTCCCAAGTTCGATCGTTTGAGAGCAGATTGCATACAAGAAGAGTCACGGTTGATAGCAAGAGGAATTGAGCATGATCACTATGATGTAGACAATCAAATCCTTGCTTCGCATATGGTTAAAGGCAAAGGAGGGAAGTGGGATAGAGACAGAGATTTAGATGCTGCCCCTAAGAAAAGGAAGAAGGACTTATCTCACATCCAGTGCTTTAAGTGTGGCAAGTATGGTCATTTTGCTCGGGATTGCAAATTCAGGTCCACTCCTCTTGCTTCCTTTGCAGAAGTTGGCATAGGGACATCTCAGGAGGAGCAAAGGTCAAATGAAGACTTCCTTTTCTAAAAGGAGGAAATGTTAAGAGGGAGCTTGACATCGTTAGCTTCAGAGGGAGCCAACTTCTTTCAGCTTCAGAGGAAGCCTCATCTTTTGTGTAATAGTTTTCGTTCCACCCTCTGCGAGTAGGCATGGTGGTGATGCATTCTTCTCTGGGAGAAGTTTGAGGTGAAAGCCCTCGTTCCACCCTCTGCGAGTAGGCATGGTGGATCCACCCTCTGCGAGTAGGTATGGTGGGCATCATTGAAGAAATTCCACCCTCTGCGAGTAGGCATGGTGGTCCCACCCTCTGCGAGTAGGTATGGTGGGTATCATGGAAGAAATTCCATGATGAGTTCATTCACCCTCTGGGAGTAGCTATGGTGAACATATCATTTGTTTCATCCATGGGAGTAGCCATGGTGGTAGCCACTTTGAGACTTGATAGAATCCTCTCTAGCTAAGAGGGAGTGTTGAAATGATTAGCTAGTTTGGATCATATTTTAATGATGCCTTGTGGCAATTAAAATATTATCTTATTGTAATAAGGTTAAAGTGATTTATGTCTAATAAGGCTGGGCCCAAATGTAACGTGTGGTTCATGTCTAATAGGGCTAGGCCCAAAAGGGAAACGTGCCTCAACTTGCAAGTTATGTAGGCCCCAAATTTGGGCGCCAAAAAGTGCAAATTAAATATGTAAAATAAAGGGAATTTGGCAAAAGCCGACTTGGGAAAACTTGAGCATGAATCTTGTATATAAACAAGATTCATTCTACACAACCACATCTTCATCAAGCGCCATTTTAGCCTTATGCAAATCTAGTCAGCGAACTTGGAGGTAGAGAGTGGTCCATATCTTTATGCTGTTGCAAGTCTATCTGATCCTTGAGCGAATCCATTGGACAACTTGTTGGGCAAGGTGGTGCTCTATACTACTATGATCTTCTTCTTCAAGTGGTTTCGATATTCTGCTCTCCTTGAAGACATACTACAGCTGCATATACTAGGTTCAGTCTGCCCTAGATTGGTACTCAATTAGATAAGTAATCTGATTCATGTAATCTGCTTATGAATAAAGGAACTGATCTGAATCTTTGAAGCTGGGTTTTTCCTCCAAGAGGGAGGTTTTCCTAGGGTACTTGTGTCTTGTGTTGTGTGCTTTTATTATTATTTCTGCTTATTCTCAATCTGTTTATAATTTAAGTAACTAGATTAATATCTGATTGCATAAAATCAACAAAATTGTCTCACTATAGAATTTCTTTTGTATTATAGTTAAATAAGGGCTTTCTAGAGCTACTCTTCAAATCTTTTCAATATGAGCCTGCATTGTCTATTGCAATCTTGAAAGACAATTTTCAGGGATAATCTTATAGAGATCTTTTAAATCTACCTATACATTGGCATCAATGCCTGAACCCTACTTAGTTATGCAAGAGGCTATTGTTGTCAGTCACTATTCCAAATATCTCCCTACAAAATATGCCCTTCCTTGTTGCCCTTTTCCCAAAAAGAATAACAGAAGGCCAACTTGTTTATGCAAAGAGTTGAAAGTTCAAATAGGTTGTGTGCTTGAAATTTGAGCATCCCATGCAACCCTCAATACTGCCAACCGAGTCAATTGGAGTGAATTTGCCAAGCAGATCAATATCTCTTAAGTGGTGCTGAATTGGAAATTACAAAGTATACACACCCATAGTTCAAAAAATCGCGGACTCGCCTCGGACTCGCGAGTCCTTGGGAGCCGCAAGTCGACTCGCCAAGGACTCGCGAGGTGAGTCCATCTGAAAGACTCGCGAGTCTTTTGCAAGGACTCGCGCGAGTCTTTTGCATGGACTCGCGAGTCTTTCAGATGGACTCGCACGACCCAGAAAAAACGTCATGCAACCTTTAAAAGTGAGTTTTTATTTTATTTTTTGCCTTCATTTGGCGTAATTGAGGGAGTGAAATATCTTATGAAGGGTTTTTTTGCCAAAAGAGAAATAACACTCGACGCCTATATAAAATAATAAAAGTATTTTTGGCCTCGCGGGGCGCTGCCCCTTGACCCCGCCTTGTATTGCGACAGGGAGCGTGCAAGGGACGATGCCCCTTGACCCCAAATTGGGGGCGTTGCCCCCAAACCACCGTTGAATAATATAGGGGGAAACTGCGCTGATGGAAGTAGTGAAAATTTAACCTTCGAGTCTGATTAGGCTCCATATAACAACATAATTAGCATTGAAGAAATCTGGGTATTTAGATTTAGTATTTCAAATTTCAAATATTGCGCGTTTTTAGATCATATGATATGTGTAATGTTTCAATTATGGCTCCTATGTTCTCTAAATGCATTAATTTCTTTATGTTTTTTTGTAAAACTACGGGTTTTTTTTTGCCGAGTCCGTGGCGAGTCCGAGTTTTTGAACTTTGATTACAAGGACCGTAGTGTTACTATAGTGTTACCAATTATGTCACATAACTATAAGGGAACCTTGAGTTTTTGTACGTGGTGAGAATGAAGGATTCTGTTTTGCACAAGGATCTGCCAAGGAACTTCTCCTTCCATTGCTCTCACCATCCCTTCTTTGCAAGTGCCATACCTTGCATTCTTATGTCTGCAATTCCCCATCTTCCTACTGGCGTCAAAGACCACAACATCAAAAAAAAAAGGGAGGAGGCCTTTGATTCCTTCTTGTTAACCCCATGAATAACTCTTAGAATATTCTCAGTCACTTATAAGCTTTTTTGGAGATAAACAAACAAAATGGAGAAAACTTACGATCTGCTTCCAGTATTTTGTCATCAATTGCAATCTTCCCAGCAAGTGGAAGATCCAGTTCATTCTGCATAAATAGTTTCTTTTTCGACTTTTCATAATATCCAATCCCATTGCTTAGCCATAGTTAGGTGAATGCCAAAGTGAGTTGCCCAAATTGGATAATTTGACTTAGTTTTATGAGTTTGCATATTTTATCTAAAGCTGCAGAAGTGTAAATGACATTTCTTTTTCCTTTAAATAATTGATCAATCTCTGAAAATAATTTGAATACAAAAGTTTTAAATTTAAAATAAAATAAATTAAGATAGTGTAACAATATTTAGGTAGAATCAATAATGGATCTTCAAGCTATCATGTCATTTTTTTCTCAAAAATATAAAAGACAAAAGTAAAATTGAAATATGCACTCATGGCTCAAATCTATTCAATATTATACCTACATATGTTTTCCAAAAAAAAATGTAGAAATTTCATTTTCGTAAAATTTTAAAAATAAACCACTACAACTAAATCCCCAACACAAGGGAACTAAATTCTAAGTTAAAATGCCAAGTAGAGGGAATAACCTCTTGTACTAATCACACATTACCATTAAACTATTTCGTTTAAGTTTGTACTCAATTTAAAATAGAATAATAAGAAGATTACCTCAAAGAATGGTGATGAATAAATAGTTGAAATTCCTTAAACAAAGAAGCAAATTTAACAAGAATCCAAGTTTTTGGTTCCAACAATCTTCTTCCATCTTCCAAGTAAGCCATCTAACTCCCATTTGACTCTCTTTTCTTTTTTATCAATTTATACCATGTCTAATTAATCACCATTGATTTTACTTATGCCTACATGTTCATGTCAAATGTTACATGTGCCTATCTAATATATAACAATAATTGAAGCATAATTAATCAACCAATTGACATATATAATCAATATTCTAATAATTTCATTCAATATTGATATCATTGTAATAACATGTTATAATAAATAGCTTAGTTTTAATTATTATAATTGAATGTGTATCAGTTAAATATTTTTACTCATTCGATTTTTTGGGGAAATAGCTTCACATTTAAAATAACTTATCATTCTTTGCATTAAAAGCTTTCTACTAAAGTAGCTAATACAAAATTGCTTCTAAAAATAAGTCACTGCAATGCTTAGGAATGAAATGAATTACAAAGAAATGATGCATGGAAAACTTGTGTATGAAAGTTCATCAATTACAATGACTCATGTGAAGACTTGCCACCTAATGTTGTATCAAGACTTGTAAATGATTACTACACATTTTTGATCTTGTATTAAAACTTGGGAATGATTAATAATGAGTTGTAACATTTTTAAAATAGAGTACATATAAAATTAACAACAAAGTCTGTATTAAATTTATAACACTCTATATCAGTACAATCAGTGTAACTATTGTACCTCCTTTTGGTGCAAGTGCTAGTAATATTGCTACTTTGATATCAATTATAATCAAGCGAACAATCTTGCTCATACACCTGACATCAATGACAACCCATCTTGCTTTTGACATCAAAGACAATATGTCATCTCATCTTTGACATCGATGACAACTTCCAACAGTTTTCAGGTTGGATGACAACATCTGAATTTCCAAAAATCTGTTTTTGTTGTGGATCTCATGATTTGTATTACACTGTAAATTTGTACTCCAGATATTGGAAGTCTAATTAAGAGGTTGATTGGATTTTAGGAGTAAATGAGGAAATTATACTAAATTTTAAAGTATAATTTGCTGCAAACAGATGTGATTTCATTAACAACAGTCAGAGTAGAGGAAAAACTCTCTACAAAGTAAATCTCTGGTGAGAGGTGTGGACCTGTTGGTGTACGCTTTATCATATACCGAATATTAGAATAAAGTACCCAAATATAATTTATCCTCTCTTGAACAAAATCACCACGTATGCTAAGATTGCTAGAAGATCATATGGCGATTCCAAGGTTTCTTTTGTCAGGCTTGACGTGTGGATAAGCTCAATGGGCATTGTGATATGCTAGTAATACACAAAGGGACTTACACTTGGCTCATTCAATTCACAATGAAGGTTTAGACAATAAAGCTCTATTGATTGGGACTTGGATCATGGAAAAACTAAAAAGGAGGCAAGGGTTTAGAAATTATAATCTATTCCTAGAAATTCAAGAGATGGTATTGACTAGGTGAACTCAATAACCACACTTTGCTTCGCCTCGCTTAGGACAACTACACAAAGCGGATGCAATCTTCAAGGGATGTGCTTATGATCGGAAGTTAAGCATACACAAAGGAAAGCTCAAACTAACTTTACACAATGAACAAAAATCATCTGTTCATCAAAAGTATGAGCGGAGATACACCACAAATCAATACTTATCAGATCTTGCATTCAATCTAACATACATTAAATAAATCTAATCTATTGTGTTGAAGAAATTGAAAACCTTGCCAATCATTCAGATAATAGAGATTACAAAGCCTAAAAAGCACACAAGCAATATATTATCCAAAATGACCTCTCGCAACAATATTTCAAAAACCTCTCACTCTCCAAATGAGAGGAGTAAACCTTATATAGGCACACAAAAGTTTTGAATGGTTGAGATCGAACAGTGATTAAGGGCCCAGATTGAAAGATCAAAACCCTAATTAGGGTTTGTTACAACTAACTTCCCCTCGACCAATGAGAAAATTACATTTGGGGACGCTCATCCTTCTTGCTAAATATGAACCAACAATAAAAATAGAATGTTGTTGCATTGTGAAGTGTGCTCTCTAGAAGCTTATGTAAATAAGTCAGGTTCATTGAACTTGGACATGCTGACTTGTAACAATCTGATTGGTTGGAAGATGACGAGGCGCCACCTCGGTGTGTTTGGACATCTTCCCTGAATTCTCCAATTTGTGTGAAGAAATTGTGTAAGTATGGAAATTTGATTCTTCTTGTCACCATCTGATTCTGATTGGGAGCTTGTCTTTAATTCTTCAGGAGATGAAATTCTTCAAGAAGTTGTCCTGATTGCTCCAATAGGTTTGGGATTATGGATGAAATTCCCCAAGAAGTTTGAAATTCTTTTCATCAAGTCTGAGGACTTTTCTTTCTTGGTGCCTTGAGATTCTTTCAAGTGACTCGAATTTGGGGAAGACTTGAGATTCTTTCAAGTGACTTGAATTTGGGGAAGAATCCCTTTGTGAAGTATTTCTCATACTTAGCCAAATTTTGCCCATCTCTATGCTCGGACGAACCTTGCATGTGGACTTGTCTTCAATTCTGAATTTGGCTTGAAACTCCATTTGTGTTTTCTATGATGATCCCGCCTTCAGCTGCCATCTATGATCTGCAAAACCAAAAAGAAATTAAGTTAAGATTCTAACTTTGAGTGCAAATTTTGAAGGTTTGATGGCAAAGTGCTCTGATTTTGGTCCCTTCTACTCCAATTCGTCGATTCTTTTAGCCTTTAACAAGTTGCGAACACTTAGAAATTTTAGAAACCCTTGAAAATTCAATCTGATTTGAAGGTTTGGGAGTGAAATTTGTCTTTGATTAATCTGAAAATGAATAACTTAGTCCCAAAATCTGTGAAATAAATGTTGAAATCAGATTCGAATTCTGGAAAATATGTGAAAATCAGACCAAGTCCCTAATAATCTCCAAAATTTTGAAAAGTAGATTGAAAATCACCGAAGATGCCTTGAATCTTCATCAAAAGGTAAGGAAACAAACTAGAATACCCCTGTCACCTTGAGAAATAGATGAAAACCCTTGTTTGTCTTCTGCTCAATGCCTTCGAAAATTTTTGAACTATTCTCGAGGCTCTGAAAATGCTTTAGAAAACCTAAATTAATCTTTCTTCAAGTGTCTGAATGAGAGAAATGAATGAATGATTCATTCTTAAAGAGTTCGATCTTTGCAATTAGAAACCCAGTCAGTCCTTCTTGTTGAGACATGGACCAGTTAGGACTCGAACCTAGGACCTTCCATACGCTGCTGGAGTGCTCTACCGCTAAGCTACTGACCCCTCTTGGACCAGTCCATCGTCAGTCCGGTGTGGCTTATTTCCAACACCAACACCCCCCCTTAAGCCACACCTCTCGTGTGCTTGGGGCTCCTAGCTTGGACCTGGCTCTGATACCATGTTGAGACATGGACCTGGTTCTGATACCATGTTGAGACATGGACCAGCTAGGACTCGAACCTAGGACCTTCCATACGCTGCTGGAGTGCTCTACCACTGAGCTACTGGCCCCTCTTGGACCAGTCCATCGTCAGTCCGGGTGTGGCTTATTTCCAACACCAACACTTCCAAATTCAAACTAGATTTGTTTCTATTTTTCTTCCATTCATCGAACCTAGACATGTCTTGTTTCTTTGTTGAGTTTAGTCTCTTAAGAAAGTTTCTATTTTGATTTCAGTTGAACTCAGTCGCTTGGGAAAGTTCTGATTTTGTTTCTAGTTTGAGTTTAGTTCCTTGAGAAAGTTTCTATTTTCAGGTTGAGTTCATGAATCAAACTCCATCTTTCTTTATTCTTTAAAATTTTGAAACTTTCTAAAACTTTCTTCTTTCCCCTAGCTTGGATTTTGAAACTTTCTTTCCTTCACCATGGTGGACTTGGAAGAACTTTTCCATCCGCATGGCGGACTCACCTCCTTCATTCCCCTTTAGCAAATGTTTTTGTTCTTCTAGGGGCGGACTTCATGAAATGTCTTCCATCTTATCAAGCAATGAGGGCGGACTTGGAAGAACCTCTTCTCCATCTACATGGCAGACTTGGCAAGAGTCTTTCACTTCTCTTCAAAGTTCTACTATTGCTAGGCGGACTTTATCAAACCTTTGCACCTCTTACTTGAAATATATTTCACATGTGGGCGAACTTCATGGAACTTGTGCACCATAGGCAAGTGAACTTCATGGAACCTGTGCACCATGGGCAAGCGAACTTTATGAAATGTCTTCCACTTTGCAAACTAGTCCTAGGCAGACTTGATCAATCCTTTGCAGCATATTCAATCTTCTTCAAGCCGGACTTGGTCATGTCTTTGCCCTTACCACATGGCGGGCTTCAAGGGACTTGTGCACCACATCCAATCAAGGGCAGAGTTCATAGGACTTGTGCACCACAGCATGGGCAGACCTCCTTGCTTCCATGACCAAGCTAAGTCCCTTCCAAAGCGGACTTCATGACATTTATGCACCAAGTGTGAGCAGACTTGATCAATCTTATACACCATGAGGGCAGACTTGAGGGGAGTTGTGCACCTCTATGGCTAGGCGGACTTGATTAGACTTGTTCCCCTTCCAAGGCAGACTTCATTTGTTCTCTTTCTCCATCATGGGGCAAACTTCTCTTGTTGTCTTCCCTATAGGAGGGCAGACTTCACCACACTTATGCACCTCATACATGGCGAAGTTCATCAAAGTTGTGCACCATGGGTAGGCGGATTTTGGAAGAAGGTATGCACCATTGAGGGCGGACTTGGAGAGAGTTGATCCCTATGATAACCAGATTTGAAATCTCCATAACTTATGCATTTCAACTCGGATCTTCTTGAAATTTGAAATTCATACTCCATTTATCCACTGATTTCTTGTGGATCCCTAAAATCTAGGAACTTAGCTTTTTAGGACAACTTGAATTTTGAGTGGAATTATTGATCATTTTCAATGTAACTCAGAGCCAACAATGCAAACCCTAGATCCCTTTCCAAAAATAGAAAAAAAGCAAGCATCCCTAAAAAATAGGAAAAGCTTTCTAAAAATAGCCATTTCGGAGATTGTGTTTAAAGTGCCAAAAACAAAACTTCCTAAAAAATAGGAAAAAGCAAAAAAAACAAAACTTTCCAAAAATAGAAAGTTGTCCAAATTGACCCAAATCAATTGCAATTTTCATTCTTCGGACTTTCTAGGCTCATTGACGACGTCTAGACTCTATTTTGACCATGGTTTGCACATACCGACTTATGACTTCCAAAATTCGGACCTTTCAAAACTGACAAAATTGGTGCCAAGAGGGTGCGAGACTCTAACAAACCCCAAAAGGAAAAAGCAAGGAGGGTCCGCATTTGCAATGGGGCGATGTGTGAAAAGGGTCACAATAGGACCCATACAGAAGAGAAGCTAAATGAACATCAAAAGGAAGATGAGATGGTTTATCTTCCAGGAGACCAAATATATGGTTCCCATTAGTAATTGTTGGCTGAAAGTAAATACAAGGCACATTGTGCTTCATTTGAGTTCCTCTCCCTATTTAAACAGCCTCAATGTGCTGGCTGTTTAAGCATTTTTTGTATTTGCTGGCATTAGTTGGTGCCAATATGTATATTGGGCACCATTGGCAGGGCACTGACTCATGCCCTGCAGGGGTCCATGATACCTCGAACCCATGGTGCCCTGAAAAACATAGGGGACACAGTAAGGTTGAGGCCAGTGAGTTCAGAGAAGACCTTTGTGTTGATCTGTCACCTAAATCAAAGGCACAGAATGAAAATGCCTATGTTAAATGTTAAGGCTTTGTATCATATTGCACCAATTTTAGCGATTCTTTTTGGTTATTTGTTTTATTATTTAGACTTTGTTTCGCTTTTCCATTATACTAATGTTCCCTTTAATTGGCATACTTTCTCCTTTCTTCAGCAATATCACTCTTTAATCCTGTTTCAGGATGCATTTACACAATTTTTATAGTGTACTCTGTTTGTATTCCCTCAACAGAGTTGTCTGGAAATTTAAGTTATTTTTTGCTTGTTTTTCTTCCTTTTTGTTTCTCGCACACATTTAGTTACTGTAATTATCTCAATTATCTCTGGCTATCATCTAATATAAAACTAGAGTAAAATAGTCATTAACTTATTTGCATTGTTGTTGTTGGGAGATAATAAAAATGTTTTTTTTTTTCACTTTGTAAGCCCTGATAAGTTTTTTTCATGTAGGTGTGTGCTTCGTGGTTGTGTTCCCAAAAAATTGCTTGTATATGCATCCAAGTTTTCTCACGAACATGAAGACAGTGGAGGATTTGGTTGGTCTTATGAATGTGAGCCCAAGCATGATTGGACCACTCTGATATCTAATAAGAATGCAGAGCTTAGGCGGTTGACTGGGGTGTATAAAAATGCCTTGAACAATGCTGGTGTAACTCTAATAGAAGGTCGTGGGAAGGTTTGAGTGCAAGTCTCTGTTCCCTGTAGGATCTGAGTTAGGAAATTCTACAAAAGCAAGAAATGTTATTTTTACTATTTTGTTTTTTTCACATTTCCATTTCAACTTCAACAGGGCCAAATGCTGAGCTCTGACCCACTATCTGTAATGTTTTATATTGTCAGATTGTTGATCCACATACAGTGGAAGTGGGTGGTAAATTATACTCTGCAAAGCACATACTTGTTTCAGTGGGCGGACGTCCCTTTATTCCTGACATTCCTGGAAAAGAATTTGCTATTAATTCTGATATGGCTCTAGATTTACCTTCACGCCCAGACAAAATTGCTATCATAGGAGGTGGTTACATTGCCTTGGAATTTGCAAGTATCTTCAATGGGTTACACAGTAATGTTCATGTTTTCATCCGCCAGAAGAAGGTTTTGAGAGGCTTCGATGAGGAGGTTGGTAAATTTTAGCTTATTGATTTCTGTAGTTTGTTACAGGACTGATGTTTATTTTATGGCTATGGATAATAAACTAATCACTTATAACTATAATCTGATTGAACATGCATGATCTTGTAGATTAGAGATTTTGTAGCAGAGCAAATGGCACTGAGAGGGGTTGAGTTTCATTTTGAAGAATCTCCAGAAGCTATAGAAAAAGCATCAGATGGGTTACTTACCCTGAAGACTACTAAACAAGTTGCTGAAGGTTTTTCACATGTCATGTTTGCAACTGGTCGAGTTCCAAATACTAAGGTATAGTGAATAGATTTTACTATTTAATGATTGTAAAGACCTTTTTCAATACGTTTTGTGGTAGGGAGTAAGAAGTGATCCTGCTCATGGACTAACATCATTTGAAACTGTTTATATGTATGCTAGAATTTGGGGTTAGAAGAGGTTGGAGTAAAACTGGCCAAGAATGGTGCCATTGAGGTATATAAGCAATTGAATTATTTGTACTTAAGACTGCAATGTGAATGTAAGTTAGTTTCATCACTCATATGTTTGGTTTCTGCAGGTAGATGAATGCTCTAGGTCATCTGTTGAATCAATCTGGGCTGTTGGTGACGCGACTGACAGGGTAAATTTGACTCCAGTTGCCATAATGGAAGGAGGGGCATTTGCTAAATCTGTATTTGGTAATGAACCTGCAAAACCGGACTACAGGTATTTTGGGTGCAGTTGATAAACAATATTTTTGGTAGTTGAATGTGCAATTTAAAAAAACTGATCCATTGATTAAAATAACATGAAATTCATCAAAATGATGGTTAAACTTAAGGCAATGAAAATCCATGTTTGACATTCATATGTACTTCAAATTGGTGAATTTATATTAGTAACTGCACCAGTCGTTTTTCCACTACATTCATTGCTGCTTTCTTGCTCCCTTATAGTGTGTTTTGATTGGATTGTCTGAAATCTTCCCATAATGTATTGCTTAATGAAGACATAATCACAAAATGTAACCTGAAAGACTGATGATTACAAAAACAATGCTTAGTGCAAACTTAATAAATGCACAAAGACAAACATGTCACTCATCGAACCCAGTGGCAAGTATAATTGCCCTCAAGATATGAAATTATCTATCTCTATAGGAACTGTTTGTGATAAGCCAAAATGTTTAAAACGGAGTGCTTAATTGATCTAAGCTTTCTATTTGTTGTCCGAGTATGGATTGAACTTTTATTCTCAAATTCTGGTTATTTCATAAACCCACGTGAATCTGGACTCTTGCCCAACAGAAAATGACCTGAACCAAGAAAAGCCACATAGGAATCCATGGATTGGTTTCTCTTTACATTTATGGTGCACTTTCCTTGTAGGGATTGTGTTTTTTTGGGTATTTTTCAATTTTACTTTTACCCAAAGTGTGAGATGAAATTCTGATATTGTAATAAAATATCTGTTATGCTGAAATATGGCTATGGGAACCTTGAAAAAATGTACCATAAAGAAGCTTAATCCCAAACATATCCACCTCCTTCCCTCAGCAGAATGACAGATGTAAAGTTCAAAAATTAAAAGTATTTAAGAGATAATGTGCCAAACATCCAGAAAACTCAAAAAATAACATGAAAGTCAAAGTTCTTTGTAAATCAAGTCTAACTGGATGTGCAAAACACATGACTTGCAAGTATAAAATAGATACGGCTCTTTTCCAATAGTGCATCTCACATCTCTTCCACATTCAATGGCATAAAGAAACAATCACATTATCCTGCAACATTGCCACTAACAACAAATTGAGTGCATAAATTTGCTCAGACAAATTACCTTCTACTCCATTGCAGGGTTGAAGCAATAGAACAACTCCTCTCTAATGAGAAGGCAAAAAGATCTTTGCCGAATTACTCAACTTTCAGGACTCAAATATCTAACAGTTCTCTTAGCCCCAATGTTAGCAGGAGTCATCACAGTTTAATGAAGACCGATCTTCTCACATACAGAAAACACTTCCTCCTGGCATCACGACTTGATGGAATCAAATCTGTCATGCAAAATATGACACAATGGACAAAAATTGATTTCCACAGTGTGTGGACATCATAACATCCAAGGACCAATCTCCAAAAATCTGCCACTCTATAATGGTCAAAACTGCTTTGAAATTAAATTGAATTCTTTCTTCAAAATGCTGGGTATACAATACTGAACTTTGTATCTTTTGCTGCTGTATCTCTGCGACTAAAGCTCGTAATTAGTAGTCATCTTAACTCCTCACACTTTCTATTGTAATACCTATTATAATAACTCTTGTATGCTGCTATGGCTATTTTTCCTGGTTACAGGCTACCCATATATTTGTAAAAGTTATTGCAATTTCCAATTTAATAAACAAGTTATATGCTAGATAGTGTATTTCTGATTTTTGGTATTATTATTATGACAATAATATTATCGTCTTTCTTTTCTGCAGGTCTGAAGGATGAACATGTATCGATTTCAATGTCTTCCTTTTCTTTTGAATGATGTATATATAGCAAGGCAGCCATGATCAAGTGGCACCTTGATCGGACATGTCTTTTAGACATGTCCGACCAAGATGTCACTTGGTCGTGATTGTCTACCGATTCACTTCGGTGTTTATGATAACTAATCGGTGCTATTTGTATATGTTAACAGATCGATATAAACACACTCGATAATGAATCGGTGTCAAAGCAAATGATAATGGATTATAAACTAGGTTGCCGGTTCGGGTTTGGGTTCGAAGAACCCGGTATGCCGATACGGCAAAATTTTGAAAAGGGGTTTGGGTTCGTTAGTAGAAAAACATGTAAATTTTATATATATATATATATATATTTATATTTTGATATTTGTGAAGCCTATAAGTATGAATTAAAATATGCATGTCACATAGCATCATATAAACAACAAAACAAACATAAACTTGTAATCATAGCATCATGATCATACCATAATTGATAATAGCATCATATACATCAAGTTTAATATCAAAATGACAAAATATTCAAGTATCATTGTTTCAACTTTCAACAATATAAACTTAAAGTTTAATCATCAAATGGATCATCTAATTCTTCATCCTCCTCCTCCTCCTCCTCCTCATTGACATTGACATTACATGAGCCAATGCCACTTGCACTTGCACTATAAGTTGGCTCAATTTCCGAGTCATCAAGTGTCAATGCAAGAAGCTGAGAAGCAGGAGCATCCAAATCAGTATGCTCTGGCTCTATATCCCACATCTTTGTTTCCCCTTGTCCGTAGTCATGTTGTTTGTGTGAAAGAAGACGTAGGTTGGAATGCACATATACTAAATTCTCTGCTCTTTTTGATAGCAGCCTATTGCGCTTTACTGAGTGGATGAAAGAGTATGTGCTCCAATTTCTTTCTGAAGCAGATGAACTAGCAACCTATGAAGACAAAGTAAACAATTAAAGTTATACATTAATAAAAATAAAATTACTAGCAACCTATGAAGACAAAGTAAACTATAAATAAACTAAAACTTGTAAATTTAAAATTTTAATTAATTAAACTTACTTGTGATAAAACTTTTATAGCGAGGGGTTGTAGGTGTTGGAAGCATGTGCCATGGAAGTACCACCAGCTATGAGCATCTTTCTTGGATCTATGACGAAGTGCATCAACACTTAGACCATTCCCATTTGCGAATTCTATGAACTCATTTGTAACAACATCTTGCAAATTATCATCGGGATATAGTCTAAGAAATGCTGCCTTGTATCCATCAAATAGTTCTAGATCTCTCCATGGTGGAATCCTTCCTGGTTTATCAAGAAATTGATTGCTATAGTACTTAGGTGTCAAGGCATAGGCAAGAAGGTGCAAAGGAGTGGTCATCTTATTCCACCTCTTTACAATAATTACTTCCAGTTCTTTGAAGAATTTCTCCTGAGGATCATTCTCTTTTTCATTTATAGTGACCTTTATTTTTTCAATCATTGAATCAATGCCATCATAAATCTCACCTATGCAAGGCCTATCCATGTTTGTATAGCAAATCATGCTCATGATGGGCTCAGTGATACTTAGGAGATATGTAACAAGATCCCACCATTTCTCATTCAATATTCTATCCCTAATTTTTTCTGCCCTCTCAGTGCTACTTTGCTTCCATACAGTCCAATTGGTGCTGATCACCATATTGCATAGTGCCACTCTAACTTTCACAAGTCGTCTTAAGACGATTGTGTTTGATGCAAAATGGGTCTCAGCAACCTATAACACAAATTAATGCCAAATGATTAAAAAATAATGCCAAACTTTAAAGAAGAATACACAATATAGCTTACACAATGATATTATTAACATTGAAAATTCAAAAAAATCAGAAAATGTAAAATTAAATTACTATTTCACTTACCTTCAATAGCTCCAAATTCGAATAGGTTCTAAAAATCCCTCAAGACATGTGGTGGTTTGTGATGAACATCTGGATGTCCTCAGCCTCTGCATACACATCTCTGATCCATTTTATTTTTTGCCCAATCCTTTGTAGCATAAGATTGAGTGAATGTACCGCACAAGGTGTCCAAAAGATGTGATCATAGCATTGCTCAACCAACAAACCAGCAGCTCTACAATTTTTTGCATTGTCCGTTATGACTTGGACAACATTGCGGGGTCCCACAGACTCAATAGCAGAGATGAGAATTTCTGCAATAAATTGGCCATCTTTTATTTGGCCCTCACAATCCACAGCTCTCAAAAACATTGCCCTTTTAGGCGACACCGCTATGACATTGATCAAGGGACGGTTTTTAGCATCTTTCCACCCATCTGAAACAATTGTTACACCTGTCTCAACCCATGAATCCCTTGTGGGTTTCAATGCATCTTCAACCCTCTTCACCTCTTTCTCCAATAATGTTCCACGTACCTTCTCATAACCAGGGCCCTTATACCCTCTTGGTGCCTCATTAACACTTTTTATCATTTGCTTCCAATATGGGGAGCGAACAACATTGAATGACAACCCATTTGCATAAATGCACCTTACTATATCTTGATCAGCATTGTCTCTACTTTCATTTTGGAATGCGGTTTCTAAAGGCCCCTTTGTTCTTTTACGTGTCAAGGGTGGTTCACTTTGAGGTTCATTTGTGGCAAAGAAAGGGTGGTCTTATACCACAATACTGGGATTAGAAGGGCCTTGCATTCCCCTTGTTTTCTTTGATGCGGTTTGGTTCAATCTACGGGCTTCCCTCTCTTCTGCCGCCTCATGCTCCCTAATATATTTCATCACTGTCTCATCTAGGATAGGTTTACCATTTTTTCCAGGGCATTTTTTGATGCCTCTTCCTTTTATTCCACACAAATGGCCTACCACCCGATAATATGAACTATTACGTTCAATATCACATCCATGGCATTTCCAATGGCATCCCCCACCTCTCAGAAGTTGTTTTATAATGTCCACATATTTCCATAAGGGACAATTTGGATCATTTCTTTGTTTTGCAATTATTTGTTCATTGCCAATGGAGGAAGATGTAGATGCCATTCTAGTTCCTATGGCAAGAAATAAAATAAACATATTCAAAAACAAAAACTAAATAATGAAAAAAAATTCAAGTTTCATGTTTGACAATTTGTGAAACAAAAATAGTTGGAAAAAAATGTTTAAAAACCTACCTCTTGCAGCCAATGGAAGCTTGAAAATGTATGGAAATGATGCTGCAACACTTGTTGAAGCTTCTAAAATCAGTCTTCAACTCCTCTTTGATCTTGGAAGCCAAATTTTGTTCAACCTTTCTTCAACCTGCTCTCATAAAAAATTTGTTTGCAACACAAATGAGGTGAAATGAGTCAATAAAATGTTTTAGAAGTGTTTTTTAGGTTATAATTTTCACTTTTTACAAGGCGGAATTGAAAAAAAAAAAAATTGCTTTGTTTTTTGACTTTATGGGCCGCCCAGCCGCCCAGGTTCGACTGGGTCCGCTCGGGTTCGACCAGGGTCGAACCCACCCTGGGTTTTTCGAACCCTGGTCGAACCCAGGTCGAACCGGACCCGTACCACGGACCCGGTCGAACCCGGACCCAGACTCGTACCAGGGCGTCCCAGGGGCGAACCCGGTAACCTAGATTATAAACACACCCGATAATGAATCGGTGTCAAGGCAAACAATAACAATAACTAATAGCATTATATGCTATTGGGTTAATACCCCGATAGTATATTAATGCCGATTCATAAATGAATCGACATTAATATGCTATCGGGTTACTAGCCCGATAGCATTTAGATCGACGCTTAACTGTGTTAAGTAGGTCGTCGATCTAATCCATCTTTATCCAATATCAATATCATAATCAAGATCAAAGGTTACAGTCTGATAAACATATTCAGTTCGGAAAGCATAAATCAGATAATCTAGTAGTATAGATGAGTAAACCAAAACAAAATAGAGGAGATTAACGAGTTAGGAAAATCTTATCTTGCAGAAGCTACTAATGCATTAACACTCCCTCTTAGCTTAGGAAGATAGATAAAGTAACCTGCATCACATTTCTTTTTCCATAATGTCAGTCTCTAAGAATATATATCATCTATACATATGATATGAAGTATCATCAGAACATAATATACAAATATAAAACATCACTCTAAGCATGTGACATAGAGTATCACCTAATCATGTAATATAAAAGATTTATCATTTCATTATGACAAGATATCACCTAAACACATGATATTAGTATTGCCTAAACACGCAATACTAAGGATAAACATATGAGGATGGCTAGATTCTCATCTTATCCAGGTTGTGATATGTGCACAAACATTTTATACAAATATTTTATCACAACACCATCATGGCACATCCATGACATACCAAAAATCCAATCATGATAACTGGTTTAGAGAATCATAAAATCATCACCTTATGATGTCTACATACAAGTGTTCATAATTTGAGAGATCGTCACCTCTTAGATATGAACATAGGGGGTGAAACCCAGAATGTCCCAACATGACAAAAGAAGTTTACACATTAAACATCTTATTTACAAAGCAGATTACCTTTCTATCATACCTAAACCTTTTCTGAAGTGATCAACCTTCACTCTGGAAAGTGGTTTGGTCAGAATATTTGCAGTTTGATCTCCTGTGCTAACATATTCCAATTTGATCACATTTTTGTCTACCATGTCTCGCACATAATGGTATGGAATCTCAGTATGCTTGGATCTGTCATGAAATACTGGATTTATAGAAAGCTTTATGCAGCTCTGGTTGTCACAATGGATGACAGTGGGTTTCATAGGTTCACCAAATAGTCCCACAAGCAACTTCCTAAGCCATACTGCTTCTCGAGCAGCCATGGAAGCTGCAATGTACTCGGCCTCGGTGGAACTCTGAGCTACAGAAGAGTGTTTTCTGCTGATCCAAGATATCATGGCTGATCCTAAACTGAAGCAACACCTTGAAGTGCTTTTCCTGTCAGTCACACTCCCAGCCCTATCTGAGTCTGTAAATCCGTGTAGGTCTAGATTGACTTTCTCATATTTGAGACCAAGGTTTAGAGTACCTTGTATCTCATAATGTGTTTTACTGCAATCAAGTGAATTTCCTTAGGCTCACACATAAACTGACTTAAGGCATTGACAGCATAACAGATATCTGGCCTTGTATTCACCAGATACATCAGGGACCCAATCATTTGTCTGTAGAGTGTAGGATCAATGGATTGTGACTCTGCTGCTGCTTCCCTAAGTTTATGTAAATTTGTTTCCATGGGAGATGTCATAGGTCTACAGTTATGCATTCCAAATCTCTTCAAAATGTCCAAGGTATACTTTCCTTGGTTTAGTATAATATTGTCAGAATTCTGCCATACTTCTAATCCTAGGAAGTAATGAAGGAGTCCTAAGTCCTTCATATCAAATTCTTTGGATAGATCATTCGTACATTGATCTATAAGATGATCATTTCCTGTGATTAATAAGTCATCAATATATAAAATCAACATTAGCATATCATCTTTATTTCTTTTGTAGTAGAGATTAGGATGTGCATCATTTTTATAGAAGCTTAGTCCTGAGAGATAGGTGTCAATTCTTTCATACCAGGCCCTGGGGGCCTGTTTAAGCCCATAGAGAGCTTTCTTGAGTCTGCACACATGAGACTCTGCATCATAAATTTCAAACCCTTCAGGTTGCTCTAAGTAGACTTCTTCTGAGATCTCACCATTTAGAAATGTTGTCTTAACATCCATTTGGTGTACCTTCCATCCTTTTGTTGCTGCAATGGCTAATACAACTCTCACTGATGTATACCTGGCAACGGGTGCAAAGGTTTCTTCATAGTCTATTCCCTCCCTTTGTGAGAATCCTCTAGCTACAAATCTGGCCTTGTGTTTCTCAATACTGTCGTCTGCAGCATGTTTGATTTTGAATAACCATTTAGATGAAACCACAGATTTCTTGGTTGGCCTAGGAACAATCTCCCAAACGTCATTTTTCATAATGGATTGATACTCTTCAGACATGGCATCCTTCCATACTTGATGTTCAAGTGCATCTGATACATTGTTTGATTCAGTTTTAGAAAGATTATTCATAAGAGCAACATAGCTAGTGAATTTATTAGGTCTTTTGCTTTCCCTGAAGGTTCCTGAAGGAGCAGCAAACTTCTGAGCTTCTACTACAGTCTTGGTGGCCCATAAAGGTCTTTTCTTGAGGTTTTCTTTAGGTGGGTTTGAAGTTTCACCTATGGTTTCCTCAAGATTCTCCCTCTGAAGCTCAGGAGTGGGGTCTTCTTCTATGTTAGGAGTGGGGATATAGATTTCAGGCTCTATTGTACTTAGGGCTCTTTTGAAAGCTAAGTCTTCTTCAAAGATTACATCCCTACTAAGTTCAATATTTCTCTGACCATGTATATATATTCTATAGGCTTTGGATGTTTGGCTATATCCTACAAGTATTCCCCTTTTTCCAGAAGGTTCTAGTTTTAGTCTTTTCTCTTTAGGTACATGTTTATAGACAGGACACCCAAATTTTCCTAAGGTGGCTGATATCTGACTTTAGTTTGGTAAATACTTCCTCAGGAGTTTTATCTTCAAGATGTGAGTGAGGGCATCTGTTTTGGATATACACAGCAGTGTTAGTTGCTTCTGCCCAAAGATTGATATTTAGATTCTGATCAAGAATCATGGTTTTGGCAGCTTCTACAATTGTCCTATTTTTCATCTCAGCTACCCCATTTTGTTGAGGATTATAAGGTATTGTTAGCTCCCTCTTAATCCCTGAGTTTTTACAAAAATCTCTAAATAATTCTGATGTGTATTCCCCCCCATTATCAGTTCTTAGGGTTTTGATTTTATTACCTGAGTAGTTTTTTGTCAGTGATTTAAACTCTTTAAACCTACTAAGGATCTCTTCTGATTCTTTACACTTCAGAAAGTAGATCCAAGTTTTCCTAGAGTAGTCATCAACAAATATTACATAATACAAACATCCTCCTAGAGAAGGAGCGGACATGGGTCCACATACATCAGAATGAACTAATTCTAATACTTTGCTTGTTTTCCTAGTACTATTATGGAAGACACCCTTGATATTTTTACCTAGGGCACATCCCTTGCATGCCTCTAAATGATATTGCTGCAACTTAGGTAAACCTATGACAAGGTTTCCCATAGATGACAAAGCTCTATAATTCAAGTGACCTAGTCTTCTATGCCAGACCTCATTTGCATTGTTGCTTCGTGAATCAGGGCTAGGTTGGGCTCTATGCACAACTCATACAAATAGCCTCGTCTTTGACCAATGACTTTAGCTTTCTTGATGGAAGAATTTTTCGGCCAAGCCAACACCTAGTTCTCCATGAAGGTTATTCTGTATCCGTTATCTTCTAGGGCTGATATGGATACTAGATTTCTCTTGATGCCGGGGACATATAGTACTCCTTCGAGTTGCAATGATATACCCGTCTTCAGTTTGATGATGCAGGAACCAATTCCTCTAACTGGATGTGAGGAATCATCTCCGATGGTTACTTCCTCTTCATTATCCTCTGTCATGGAGTCTAGCACTTCTCTAAACCCTGTAATGTGTCTGGATGAACCACTGTCGATCACCTAGGAGTTAGACTTATTTGATGCATGGCTTTAAGTGCTGAGTAGAGGACATAGTTATGGGAGTTATCTTCTCTTTTAGATTTTCCTGCTCTGGCAAATGTGGCTTGTTTGGCTCTCTCTGGACATTTTGCAACAAAGTGCCCGAACTTATCGCACCTGTAGCATTGAATATGTGATAGGTCTCTCTTTGAAGTGTTCTTGCCTTGATGACCCTTCCTTTTCCTAAAATGCTTCTTCTTGGTTGTCTTATTTGGGTTAGTATTTAGGACTTGAAGGTCTTCATCTATGTTCTTTTGTTTTACTCCCATCTTGTTCAATCTTGATTCTTCTTGGAGACAATCGTCCCTTAATCTTTCAAACTTAGGATATTTGGACCTTGCACTGATGCCTTGGACGAATGTACTCCATCCACTAGGCAACCCATCTAGAGCAATGAGTGTTAACTCTTTGCTTTTGATCTCGTAATCCAGAGTTGCTAGTTCATCTCTTAGAGTTGATATCCACATAAAGTAGGCATTGATTGTCTCCCCCTTGTTCATGGTGATATGATTTATTTCTTGTTTTAATGCCAGAGTTCGACTTGCATTCAATATCTCAAATGTGCTTTCAAATGCTTTGAACATTTTATAGGTTGTCTGATGTTTTCTTATGATGGGCATTATGTTGTTTCTCACCCCATCAACTAGTATTTTGATGGCTTTTTCATTTCCTTCAATCCATGCGGTTTTGTCAGGTTCATTTTCAGGTTGATTATTTTTAGTTTGAACAAATGAATCCACTTTGTTCTCTTTTAAGATCATCTGGATTCTGAACTTCCAAGCTGAAAAATCATCGCCACCTCCGAGTCTGTCTTTGAATCTGATGTAGTATATAACCTTGTTCTTAAATTATTCACAAAATTGAATAGCCTCAAGTTCGATCAACTTGGCTCTGATACCATGTAAAAGTTATTGCAATTTCCAATTTAATAAACAAGTTATATGCTAGATAGTGTATTTATGATTTTTGGTATTATTATTATGACAATAATATTATTGTCTTTCTTTTCTGCAGGTTTGAAGGATGAACATGTATCGATTTCAATGTCTTCCTTTTCTTTTGAATGATGTATATATAGCAAGGCAGCCACGATCAAGTGGCACCTTGATCGGACATGTCTTTTAGACATGTCCGACCAAGATGTCACTTGGTCGTGACTGTCTACCGATTCACTTCGGTGTTTATGATAACTAATCGGTGCCATTTGTATATGTTAACAAATCGATATAAACACACTCGATTATGAATTGGTGTCAAAGCAAATGATAATGGATTATAAACACACCCGATAATGAATCGGTGTTTGTTGAGACATGGACCAGCTAGGAATCGCCCCTAGGACCTTCCATACGCTGCTGGAGTGCTCTACCACTGAGCTACTGGCCCCTCTTGGACCAGCCCATCGTCGGTCCAGGTGAGGCTTGTTTCCAACACCAACACCCCCCTTAAGCCACACCTCTCGTGTGCTTGGGGCTCCTAGCCTGGACCTGGCTCTGATACCATGTTGAGACATGGACCGGCTAGGAATCGAACCTAGGACCTTCCATACGCTGCTGGAGTGCGCATCGTTGGTCCGGGTGTGGCTTATTTCCAACACCAACAGCGTCAAGGCAAACAATAACAATAACTAATAGCATTATATGCTATCGGGTTAATACCCCGATAGCATATTAATGTCGATTCATTTATGAATCGACATTAATATGCTATCGGGTTACTAGCCCGATAGCATTTAGATCGACGCTTAACTGTGTTAAGCAGGTCGTCGATCTAATCCATCTTTATCCAATATCAATATCATATCAAGATCAAAGGTTACAGTCTGATAAACATATTCAGTTCGGAAAGCATAAATCAGATAATCTAGTAGTATAGATGAGTAAACCAAAACAGAATAGAGGAGATTAACGAGTTAGGAAAATCTTATCTTGCAGAAGCTACTAATGAATTAACAATATTATGCAATATATCTTCTTGTTTATCAGAAAAAAACGCAAAACCTCCCAGACTCACAGTAATTCAAAAACCCAGTTTTGAGCCCAAAGCAATTTACATACATACATGATTATCTTTAACATCCATAAATTAAGATTCATCCTCTCATTCCCATAGCATTTTTCCACATGGAAATTCATGCATATGTTTGTGTAAATTTTGGTCTTAGCGGAAAATGTTTTCTTCTTTGCCTTTGGATTTTTGTGGCTTAGTGAGTGGGTTAGCTGCAGATTAATGTCAGGTTATAGAAATTTTTGGACCAAAGAAAAATGATGGTGCAAAATTCGGTTTCTTGCAAAAAATTCTGGTTTGTTTCATTGTGTTTGAAATGTTCCAAGAGTTTATCTTTGGAAATATCATTTCTGAAACTTTTTGTTACTCAGATACATATTCAGGATGATAAGCAAGTACCTGTTGACGTGGATGAAATCGCATTGCTGCAAACTCCATACGGCCAACGCAGAATAGAATAGCCGACTGATTATCCTACTCTCTCTTGAGATAAGGAAGTCTCTAATGCTGTTTTCTAAGTTTGATCAAAGGAGACTACCTCAAGGTTTCTTTTGTCAGGTCTTGACTGCGGGATCTCTCAGTGGCTCGATGTGTTTATGCTGGAAACACAAGGGGGACTTACGTTTAACTGGCAACAAGCTAGTCTGCTGTGATTCTCGAATTACGCAATAAAGAGCAAAAGGAAAGGTTTAGGAGATCTAAGACTAACAACACGGGTATGCGGGTAGACGGATTCAACATAACCAATTCCTGCTTGGCCAGAATGGCTCACAACCTTGCAAGAACGGTGCAATCTTCAAAGGAACTTGGAAGATTTTCAGATTGGAGACGCACGGCTAAGCACCCAATTCTGGCGCAGCTCAGACGGACACCTGCAATTGAACTAAGCACAATCGAAGGCTCAGGTTAACCACACAAAAAGATACACAATCAGCATATCCTCAATGGTATGAGCCTGAATCTATCAAATACCTGCACACCCAAAACATAAAGATCTATCTAAAATGCTGAAAGAAACCATGCAAACAAGATGAAAACAAGACAATAAACACCAAATCAATGTTTATATATTGATCTCATCTGCCTATTACAACAATTTCTGCAGCATCTCTATGCTACTGCTAAGATCTAACCTATTCTAACTCTAAAATCTAACTATCTAACCATCTCCCTATCTAACAATCTCTCTCTCTCTAACCCTTTTCTAACCTTTACAAAAGAAAGGCCTCTGCCTTTTATATATATTACAATTTTGAATCAGAGGCCAGGATGGACTGCATCCAAGGGTCCTGATCTGCCTTCCAGAAGCTGACAGCCTTGACCCATGCCGAATTAATTCTCAGTTATCCAACCAGCCACTATCTCAACTACCTGCCACTATTTGGCTTAAATTCAGGTCTATCCAATCTTCTTGGTGGTTGGGAATAGTTATCCACAAAAATATCTTGCACGGGACCCATAGGCAGTTTGCAAATTTGGAGTATTTAAACTTTTGAATTTTCAAAACCTTTCACTTTTGGCTCATGGGTCCGAAGTTTGAGGACTTAAGGCGAATTTCGGACCTTTGCCATCCTTTTGCAAATTTCGGAGCCTACATATATTTTGCAAAAATTGCGATTTTCAAACATTTCGCCCCTAGGGTCCAAAAATGGACAGTTAAGTGTATTTTCAGAGCTTTCACGTTTTTGGCGAATTCTCATTTTCGGAGCTAAACCACCTTTTGCAATATAAGTGAACTTCGGACCCAAACATGTTTACAAAATCGGAGTTTGAAGGCGTTTTTACAAATTTCTGAGTTTTTGCGATTTTAAAATGAACTTCGGAGTTTCGGACGCTAAACGTTTTTTGGCGAATTTACCCAAATTTCGGACCTAAAAGCGCATTTGGAAATTTCGCGATTTTAATGCGAACTTCGGAGGTAGGGTCCGAAATTGGGCGTTTAAGTGTTTTTCGGGGCTTGAAGCGCTTTCGTCAGTTTTCGGACCTAGTGCGTCCTTTTATTTTTCGCGTTTTTAAACCCAGGGGTCCGAAAATGGATATTTCGGGTTTTCGGACCCGAAGCGTCCGTTTTAAAACTTCGCGCTTTCTTTTATTTTCTTCCAAGGGTCTGAAAAGAGGGACTTAAGTGACTTTTCGGAGCAAAGCACTTTGCGTTTTAAAACATTTCACGATTTAAACTTCGGAGCTGGGGTCCGAAAATCGCACTTAAGTGATTTTCGGACCTTCGGACCTCACAACACCTTTTGCGATTTTGTCATATTTAGAAATTTATACATTTCCATATGTCTTTCTCCTTTCTTATACTTTAAGTTATATTCCATATATACTTTCAGGATGTTTGAGAGTGGTTTCGGCCCTCCAGGAGTTATATTGCAAATTCTAGTTTTTGGAGGTTTCTTCAGTTTTCAGAGTTAGCCAAATTTCAGGATCAGAGAATTCCAGACTTAGCCAAATTTCAGGATCAGGACAGAAAGGCACAAACTGGGGGTCCCTGTCCAAGACGGGGATGGGTGTGCGATTCGCACAACAGTACCCAGATGCTTGAAATAGTTCCCTGGGATCATAAACTCACATTATCTTAAAGAAGATTTAACAAATGGCAAATTTTTATTAAATGGATCTCAATTATATCATTAAATGGGACTTCTAGTTGGTGGCAACAGGATCCTTGGAATTGCTGCTCCAGAAAGTGGTCATTAAATATTAGTTAAGGTCAAGAAAGCGGTCATTGAATGCCCAGTGATCTTCTAGGTATCTTCACCAATTGGTGACCTGTTGCCACCTTTTATAGTGATAAACATGACAATGAATATATGATGTATCGGAAATTTCTCATAGTATAAGGTGTTTGGCCTTGGCGTTCATCAAATATCTTCTAGTATGTTGAATGTTCTTATTCTGTTGGTATACTCTTCCTGTTTAGTAGAGTCTGAAACTCTTTACACAATGGAAGTGTTGACGTGTATTTTGTACACAATCAAACACAGAATAAAATACCCAAGGGTACCTTATCCTCTCTTGAATAAAGCCTCTGATTGCAATTTTAAAAAAGTGGGACGGTCCTTCAGTGAGGGACGGGAGCACTTTTGCAATTTCAAGCCAATTCGTCCTTTGCTAGTCTTCCAAATTATCTTCAATGGATGAATCTTGCCCTCCTTCATTCATTTCAATCACGCAACTTGCCTTGCCTTTGCCAGAAATCTGTATTTTTAGAAAAAGTGGGATGGTCCTTAAGTGAGGGACGGGAGCACTTTTGAAAAAGTGGGATGGTCCTTCGGTGAGGGATGAGAGCACTTTTCTCATCTTGGCATACCCTTTTGTTCTTTAAATCTCTCAATTGCGTCCAAGGCATAAAACATCCTTCGTCCTTCCCATCCAAGTCAAGTTTTGCCATAAAATATCAAACAAATAGGAGAAACTTGAAAAAGTGGCACGGTCCTTCAGTGAGGGACGGGAGCACTTTTTGTCATTTGGGTTGATTTACTCTTTTGGAATCCACTTAAATTATATTCAATGGACAAAACATGCTTCCCTTAACCTCTTCAAATCATAAAATCACCTTAACCTTGCAAAGATAGTGCAAATTTGAAAAAAGTGGCATGGTCCTTTAGTGAGGGACGGGAGCACTTTTGAAAAAGTGGGATGGTCCTTCAGTGAGGGACGGGAGCACTTTTCCTTCTATCTTCAAAATTCACCAATTTTGTGCCTTCAAAATCTTCAAAAGTATCAAGTCATGTCCAATTGTCATTCTGGAAGACCCTGCACAAAACAAAATAGAAAAGTCAGTGACAAATATGCATAAAATAACATTTGTGCTCTGGTCCCTTGGAGAGGGACGGGAGCACTTTCGTCCTTTCTGGCTAAAATATTCAAAATTTAGGTCTCCAATCATTTCACAAGGCATAATTAGGTCATCTTCAAGGCCAGGAATCAGTTATCTTGAAAAAGTGGCATGGTCCTTCAGTGAGGGACGGGAGCACTTTTTGTGTTTCAGGCATCATCTTGCCTCCAAAATTTGATCAAAATTTACCTAGGCAAAAATGTACAATTTCATCTTCAAAACGCTAACACTTAGACAAAATTTGAATTTTCCCTCAAAAAACCCTGACTAGACCTAACCCGAGACATATCTGACTTCGTGACAGATTTATCTTATTTCAAAAATCTCAATCTTCGGGAGGATGCGTAATAACCTTCAAAATTTGACTTGACTCAGCTTGAAAATATCCAAAAGAAACCTCTAAGGTTTAGCCTTAGCCCAGACAACTCACTTACTCAAAACCCTAAAAGCAAAGAGAAGAATAGGCAAAACAAAAGCAAAAAGAGGGGGTCCCCATTTTAATGGGGCGATGTGTGAAATGGTCACAACAAGAAGGTAACATGTAAACAATAGTAACAATTTTGCCACTATAATGTTTTTTCTTATGTTGTTATTCTTCAAAGTCAGTTGATTGAGGCTTATTTCAGGAGACCTGAGAATTATTTCTGAAGACATTATATTTAGTGGGCATCTGATTAATGAAGAAATCTAAATAGCTTCTTCATAGTTGTTCTTGATCGTGACATGATAACATATGTAAAAAGAGAATGTTTTCATTAGGCATACCCTTTCCACATTGAGGGAACATTCCTGGTTGGCATTTATGAATTAAGCTGACAACCATTTTGGGTTTTGGTTTGCAGATTTGGATGAAAAAAAATTGGGGTTGGATTCATTTTGTGTTCATCTATACAAGAAAAAACAAAAAGCTCTTTATATATGACCTTGATTTGATCTATATTTCCATTATAATCTTGAAAAGCTATATTTCTAGACCACAAAAGGCTTTTCTTAAACAAATAAATAAATAATTTTCCTGTCACTTTATTAATTAAAACGATCGCATTCAAAAATAGTAGAAAGCTAAAACTAAATAAATAAAAAACATTTATATGTAAGCCTATTGTTAATTAATGAAACCTAAAACTAATTAATTGGAAATTACAATAGAAGATGTTTTATTAATTAAAAGTTAAAACGATCAAATAGAAGATCGAAAATGAAAATCATTGGTGGCATTCTATACATCTTGAAACACCATAGGTCTTCGCAGGGGAGAACACAAATTTGGCTTAATTATTTTTTAGGAATTGGGGTCATATATATAACCAAATTTCCTATATTTAATTTTTAAACCATAGACAATTGACCTCTTCAAATAATGTCATCCAGTGAGAATACATGATTTATTTATTTTACGAGAATACATGATTTATTTATTTTTTATTAAAAACATTTTGATTAAAAATTATTTTAACTTCAACTATTCAAAAGTTTAAACATTACAAGAATTGGAACTGCACTTCATGAAAACAAAAAAGGAAATGTGATTGGCTGTGGCTGGGAAAATTCAATCCAACGTTCAGACAGCCCCTCACTATATATAGTCCCATTGGCAGGAACCAATAAATATTTTTCAGCACACTAAATTAAAACGATCACCCAAAAATAGTAGAAAGCTTTAAAAAAATAAACAAAAAATGACTATATCAAACCCTATTTTTAAGTATTGAAAGCTAAAACTAATTAATGGAAAATTAGAAAAAAAGATTTTTTTATTAACCAAAAAGTTCAAACAATCAAATAGAGGATCAAAAATGAAATTCATTGGCCTCATTCCATACATCTTGAAACACCATAGGTCTGCAGTGGGGTGAACACAGATATGAGCAGAATCTAAAAATGCGCCCTGCACTTAGCTGCCCTGCTTGGTGCTGCGAATGCTGAGTAACTAGCCACTATCATTTTTCTTTCGTGAAATGTGAAGGAGAAAAATATTCAGAGATTTTAAAATATTATAAAGGCAACTTGTGGAGTGTTCGGGCAGGGCACGCAATTTTTCTGCCGGGTTCTCAACGGGTTCGTGCAATGCCATCCCAGACAAACCCATAGTTGTCCACATGTGCCCAAACAAAATCCCCTAACGAATTGGTCCTGAATACAGACCGGGTTTGGACTGGACCTGGATTTTGGCATAGCAAGGGACAAACTGGCAACTTATTTTACGAGTATTATTTTGTGTTTCATGTCTTTTGTTTTGGCATTTTGTTGCTGCTATTTTTGTACATGCTCTAGGTTGTTCTCCTATATCAGGATCTTTAATACTATTCTTTGCTGTGCTCTGGAGAGTTTGAACATGATTTTAATCCTTATTGTACTATATTGTTTTTGAGCAAGTTGTGCATATAAAACTTTAATAGATATTTTTTTAAATCACAGAAGCCCTTTCTTGCCAAGCATTCAATATTGGCATAAGATGAGCAACCATTTTGTTTTACCTACTTACTAAACCAGTTCAGAGATGTGCTGAACTGGTTAATTATGTGGGAATGGGATATCCTTGCATTTCATCTGCATTCCTCCTTCAGAATACAGATACATCAAAACGTTCTAAAGGTCATTCATGTTTGGTTTGTTTTATATTATTCTTTTCAAAGCTTATTTTAATACGTTTAATTGTTTAAGACAGATACATACCTTCTGCGGTGTTTACTCAACCTCCAATTGCAACAGTTGGCCTCAATGAAGAACAGGTTAGTACTTTTCTGATTTATATGCGGTGCGCACTCCAAGTGGTGTCTTTTACATCCCTACAACATTGTTAAGGATAACAATAATATTTGAATTGAATCCATTTTTTTATCTTGACATGTTTATTTACATCTTTCATTGCAGGCAGTTGAACAATATGGTGACATTGATGTTTACACAACTGGCTTTCGACCCATGAAAGCAACATTATCAGGACTTCCTGATCGAATTTTCATGAAAATAATTGTGTGTTCAGCAACAGACAAGGTCATAGGAGTTCACATGTGTGGGGACGACACTGCTGAGATTTTACAGGTTGGTAATACTTGATGCATACACCGATTTAAAAAATAGAGTTTCTGGTTTCTGTCTTGCAGACAAATTTTGGCATAGAAATCCTGAATTTTTTTATGTTTAATTTTATTCATTTCTTATACCAGGGTGTTGCAATAGCTGTGAAAGCTGGCTTAAGAAAAGCAGATTTTGATGCCACAGTAGGAATTCATCCTACAGCAGCAGAAGAATTGGTAACCATGCGAAGTCCTACTCGAAGAATTCGTCAAAGTGATATTCATGCTGAGGTTGGATCTCTGGCCTTGCATGAAATTAAAGATGAGGACAACTGTATTTTAAGGATGCACAAGACCTAGGCTTACTATATAGTTTGTTTGCTAAATTTTAGACATGTCTTCCTTGAGCTAAAGAATAAAAGTAATAGCTTGCATGTGTTTTCTTTATATAGTTGGGCAAAACCTATACTCCGGCAAATCTTGGATATCTATACATTGGCATGACTAGAATCTTTAACCGTGCAGGTAGGTGGTATGGCCAAAGCTTCAACATGAAGGAGCTATGTTGGGAGTTGTTATTAAACACTGGGGAGTTAACAAAACTGTTGGCATACGAATTTCTATATCTGACCCATATTATTGAAAATTACTGCTTTGTCTGTATCTACTTCACCATTGGAAAGCCCCTCCCTTCGTGGTGTTTTCCTTTCAAACATGCAATTATGTATTGATCTGAAGTTCTTCAAGAGCCAGGTTGAAATTACGACGTAATCTACTGTTGGGCATCAATGCTATCTCCTTACAATAATGTCAAAAATCCACTCTTGGAAGTTCGGGCTCTAGTATTTAGGTACAAAATAAGAATCAATGGCTTTGTCTAGTACTTAGGTATGGTTGTGATTTCATTTCTGACAATACGACCAAGCTAGTTACATATTATGCTGTCATCTAACTAGATGACAAAATCACACTTGTTTGCCAATCATTTGATCACAGCAGTTTGAAGGATGGTCGTTGAATAAGCTGCTGTTCTTTATCCCTTTGTAAATCATGTTTGTAGGCAATAGTGAAGAATTTTTGTTAAAGACAGAACCCTGAATGAAGGCAATTTTGGTTACAAACAGGGAAATTAAATCACAACATAGAGATTGAGTGGTAGAGCAAATATTAAAATCAGGAGGAAGATTAATTATTTGGACTATTTGCATGTGCATGTGCTGGTGAGTATTACCAGTAAGACATGTATCTGTTGTAATTTGATATCTTGATGAAAAGTTAGAAAATTGCATTAGCGTTTGTAAGTGTGATGAATATGGCTGAAAAAGTTACCAATAGTTATGGTTTTTTAAAAATTATATAAACATTTCCAGCTAGTGTTTTTTTTCAAAATTACATAGTATATTTTTCAACCTAATAAAGGTAAAAGAGGAAAGAACGAAGTTCACTAATTGTTTTTTAAAATAAATTTAATATACAAACATGATAAATATCAAACAACTTATTTTATGAAGGCATAAAAATACATATCTATTAAATATGTGCTGAGTGGCTGCTCTATTCTCTGGTTGTTTGATTAGGATATTCTAAGTGATGCACTACATAATGCGTGCTTGCGCATTATGCAATGCATCTATCTTGAGTTTACTCTTACCTCGAGTTGGCATACTGCCTCTTTCTTTTGTGCTCACTTGTTTATTGCACAGACAACATACGAATTTTCTTATAAAAATCACCACTTCTACAAGTAATTATATGCTTTCACAAAATGGGTCTTATTATTCACTCTAATCAAATAATATTTGATTAATTTTTTTTTCTACTAATAAAAATGACTTTCTTTTTAATCTCCATTTATTTTTTTGGTAAATAGTTCTACGACATTTATCCTTTTGTAAGCCAGCTACTGCCCTTAGGTGCATGCATCTTGAATAATGAAAAAAAGTTTAGTCAAATAAGTGTGGATATTGATTCTTAATGTAATCAACTTTCTCTCAAATAGCACTATTAACATCACAATGAGTCCATTTTATTTTAACTTCATCTATAGCTCTAAAATGAAGTCTAGATCTTTCAATAACAGTTTCAAGTTTTAAATTTTAAATTTTAAATTCACAATTAGGTTCAACATATATACTTTTCCAATCAATAACATGATTAGAACTATATATATTTTAAGTAAACTCACATGAAACACATTATGGATTTTTAATTGTAGTGGTTAATCAAGTTTACATTTTCTCTAAAATTTCAAAAGGTCCCCAAAATTGAGGAGATATTTTAACAAATTTGCCAAGTTTTAAAGAACTTTTAGGTACTTTTAGGTTTTGCTTCAAGAAAAACTTGGTCATCAATATTAAATTGTTGAACATATCTTTTTGTATCAGCCAAACTTTTATGTCTAGCTTGAGCAACCTTCATGTTTTGTTTGGCTTTGTTAATAATTTCTTCATCTCTTCCAAATTTTCATTTTCATACATTTTTATTGACACGATCTAGCTATGAAATAGGCTTATTACAATTTCAAGCATATATAGCTTCAAAGGGTGACATTTTGATAGTTAATTGACATCCTTTATTATATTGGAGTTATGTAAACTCCAATAAGTATAAATAATCTTCTCATGAATCAAGGTTGTCAATAGTATACATTCTCAACATGTCTTCTAAGATTCTTTTGACTTGTTGAGTTTGTCAATTTGGCTTAGGATGGTATGCACTAGTACCAATTTAGAAAAAAGAAGTTTTCAAAAGAAAGAGGTAAATATAGGATGTCGAAAAGAGGTAAATATAGGATGTTGATCTAAAACAATATTCATTGGAAGTCTAACTACTGCTACATGATTGGAGAAATGACCTTTACATGTTTGTAGTAAACCATTGATAAACGCAATATTGGCAAACTCCCATTTCCAATTAAGAATATATAAAGGTCGCAAAGTACTAGGTAATTTACATTGTCAAGCCTTTACTCTTTGACAAATTAAACATTGTTGGACATAAGCACAGATATCTGATTTCATTTGAGGCCAAAAGAAATTTCTTTTGAATGAAAGATAGCTTGGATGTCATGATATAGGTATATGATGGGAATCCTTCAAGTTTTTTTTTAAAAATATTATGTAAATCAGGAATACATAATTGACCTTTATAATATATAAGACCATTATTACCCATTGTAGATATCTAAACTCATCCAAATTCAACCATATTTCACTTTATCCCATTTTAGCTAGTTAAATAAATATTTTTATTAATTTTAATTCATCCTTTAGCTTTATCATTTACCTTTAATTAGATAAATGAATTAAGTCTAAATCTTATCCCTAATATCCTCCAACAAAGTCAAGTAATTAATAATTACTTAATTAATTGATTTAGGTTAATCAACTTCCATTACCATTTTTCTTAATATTTAATTCCATCTCACCCTCAATCTTTATCCATTAAATCCTATCTATTGAATCCATCTATATGAATCAAGATCTAAACTTGTCATCATGTGTCAAGTGTCCCTACCCTCCTCTTGTTCACATGTGTGAATATGAAAGGTTAGCTCATAGCCACCCTACCTCTCACCCATGTCATAGACATGCTACTTTTTAAGCCACCGGACCTCTGACACATGTTACAAACATGTGTCTTGCATAAGATTCTAACAAGAAGAAACCTTAGAAACTGGTTCTTCTCCTAAAATTAGATATATAGCATGTTCTACTAAATATCTAGGAGGTAAATTATTGAACTCATCAAGAAACATATCTTTAAATTTTTAATCAATAGATTTAATATTAATAACTAATTTAAAATTATCACCCATAAAATTAACATAGCACAAAATAGTTTACACTTTTTTTTAGATTACATTTAACATACATGACATAAATAGCATAAATAGTTTTAATATTGAGTGGTCTTCTCTCCCATTGTAAAATTGTCCTCATGTTTGATCCAAGGATCACCTATTTGTTTTTCACATCCTACACAAGCATTGTTCGTCTCCAACAAATTTATGCCAATAATTTCATCATATCTTCTTATATTTAAAACATGAGAATGATCTTTGGTTTCAAAATTATCTCATTTAATAGGTAGTTTCTCTATAATGGTACTATTATATTTAATGATTCTACCATTGGGCATTTCAACAAATTTTTTTAATTTAATTTAGATTTTAATTTAGAGTAAACAAAATTATGAGTATTACTAGAATCTACAAGAAAAATTACATTATGGTTATTGATGTTATTTTTGAATTCTATTAAAGATATTTGAAAATGAATAGTACCTATAACATATATTTTCATTTTAGATTGTGTGATATTATTTAATTGATTGTTGCGACATTAAAAAAAATTATTTGCTCTTTTAAGACATTCCTTAGTATAATGATTCCTTTCACAAATATATCATTTGAAATGTACTGATATTTTTCTCTTAAAAGAATTATCAAATTTACTATTCAACAATGGATGCTATTAAAATATGGTTGATCTTTTCCATTTTTAATTCTTAAGAAATAATCATTGACTTTCTTAATATTTAAGAATTCATTTCATCGCTCTTATATAAAATGATCTAAAAGATTGATCCCATTTAATTTTTTGTATTTATGAATCAAGGGATTGTAAAGTATCTCACCAACATTTTAATGCACTATTATTTAATTGGTGGGTAGCAATGTGTCCTACCAAGGCTCCTAGTATTTTGTGATTCAAATATTTTTCAAGATTAATTAACTATTGTTCTACTTCTCCAGTTCCAGCCTCTCCATTATATTCTGGTAATTTGATTCTACGAGAAAAATTACCTAATTTGTTACATATTTTCCTTGTACTATTATTATATGAGGGTTTGGAACTAAATCATTAAAACTTAAATCTTCATCAGTAGATTCATGTTTTTATCTATTTATTTCTTGTATTTTTATTTTTTCTTTCTTTATTCTATATGTTAAGGATCGTTACAAGAATTTTCCTTTTCATTGTCAAAGTGATGTTTTATCTATAGATTAATTGCTCTTATTCATAATTTGTTAAGTTCTTGTATTTGTGTTGTCAATTGGGAAACTTCATTTAATTAGGATTGATTAGTTTGTTATAACGCCTCATAAACTTTTTGGTTTCTTTCAAATGCCATTGTAAGAGTCAATTTGTTAACATAAAGAGATTGAATAGGTTTGCATTGAAGTACTTCATAAATATAATAATGATAATACTAACAATAACAATAACAATAATATGTGAACAACAAAAATAATATATATATATTTTTATAAAATATATTACTTATTAAGATTAGTTGTTTGACAAAAAAAAATTGATTCCTAAAATGTTGGAGACCTAAAATTTCAATAATAATTTTATAAACAAATTTTATTTAATATCTTTAAATAATTTATTATCTTATATCCTTGAAAAAATAACTTTGATAAATTAAACCAAATTGAATTTATGTAAAATAATGTCACTATTAAATTAATCAATTAACTTTTAAATCAAATTAAAAAATAAAAATAACTAATCAAATATATACAATCCTTCTAATTTAAAATCCTTAAATAAAATATGAATAAATATAAATTATTTTATTAATTTATTCTATTCTACTAACATTGAAAAAAATCTTTAAATGTTTTACTAAGATTTTTTTGTGCGAAGATATTACCATATTTTAAGGTTGAAGTAAAACTATATTTAATTTTCTTAATATTCCTAAGTTAACTCTTTGTGCCCCTTCTCATATGCTCACTTCTTGTTTATTACTCAAATCAACCAAGAGAAATCTTTGCTAAAAATTATTATTCCACTTATCGAATGCATACATTTATAATATATTGGTGAATAGTACCTATACAATTAATCACCACTTCATAAAAAGAATTTTATTATACACTTTAAACAAGTAATATTTGATTGATATTTTTTGCATTCTTAAAAATGACTTTCGTTTTATCTTCGTTATTTTCCATATTTTACTTTGTTATAATATTTGATAAATTATTTTCACTCTTGAATATATATGATTATTTTCTATCCATATAATAATATTTTAATTATTGTGATGTGCTTCTAGATTCAACTGTGTATACTTTATCAATGTTTTGGATCACACTCCATGATCCATGATCTATGATGCAAATTAAAATACAAGAGTTGAATCCAAAAACACATTACAATAATATCATGAATTGTAAAAATATAATCTCCGATTGAATTATTTCATTATTTTTTCAATAAATAGCTCCAAAACAATCTCAACCAATTAAATTCATGGAATTTCCACAGTCCATAATGATTTGTGTCTAATTCTTCTGGACTTGATCATGTAGATTTTGATTTTTGCCTACGTTTCGGATCAAACACCATAATCCATCATTTTCTGATCTCTTGCTCTCTCACTTTCTCTATTGCCCTAATGATGAATCATGGTGTTTGATCCGAAACATTGGCAAAAACAAAATCTACACGATCAAATCCAAAATAATTAGACACAAATCTCAACCAATTCAAATATTCATGATATAATCAAATGCTTTTCATTTACTTAGGCATTTGTAAAATATGTATTACTTTGATGTACTGAGATATGTATCCAAATCATTAATGCTAATCGAGTCAAACATTCTTATTTAGCTACATACTTCCAACTTTTTTCTTTTGAGCCACATATCTCTTGCTTCACAATATCTGGGTCAATTTCTATTTGACAATTTTAACTTTCAACTTTCTCCTACGTTAATTAATTGGGTTTGTTTTCAAATGTAAGCACATTTTCAATGTATTTTAGTGGTAGTTAAGGACTTCCCTTTTGACGATTCAAAATTTCAACTTCTCCAATCTTAAATTCATTGAATCTCTTTCAAATATAAGTAAATTTTCAATGCATTTTACTGGTAGTTACGAACATCTCTTTTGACAATTCAAACTTTCAACTTCTCCAATCTTAAATTCATTAAATCTCTTTCAAATATAAGTAAATTTTCAATGCATTTTAAAGGTAGTTACTGACATCCCTTTTGAAAATTCAGACTTTCAACTTCTCCAATCTTAAATTCATTGAATCTCTTTCAAATATAAGTAAATTTTAGTGGTAGTTACTAACATCTCTTTTGACAGCATATGATGCTTCAATCCATTCTTTTTAGCATTGTGTATATTATAGTCATGGATCTCAATGAGTTTTACAATTACTCATGTAAATTTGAATTTGTTATAGAATTTCGTAATTATCATCAAAATGAGAAGCTATCTCTTTTAAACTATCTCCTCCAATGACTAGTTGGAAATTGCACATTCAAGCTTTTTATCGATACAATTCTATTCTCAATTTTTAGGCTATCTCCTCCAATGACTAATTTGGAATTGCACATTAGAACTTTTTATCGATACAATTCTATTCTCAATTTTTAGGCTTTGGATATTTTTCTATAGTTGTACTACTGTTCTACTCTTGCTGCATTGATATCCATTTTAAAATGACAAAATTCAAATGTTTCTCTTTTTTCCTTTAACTTGTGAGGGAAATTATTTGAATGTATCATTCTAGCAGGAAATCAATTTGATCCAATAATGTTGGTTTTGTGCACAATCCCTCATCCTCTATAGCTAATAAATAAATGCATCCAAAGCGTTGGAAACAATTATCAAACTTTGAAACTTTGCTTTTTATACTTTTGCCTTGTTATGGATAATGATCACAACCAATAAGCCAATCATAACAGCTCCCACTAAATATCATGCATGCCACATGATAGAATGAAGAATTAGGAAAAAATGACGGTTTGCATCTTCAATGGTCAATTAGCATTTTTGAGTACTTAAAATGGAAAACGGGCTATACACTTTACAACAATAGTGGTGTTTGATATAGCACACTCGTTAGGGTTATGTAAGGGGGAATAACCCCACGAGGGTATTTTGAGGCAGGAGACCCCAATAAAAATTAGGTCCATTAAAGTTGTGAGATTTTTTTAAGGCCCTCATCATTCAATCTTTCAACTCGTGGATTTATATGTTTTACAACCATTATAGACTCTATACACATTACAACAATCGCAGGGTTTGTAGTAGCCCCTTGGCCATGGGTATGGCGGTGCAAATGGCCACCATTAAAGGATTTGTAGGTGGGAGCCCTTGAGAAAAACTAAGCCTTCATAACTTGTTTTTCATCAAATAGCTTTAAAAATTGTATTGTAACTCTGCTTTGTAGTTTTCTGCATTAGTGTGACTAAAAATATTCATAAATTGATTAGAGTGTTAAACAATAGGTGTGATTATCATATTGTAAATGGTTGAGCTAATTAAATAAAATGAATATTATATTTTTTATTGCATTAAAAATTTTGTTAGCATTACATGTGCTTAGATTTATACAATTTTTTTGGTTCTTCATTATTCTAATGTCTATAAACTCCAAAAAAGAACTGCTTAGATTTACAGATTTTTTTTGGTTTTTCATTATTCTAATGTCCATACACCCAAAAACACGAATGGATCTTAAATAGCTTCAAATAACTCAAAATAGAGTATTTGCCAAACATCAAGAGTAAGAGAAAAAACCCACACAAAAGGAGCATTTCTTATCACCAATATATACAAAAAAAACATTTTTTAGTTCAAAAATAATAATGGCAAAACTATACATGTCTTATCACCAAATATACAAAAACATTTTTTTAGTTGAATAACATTTTCATGTTTCCACATACATGCAAAGAAAATTTGAATGGCACTCAAACTATAGAGTTTAACAACTTTTATATCGAAGGAAAAAAAAAGAGCCCATGTTTGACAATGATGGGAAAGATACCAGAGTCCTAAGATTGAAGCTTTAGTGCAAATGCTTCAAAGTAATATAGGTATTTAAGTGATTGTGTCGAATGCTGGTGATAGAATTTCTTTGTTGAATATATCAAATATTAAAGGTCATGCGAGTTTTTCTTGTTGGAGTCACTTGTAACTATGTTAAAATCAATCCACTGAAATCCTTGAACAAGCCAGGCCACAATACCTACCATGAATTTCATACTAGGGTGGGCAACTAAAAACAAAATGATGCCTTTGCTTTTAGTTCTCAATAATCAAGCTGAGGACAAACGAAGATCTAAGAGGAGTAACTTCTATATGTGCACACACTCATTCTCAAGTTTACAAAATA
Organism: Cryptomeria japonica; assembly: GCF_030272615.1. NCBI lineage: Eukaryota > Viridiplantae > Streptophyta > Pinopsida > Cupressales > Cupressaceae > Cryptomeria > Cryptomeria japonica. The sequence continues at coordinate 641,039,308 of NC_081412.1, forward strand.
TTATTCTCAAATTTAAGATCCCCAAGCTGGCTTAATGAACCAAATGAAGAGCCTTGAATAGAGGGAACGTGAAAGGCCAGATACATTCTCAGGGATATAAAGCCTAGACAGATAAAATAGGAATGAGAAATTTCAATTGAAGTTGGAGCAACGTTATATATTCTCTTCTCATGTCTTGCAAGGATGACTGGTGGTTGAATTCAACTATACAGGAATGTTGTGGTTTTTGGAAAACTATATATAGAGTAATTAAACGAGGAGGATGCTATTTTATAGATAAAAAGGATGGAGAAGTACAAAAACCACTAAACAAAGAACATGTAGGAAGTGAGATAAAATAGGAAATCTTAATCTGATATGTAAGAAATGTACATCCACAGTAAACTGCATAAAAAAATAAAATTTAAAATTGGTAAGCGCATTTGAGAAAGTAATGAAACTTCTAGAGGAATATGAAAGCTTTCCTTCTGAAGAGCTGGTTAGGGCTCAAATGCTGTAACAAAAAATAAAGGAGCCAAAATAAAAGGAGCCACCATCCTGCAAAGAATAAGAGCAACTAAATGTTGTGTAAAGCAACTCTACAATTGATGTTGCTGCATCGTAAATTCTAAATATTTGTTGACTAGCTGATGGAGCACTATTCTAACATGAGATTTACTTTTAGCTACATAAATTTTATTCTGGAACGTGAGTCCTTTTCTAGGCATCAAATTACTGGTGTGAAATTCATCAAATTACAAATGTTGAGCATATAAGGCATAGCAATGAATCAGAATTCTCACATCATATATGTAGATCTGAAAGTATTCTCATAAAAGAAAATGAAAGTGAATAGATTGAGGCCTGGTTATCCAAACCCGAGTCCATGTAGATAGAATCTCATTAATTATATTTTACTTCAGCTTGGCACAAAAATCAGACAAATCCAGAAGACTGATGCGAGAAAAATTACTTGCTTCCTTGCGTTCAGCTGGAGTATTGTAACCCCATGTGCCTGCACATAAAAAAATAAAAATAGGCAACACAATGTCATACAATCTCAACCAGAATTTAGCTACAAAGACTCTGCATATTGGTACAGAATGTACCTTATTGTAAAGCATGCAATGATATATAGGTTCAAAAGTGCATACCAAGATAAAGGTTCCACTTATCCAGCTCTGGTTCCTTAATCACATTCCTTAATGTTGCAAGCCTATCCTCCACAAAACTGTTAAAAAGTAGAATCTAGACCTATTCAGTCATTACTAATTTCAAGAAAAACAATAGTTTGTGACTCGAAAGGCCAGATACATTAGTAATAAATGTTCCGAAAGTTTCCATTCACATTTTCACTTTAATAAGCAATATAAAAAAAGTCCAAAAAATTTGGAAAAGGAATTTGCCATATGAAATTTTTAGGATAGAAGCAGAGCTGAGAGAAATCATACTGCAGTGACATTTGAGAATGTTCAGGTTTGCTTTGAAGCTCCTTCAGCACCTCAACTTTTGGTCTGAAAATTGAAGAAAGAAATGTCTTCAGTAGTAGAATCACTTTGCATTAAATAATCCAAATGTTCAAATGAAATCAATCCTTGCCAAGTTTGGCAAGGGGCTTGACAAAAATTGGAAAATTAACTCACCCTGTTCCTAGACCATATATCCTATCAGGTGGAATATTGACTCCAGCCAAGTCCCGCACTAAAGCTTCTGCAAACCTAGTCTGTGAAGAAGTGATTGAAAGTGAAAATTTACAATTTTTACAATAATCCTGATGATAGAGATCTACTACATTTTAATTGCTCACATGTAAAAAAAATTAAAAACAAGAGTTTACTTCTAGTGGCATTTAAGGGATCTAAGGGCATTCTCTGGCAAGTTCTGTTATAGGAGCCATAATCCAGTATAGAGTCCAAATATCCCAGGATGAATTAATGAAATTTCTATATAACATGCAAAGAGAACATTAGAAATACAAAGTCTCCTTTCAGATTGACAGCTAGATGTTTTGAGAAAATGAATAACCCTTTAAAAAAAAATTCCTTTAGAGTCAATGGATATGAGCCTTTGGCTTCCCAAAGAGCATGCCTTGATTTGTAGAATATGGGTACCTAACCTGGGCCTAAGACTCTAAAGACCTAGACGATAGAAATTTGAAACCATAACTATCTTTGGAATCCCAATGATTCCAATTATGAAAAGAGGAGAAAATTATGTAACTTATCTTTGCAATAAACTTGTGTTATTTTACACTTATTCTTGGGCACTTATTTTATACGAGCATAATTTTAAAATTAATTTCCTTTCAGTATTTAAATTTTCTAGAATATGCAACTGTGGTTTATCCTAATACAATAAAAATTTGAAATACCTACGATAGGTTAAAAGAGATTTGCATATGAATCTATTAGGGTTTTGGATTTGGCTATTTAGATTTAGGCAGTATATATTTGACATTTGAATATATAGATTTGGATGGGAGATTCTGGGATTGGAAAGTGGAGTTGAATTTGGTAGATGTGGATTTGGATTTTGTGGGGTTGTGCTCATAAGCATCTTTTAAGTTTTTGTCCCCCTCATTCTCTAAAAGTGAAATAAAATTGGACCATGTAAAGTCTTAAGGAAGATTCTATGAATGCCTATAAGATGGAGCTTTTTGAAGGTGTAGACATTTCACCCATTTTCAATGTTGCTGATTTGTACAGTTATTATGAAGGGCAAAACTATGGAGGAGGTGCAAATTCTTATTTGTAGAGGGAAGGAAGGATGGGTACAACAATCGCCTACGAAAGAAACGAAGTCGAAGCTATCATCAATTCTTGAATAGCCAAGAAGACGGAAGGGTACAAGGAGAGCTTTATCGAATGGAGGAATAAGACAACCAATTAAGCAATCTGGTTGCATGCATCTAAGGTTGCCAAATGTGGACTTTCAATTCTAGAATTTCTCAAATGTTCATGAGCTGCAAAACTCATAGAAAATTTTCATCTACTTGGAGTGTCTAATGCAAGAGCGTTTCCGAGCTTGAGCAATCTTGACCACCCAAAAACAATATTTTATGATTTTGGTTTTCTTTTCTTTTTTATTTTTTGTTGTGCAAGTCCTGTAGTTGATCATGGTCTCTCTTATTGTTGACTCTATGCTCATTTGCCAAGCACTCCCTATATTTCTCTTTGTTGCTACGCAACTACAACCATACAAGCAGAAATCACTAATAAATTGCCAAAATTGTGATTAATTGTGAAATGACAAAATTCTTGATTTTTCCCCTTAAAAAATGTTTTTTTTCAAATAAATTGTTGATCGCCACATTTTTACCAATTTTCAACATTTTTTTTTTTTTAGCACAATGTTTTGCAAAATAATGTGTCAATGGGATTTATACCTACTCATTTTTGCCTTTTTGCAATTTTTTTGACAATGGCTTTGATGACCTCACGACCTTTGGTTACTATTTGTGGTGATGGGATTGGGAAGCATTTTCGCAGAAGGTGATACTTAGGGCTATGGCTGAGGCCTCCAATTCCTTTTCAGACAAACTTAAAGGAGTAGCCAACCTTCCTCAAGAGTAATTTCCTAAAGAGAAAACACTTATACTGAGAAGGGGGGATGAATCAATATAAGACAAACATTTACTTATTTAAAATTTAACAACCATGACAACAGAAAGCACATAAGATCCACAAAATTAAGAACACAAGATTTACATGGAAACCCTTTCAGGGAAAAACCACGAAGGACTTCATCCAGCCATAGCAAAAAAAAATGTTCTTACAATATTTGTAGGCACCAACCCACTAGAGACACCAATCCCCACTTATAGAATTTGCAGGCACCAACCTATTGAAGCCACCAATCCCCACAACTGAGCACCAACTCAACAAGAGACATCAATCTCTTCTTTTAGGAGGCACCAATCTCTTTTGCAAAATTTCACCTTTTGGATGTTGCTTCTTCAACATATAATGAACATGTTTTTCTACACTTTCACACTTCACAAAATCTGCTCTGTATTAAATTTTCTTTGTATTTGAATGATAAAAGATTTTCTCACACATGGCATACTTACAAATATGCTTCACCTTTTTAAACCCCTTTGGGTGCCAATTTAATTAAATGAAACACATACGTCAACCCTATTAAATTAAATTATAATAATAAAATTCCATGAGTTGGCCTCCAATACATCTCTTTCAAAATAATAAAATTCCATAAGTTGTCCTGCAATTACACCTCTTTCAAAATAATTAAATTCCATGAGTTGGCCTCCAAATTACACCCTTTCAAAATAATAAAATTCCATGAGTTGGCCAAACAATTGAAGCCAATATAACAAACAATCTCCCAAACTTTGACATCAACAACCTTTGCCATTGATAACAACATTTCCAACAATCTCACTTTGACACCAACAACCAATCTCACTCTTGCCTGAACAAAATAACCTAACATTAATGACAACATTTCCCACAGTCGCTCCCTTTGTCATTGACGACAGCCTTGCAAAGAATAAGTTTCTAAATACAACAAGAACATAATACTCCCCCTTTTGACAACAAAGAATCTCCCCGTTACTATAATTCTTCCTTTTGACATCAATCTCCCTTTTCTTGTAACTCTCCCTCTTTTAGTAATCTACTCGTTGATCTTTCTTTGAGCTGTCTTCTAATGCATATCACCAAGAAATCTACAGAGCTAAAAGATAATACAGTCATTAGCTTCCCTAGGATCTGTGCTTCTCCTTAAGCACTCAAAATTTCTGCCTAAGATACTCCAACTTGGCATGTTGGTTTTCTACCTTATAGTCTTTCAATGTCTGCTTCATCCTATTGCCCATCTTTTGGTCATTTTCTTATCACCCTATCCTTTTTAAGCTTTTGTTTTGTCTCTATAATGTTTTTTCCCCTTGTATTTTGTATATTGCTCTTTTGCCTAAGTATCTTTCCTCTACAAAAACTTAAACTTTCCTTTAGATTTTTCTTTCAAAAAACTGACCCTTAGGAAAACCCCTTTGTTGGCCAAAAGCCAAGTTTGCCAACCTCTTCTTCGGCTGAAGCAATTTGTTTTCGCTTTTATCTGTCTTTCCTTCTTCGGCGAAAACCTTTGTTTGCTAACTTCTATTTCCATCAAAAGCGCTTTCTTTCTTTAGTTGACTAAGTTTTGTTTTCCTTAATTCTTTTTTCTGTGACAAACCATCTTCTTCAACTCTTCAAATTGCGAAAAAGCTTTGTGTCTAAGTTGATAGCCCAAAGCCATAGTTCTCAAACTTAGTTGCTTGTCAAAAAGACAAGTGTCATTCTTTGTTGGGTAAAATTGTGAGTTTGTGGAATTTTAAGTTCGCCAATCGAAGAAGCCACCAATCAAAGAAAGAGAAAGCAAGTTTTTTGCAGTTTTTCAGTTCAAGAAACTCTTTCTTCACTGAAAGAAAGGAGCAAAGGGGATTAAGAATATTGAACAGTTCAAGAAACTCTTTCTTCACTGAAAGAAAGGAGCAAAGGGGATTAAGAATATTGAACAGTTCACGAAATGGAAGGCTCACCGATTAATCAAAGCTTCCCACATTCATTAAAGTGCATCAATTAATGAAGTAAGCAACCCTAATGATTAAAGCCTCATAGATGTAAAAGCAAACAAAATATCATTAGTCATATTGTTGTCGTGACATTAAACCACTAACAAGAGGAGCCACCAAAAGTTGTTGTAGTCATTGCTAGCAAGATTGACATGTCTCTTTGCCACACCAAAACTTGAGGTGAGTAGCCACACCACCCTTTTCTACAGTCAATTTTTCATGCACAGTATCCCATTTTTCTTCGAAGAAGAATGTTGTGGATCCTACAAACCTCTTTGAAAAACAATGGGATATTGTGCATTAAAAATTGATTGTAGAAAAGGGTAGCATTGCTACTTAGCTCAAGTTTTGGTGTGGCAAAGAGACATGTCGGGTTTGTTGGCAATGACTACAATGACTTCATTTTGGCTCCTCTTGTTAGCAGTTTAAAATCACAACATCAATATCAGTTTAATATGTTATTTGCTTTTACATATATGAGGCTTTAATTGATAGGACTTTTGACTTCATTAATTGGTGCATTTTAATAAATGTGGGAAGCTTTGATTAATCAACAAGGAGTCGAATTGGCGAATTCTCCTCTCGCCAAACTTTCCATTTGATGAACTATTCAATCTTCTTATTCCCCTTAGCTCCTTTCTTTAGCCAACTTCTTTCGGCGAATGTTTACTTCCACAAACTGGCTTTTTGGCAAATAAAGAGTTTCTTGAACTAAAAAGCTGCTCAAAACTTGCTTTCACTTTCTTCTATTGGTGGCTTCTTCGATCAACAAACTTAAACGTTCACAAACTCACATTTTACTAAGCAAAGACTAACGCTTCTCTTTTCGGCAAGGAACTAAGTTTGAGAACTATGGCTTTGGGTGATCAACTTAGACAAAAGGCCTTTTCAGCGATTTGAAGGGTTGGAGAAAGATGGTTTGCCGCCAAAAAAGGAGTTAAGGAAAAAAAAGAACTTAGATGACAAAAAGAAAGTGTTTTCGATGGAAATATGTAATGTCCCCTTTTTAGTAGACATGGATTTTTGGATGATTAGCTTATCATTCTGACCCTCGTAGGCTAATGAGGATGGTTAGAGGGTCTCCTAAGGTTTGTATCCTCTCTAGTGTTCAGTATGCTTTGGTTTGGCTTTGGTTAAGCATCATTTGGACTTCATTTGCTATACATTTGCCACACTTACTATTTATAGTAAGCCAAAAGTTGATTGAGAGGGGACCTTTCTATTTTTAGAAAGAACATACGGTCACATGGGGAAAAGCAATATGGACTCCAGTTTCAAACAACATAACAAAATGTTTAAGTATTTTGGGAGTTATTAATATTTTAGTGGCCAAATTAATATTAAATCATTAAATGGTTTATTATAAAGTTATAATTTAACTTTATAATTTCACTTAAGTTGAGGGTCGAATCATCATCGAAAGGGGGCCATTATTACAATTAATTATGGGGTCCAATATTATTGAGAAACTAAAATGATTTCCTAAATTTTAATGTAATAAAATTTTAAATGCTTTTTGAAGGAAACCAAACTTCATGAGGAGATATAAGGCTTTGCAAATGAAATCGAACTTATTATGTGATTATTTTCTCGAAACTTGTTTACTGGAGAGCATTGGGGTCTGAAGAGACCGAAGGTTTTTGCAAATTTCAAGATTATTGGACATTGGAGAGCGTAGCTCCTTCACTGCAGCAACTATCTGAGGTTGTGTAATATTCAATTGAGGATTGATAATCAGTTGGCTTCACACAGAGGCCAAGATTGTGCTTATTGGACAAGAATTTAGCTGTGTTACCTCGAGTTTTCGGGACGGGGGGATGGGGGGACAAGGAAACGGGTTTCCGAGACGGATTTTTTTTCCCCAGAGTAGGGGACGACAAGGGACGACAGGGGACGTCAGTGGGGACAGCGATATAAAAAATAGGGAAAATTTAAAATATATATACGGAAATTTTAAATATTCGTATAAAAACATAGATAAAGCATGCTTATATACATTATAAAACCTTAACATATAACATTTGTGTTAAATAATTTAAATTGAGAGTTTGCATGGGAGTGGAAGTCAAACAAATAATCAAAATTCAATCATTAATTTTATGGGACAGCCAGAGTACGGGTTTCCGAAAGTTTCCAAGTTTCTGGGATAGGTCAAATTATGCCGGAAACGCGTCCCCGGGTAACACTGGAATTTAGAGGTGAATTAAAGGAGTTTCATGAGCAGATTGACGAGCAGGTTTTGATCAATAAAATTTCATAATATTATCATCCACAGCAGGCCATACATCAGCAAGCAATACAGCCGTACCTTTGCATTGAGTTTGGTTCGATTTGATTGAGGAGAAGCCTTAAAATTTTCGATTTTTAGTTAAGAAAATTCGGCCAGCACTGGAGAAGAAAATTGTGCCTTTTTGGGAGTTTTATCTTACGTAATTGCACAATAAAGAAGGATCGATCTACTCTAGCGGTTGTTTTTTAGCAGAAATTTCCAGCAGCAACTCTGTTTCTTTTCCTCCAGGTATGCATGCTTTGTATAAGGCTTATATTTCAATAAATGTTGAAGTTGTATGACTGAAGTTATCATTTCTCAAACAATCTACCCTTAACCTCATTATATTTGTGTAATGTCCCCTACCGGAAGGCTACCATCAAGAAAAAGGATGTTACTGCTGTTAGATGTTTGGATGGAGTGCTGCAAATATGTGCTCTAATGATATCTGAGATATGTGTTGTCATTGCTGTCAACATATTTTCTTTGTCTAGTGCAATGTTGCAGTGAAGTTTAGTTAGTTGGTTTATGTTGTATATTGATGATCAGTGTTTGCGGATTAAAGGGTTTGTAGAGTGATATCTCTAGTTGATTTAGTGCAACTTTCAGAGGTCCGCATGAAGATTTGAGTGAATTATGAGTATCTGTGTTGTGGCCAGTTTTTCTATTGTTCAGTATTGTCAGTGTTTAGTATTTTGATTTGCATTGCTCCGTATTGTAATATCTTGATTTGTGGATTTGGAATTATGTTTGGGACATTGATGTGTGTCCTCAATTCAAGTGGTTCGTGGTTTGGAGCTCTGCAAGTGATTTTTCCAAGTTGACAGTCAATTCAATTAATGTTCTTGAAGTTTGGTATGATGATAACGATGATTCTAGTAATTTGAGTTGGTGCGGATGTTACTGTGGTAATTCATGATGCTTGTGGATGTTTCTAGATCATGTGCTATTCGTGTTGGTGGTCCGCATTGATCGGTGAGCATGTTATTAATGATTTTCTTTGATCTGGTGGTGTTCTTCATGTTCTTGGCTGACATGATGCTTGTAGCATGTTGCGGATGTTCAATGCATAATTCTTGGAGGTGTTTCATATTCATGGTGGTGATTTAGGTCCATGCTATGTCTTAGCCGACATTGTTTTGGTCCGCATGTGATATTGCAGTGTGTATGGTTATATTTTTGTAATTAGATGATGTGTTGAGCCAACCTTGATGATATTGGTCCAAGGTTGGATGTCATGTATAAATAAATGTAATATCTTTGTAATTGAGTGTGTCATGGGTGTGTAGTGTGCGAATAATGTATTAATCATTCGGAAGCAGAGCAAAAGTGTGGAGAAGTGTGAGAGATGTTATGTGCTTAATCGGAACTGTAACCAGGCATTGAGGATGCTCTTTCTCAGTTCATGATTTTTCAAAAGTGATCCAAATCTGTTTGTATGGCAGTGAGCCTTCCCAGGGTTGTTGCCCTTTATTGTTTTTGAGCAATGAGCTCTAGGCAATGTGCCTGAATGCATGTGCACTCCCCATTATAATATTTCATATACTTTTAACGGGGTATCATCATATTGTGGGTAGGTTCCCACCATGGTTTTTCCCTTGACCGGGTTTTCCACGTCAAAAATCTTGGTGTTATGTGTGTTCATGTTGTGTTGTTGATTTATGCTTTCACTGTTAATTATCAGATTTGAGATTAAAGTAAAAGTTGTAAAATTTGGTGACAACTGATTCACTCCCCCTTTCAATTGTCTACCCTATTTTCATCAACTACCTGTAACTTAAAACAAATCTGATCTAGTCTAACAATCCTTCCCTCCCTAGATGCTTTGATTCCTTTCCTTTATATCTCTCAATGTAAGGGAGAGGTCACACCTCTTCATCATATATGCCCTTTGGCAAGAAACAAACCTTTTCGTCATTAGCACCCTTTGAAAGGGTGCAACCCTGTTGATGTGTTTTTCATGCACATACGAACACAAAATAAAATACCTTAAGTATCTTATCCTCTCTTGAACAAAGTTATTCGAATGCTGAAGATTTGCCTAAGGATCAATCAAAATAACTCAAGGTTCTTATATGTAGGGTCTCCACGTGTGGATAAGCTCTGTTGGTGTAATGTGATTATGCTAGATTCACAAGGGGACTTACATTTGTATGCTTGAAAGCTTGATTTGCTAGAACTCAAGTCCTATCTACTCACCGAGGAGAATAAAGAAATAGAAAAAGGTGTAGGGTTTAGAGAGTCTAATCTATGACCTAGAATGCAAGAAGATAGATGAACGACTAGGTGGAGTCCTACTGGGCTAGGTCTCACCATCAAACTGAACAATTCGACACAAGCTCAGTGCAATCTTCTAAGGGATGCTTCGAATATGTTCAAATCGTTACACCATCAGACATTGATCACCATTCAAATTAATGCATGAACAATAAACGCATAACAATTCGAGATTAAGCTCATTCAATGCCAATTGACCATGCAGGGTACACTTAAAATGAGTAAGAGGCTAGTGGTATGGACTAGGTGGATTCCACGCGAGTGCATTCAGTAACTTCCTTCATTCAATCTAATTATCTACCATCAAATTTGAAGATCCAACAAGAAACCATGCATATTGCAAGAAACAACACATTTCAACTTAACTTCAATGAAAATAGAGTTCATTTACAACCAAGGCAACAATTTCTTGCCTTCTCTTCCTACTCTACTCTAATTGCTATTCTATTCATTTTCGACTATCTATTAACTACTGCTATTAGCTATTCTAACCAGTATTAACTAACTATTAACCTTTACAAATGAAGAGCCAGAGCTTTATATAGAGAGCTCTTTATATTTCAATGGCTCAGATTGATTTAGAATGAATGGCTAGGATTTCAGGATGAAAACCCTAACTAGGGTTTGTTATAACAAACTCCTTTAGCCAATGATAAAATTACATTCAATGCTAGTGAACCAATAAGAAACCGTGGTAGGTACATCGGAGTTTGTGCCTTCATGTATAAGGGTGGTTCGTTGAATCTGGTCATACTGATGTGGACTTTTCTGACTGGAGAAATAGTGATTGGGATGCCACCTTGTCTGGTACTTGCTTAATCAAGGAATGTTGTATCTCTTGATATTCAATATGATGATGATGAGAAGCTAATTTTGATTAACTCTTCTGAAACTATCTGCTTCTTCAACGTACCCTTGCACTGACCTTGGTTGATCCTCTTCCGTTCTTGATGTACTTGATGAATGATGTAGCTCTCCTTGACTCTTTTGTGCTTGATGAGGCCTCTTCACGGTCAAGTCACTCCTCTGGTAGCTCACCTTGCCTTGAAGTGTTTATAAGAGCTTTCTTCTCTGCCATCTTGTGATTTCTCCATGTGATAGAATGAGGTCCTTGAGGATGATTAGCTTCGTTGCTTGCAACTGTTAAACACTTGAAGTCTTTAGCACTTTGAGTCTTCTTTTATGCGCTTAAGGGGCCCCTTGAGGATGATGAAGCTTCCTAATGACATCCTCCTTGTCTTTATCTATTCTTCCTGCTAGCCCGACCTTCTTGATCTACAAAGAAAACAAAAGATGATTAAGAATACATGATATATATTCTAACATGGCATTTCTTACCTTAAATCGTCAACAAGAAGATATTTGAATCAATTTCCCTTGAAGCTAGGAGGAAAAGACACTTTTAGAAGAAATTTGCTCCTATACCTTAGAGAGGGTCAGGAGCGAATTTGACATTTGCGTTCAAATTCATCAAGTTTACTCATTTCTACTAGCTCAAACCATGATTATAGGTCCTTAAGGATTGGATGAGGTCATTCTTCTTTATGCAAAGTTCTTGAACCAAGGATTCTACCCAAACTGGAGGTGAGATGTAGATTCGCTCATGTACCTTTGGAAGGGCCAGGAGCGGATTTGATCCTATAGGCTCAATTCATACTCCTTTTCACTTAGCCTTGTCTTAGACTTGACCTTTCAACCCCTCTCTTCTGAAGACATCATTTATTTGACCCCTAAAAAGGCCTAAAAGAAGGATTTCGCTTTAGACCTTGGGCAAGGTACAGGCCTCAAGAAAAATTCGCTCTGGACCCTTTGGAAGGGTCAGGAGCGAAATTGGCATTTTGCTCAATTTTCCTTTATAGAAATTCATTTCTCATCCTTTTCTCATAAAAAACAAGTCATTTGCCTTCAAAAATGCTTAGGAATAGGTTTCGCTCAAGGGCTTAGGCAAGGTACAAGACCTCCTAGGAATTTCGTTTTGGACCCTTTGGAAGGGTCAGGACCCTCCAAGAAAATTCGCTCTAGACCCTTTGGAAGGGTCAGGAGCAAATTTTGCATTTTTGCACCAATTCTTCACACTTTGTGACCACAACTCACTCAAATGCATGTCTAAGGATGCCTCTAAGTTCAATCAACCTCAATCAATGCTAGGCTTGATGTAAATTGGGATAAAAAGGAGGTTTCAAGAGAATTCGCTCTGGACCCTTTGGAAGGGTCAGGAGCAAAATAGCTATTTGCACTCAAACTCTCATCATTTCCTTCAACGTTGCTCTTAGACTTAGCTTTTGGGTCCTTCCTCCATCTCAATCAAGTCCATTTTCCCTCAAAGCGATGTCCACTCAATGCTTTTGGTGAGAAATTAGGCCTTTCTAAGGATTTCGCTCCTATACCCTTGAAAGGGTTAGGAGCGAATTTGGGGGATATAGCTTGGATCTCACTCAAACACTCTATCTTAATCTTTATCCAAGTTGCCTTGGCCTAAGATCATGTTAAGAAGTCACCTTTGGTCAAAAGTTGAGGTTAAATATCAAGTTTTAGAAATTCGCTTGTGTACCCTAGAGAGGTACATGACCTTCTAATGAAATTCGCTCCTGACCCTTCCAAAGGGTCAAGAGCGAAATTGGCAATTTTCACTCAAATTCCTCATCCAATATTGTTGCAACTCATTCCAAGGGCATGGATCGATCAATCTTCATTCAATCAAGGCATAGGAGTAAGGTTTATGGTCTAAAGTTAGGACCAATGGAGGGTATTAGGAAAATTCGCTCCTGTCCCTTTGGAAGTGTCAGGAGCGAAATTCTTCTTTAAGCTCAAATTTCAAACTTCTCCATGATCCAAGTGCATGCAATTCTCTTTCAAGGCACTTTTCAAGGCATCAATTCATTAATCCTCTCTCACTCACGCCATGGGAACAAAGACTTTGACCCAAACAAGGAGCAAATAGGTGCTTTAGGAAAATTCGCTCCTGTACCTTTGGAAGGGTCAGGAGCGAATTTGATGTTTTTACTCAAATTCTCAATGCTTTGTGATTCAAACTTGTTTCAACTCATCCACAAGGCCTTAGCATTCCTTTCCTCTCTCACTCATGCAAGGTTTGTGATCTAAACTTAGCCATAAAAGAGGATTATAAGGAATTCGCTCATGTACCCTTGGAAGGGTTAGGAGCGAATTTGACTTTAGGGCTCAAATTGCTAACCTTTTGTCACTAAATCTTGTTTCATCTCTTTCACAAGGTATGGACAGGTCACGCCTTCTTTGATTAAGGCTGAGAAGCAAGGGTAATGGTCTAAGCTAAGACCAAGGGAGGATCCTAGGAGAATTCGCTCATGTCCCTTTGGAAGGGTCAGGAGCGAATTTGGCATTCATGCTCAAATTCTTTGTCCTTCCTTACTTAAAACTTCAAGTTCAAATGTGTCTCAATTCGCTTTCAAAAGTGAATTCAAGTTGATCTTCCTCAAACCCAATCAAGACTCAACCCTAGAAATGAGTCCCAGGCCTAACCAAGGGGGGGCTTTCAAAAAGGAAATCTAAATTCACTCGTCCTGTGCTACCCATTTTACTCACTTTAGCCCAAAGAGACCATCTTATCCCAAAGAGCTCTACAAAAATTCTCCAATGCAAAGATCAATAACTAGGGAAACTATCCTAGAGAGTAAAAAGCAGGGGTCCTGTTGATGTGTTTTTCATGCACATGCGAACACAAAATAAAATACCAAGGTATCTTATCCTCTCTTGAACAAAGTTTCCCTGAATGCTAAAGATTTCGCCTAAGGATCAATCGAGGCAACTCCAAGGTTCTTGTATGTAGGGTCTCTACGTGTGGATAAGCTCAATTTGGTCTGATGTGATTATGCTGGAATCACAAGGGGACTTACATTTGATTGCCTGAGCGTTTAATCTTCTGGAACTTGAATCCTATCTACTCACCAGGATAATAAAGAAATGGCAAAAGATATAGGGTTTGGAGAATCTAATCTAAGACCTAGAATGAAAGAAGATGGATGAACGACTAGGTGGAGTCCCATTGGGCTGGGTCTCACCATCAGATTGAACAATCCGACACCAACTCAATGCAATCTTCTAAGGGAATTTTGAAGATGCTCAAATTGTTACACCATCAGACACTGATCACCATTCAAGTTAATGCATGAGCAATAGACGTGTAATGACTCGAGATTAAGCTTATTTTATGCCAGTTGACCACACAGGGTGCCCTTACAATCAGCAAGAGGCTAGTGGTTTGGACTAGGCGGATTCCACGCGAGTGCATTCAATAACTTCCTTCATTCAATCTAATTAACCATCATCTAAAATGAAGATTCAACAAGAGACCATGCATATTGCAAAGAAACGACACATTTCACCATAACTTCAATTAAAATGGAGTTCATTTACAATCAGGGCAACAATTCCTTGTCTTCTCTTCCTAATATACTCTAATTGTTATTCTATTTTTACTGACTATTAGCTATTCTAACCTCTATTAACCAGCTATTATCTATTGACCTTTACAAATGAAGAGCCAGAGCTTTATATAGAGAGCTCTTTACATTTCAATGGCTCTGATTGATTTACAATCAATGGCTAGGATTACAAGATGGAAACCCTAATTAGGGTTTGTTACAACAAACTCCTTTAGCCAATGAGAAAATTACATTTAATGCTTGTGGACCAATAGATGTCAGGGGTAGGTGACTTGAAGTTTGTGCCATCACTGGTGAGTCAGGTACATTGAATCTGGACATGCTGATGTGTACCTATCTGGCTGGAGGAACAATGACTGGGATACCACTTATGCCTGCGTTTATGCTTGGTTGATCTTCTTTTGTCCTTGATGTACTTGATGGATGATGTACCCCCTTGACTCTCATGTGTTTGACGAAGCCTCCTCCTTGATTTTGCATTATGGTGATAGGAAGTCATGGTCAAGTCACCTTCTTTAGTAGCTCTCTTTGTCTTGAAGTGTTTGTAAGATCTTTCTTCTGATATCTTGTGGTTTCTCCATATGGTAGAATGAAGTCCTTGAGGATAGCTTGGTCTATTACTTGCAACCCCTTGAACACTTGAAGTCCTTAAACTTGGAAACTCTTTGAGGAGTCCTTTTATGTGCTTGAAGTGTCCTTGATGAATGATGGAACTGGAAAAGGTCACCCCTGTCCTGCCTGATCTCCCTTGAACTTGATTTTGTTGATCTGCAAAATAAACAAAAGATGATTAAGTATACATAATATATTTATTCTAATATAGCATTTCTCATCTTAAATTATCAATAGGAAGGTATTAGAATCAATATCGCTTTAGACCCTCTGGAAGGAAAAGACCTATAATAAAATTCGCTTTGGATTCTCTCCAAGGACAGGCCCAATAAAGAAATTCGCTTTGGATCCTCTCCAAGGACAGGCCCAATAAAGAAATTCGCTTTGGACCCTTTGGAAGGGTCAGGAGCGAAATTGACATTTCTGGACAAATCCTTCACATTTTGTGATCAAAACTCACTCAAATGCATGCTTAGGGATACCTCTAAGTTCAATCAACCTCCATCAATGTTAGGCTTGACACAAAATTGGAAGCAAAAGAGATTTCAAGAAAATTCGCTCTGGACCTTGGCCAAGGACAAGACCTATAATGAAATTCGCTCTAGACCCTTTGGAAGGGTCAAGAGCGAAATTTGTGATTTAGCTTCAATTCTATCATTTCATTGCCTCAAATCACTTTTCAAGGGCAAGTGCATATCAATTCTTTTCCAACCATGCCTTAGGAATCAAGATCTTGATCTCAAACATGAGCAAAATAGAGGTTTTAGGAATTTCGCTCTGGACCCTTAGAGAGGGTCAGGAGCTTGGATAAATTTCGCTCTGGACCCTTTGGAAGGGTCAGGAACGAAATTTGCACTTATGCTCAAATTCCTTACTTTTCCTCATTTCACTTTGCTTCACACATCAACACTCTCTCAATTACGCCATAGGGATAAGGTTTATGAGGCAAATTAGGACCAAGAAGGGAGATATAAGGAAATTCGCTCTGGACCCTTTGAGAGGGTCAGGAGCGAACTTGAGGAATTTGCCTTAGATATCACTCAAACATTTCTCCCTCAATCACATTGCTCTTACCTCAAGACACACTAACAAACCACCTTAAGGAAGTGCCTAGCTCAAAAGTTGGATGAAAAGTACATTTTAACAATTTCACTTAGGTACCTCTGGAAGGACAGGACCTATCCAGGAATTTTGCTCTGGACCCTTTGAGAGGGTCAGGAGCGAAATTTGTCTTTTAGGCTTAAATTTTGACCTTTTCCCCAAATTTCAATGTCTAAGCATATCCAAGGCGTCTCCAAAGGTAATCTCAAGTTTATTTCCCCCCAATCCATGCCTTAAAATGAAAGTTTTCTCTAGAATAGGAGTCAAAAGGGAGCCAAGGAAGATTTCGCTCTGGACCCTTTGGAAGGGTCATGAGCAAAAATTTGAAAAAATGCTCAAATTCTTGACCTTTTGACAAATTTCAAAGTCTAGGCTTGGTCGTTAGGCATTTCCAAGGGCAAAACAAGTTAATTTTATACCAATCAAAGCCTAGAGGACAAGAACTCATCGTCCATTGACTTGAACAACTCAAACCGTTAAAGGGAGAATCCTTGATGATACTCACTCACAAACCTTCATTCACTTCCTTAACTCAAAGACGTAGGTTCCAAAAGGCAAGATTGCTAGCAGGATATAAGGCCCTACTCAAACTCAATCAAAACCTAACCTAGAAACAAGACCAAGGCCTGACCTAGAGAAAGCCTTCAAAGAGACCCTGACCTAGACCACCTACTGACCCACCTCAACTCAAGCAGAGCCTGCTATCCTAATGAACCCCTTGGCGACCCTTCAATGCAAAGACTAATAGCCAAGACCAGGCAACCAAGCAAACTAAACTAACCCTAGAAAGCAAAAAGTAGGGGGTCCCCATTTCAATGGGGTGATGTGTGAATACATCACAACAAACCCTTCATTATTTCTGCCCTTTGAAAGGGACACAATCTTTCACAATCAGATCTGCACTTCTTATTTTAATCAGATCTACTCTTCTCCTTCCTAAAATTATCCCCCTAAAATGAGGTTCTCTTCTCCCTTTTATATCTCATGTTTGAGGGAGTCACAACTTTTCATTTTATGTCTTTTGACCATTCATTAGCTTAATTTTTTTTTTTGGCAAAAGTGGCAAGCCACTAATATATATTAATATAAGAATAAGATTACAAAAACTGGTTCAAAGGGCATACCGGGAGGAAAGAACCAGGAAAGAAAACCTCCAGTTATAGCTCGAAATAAAATATACCTATCTAATCTAAACAAACTAAAAGAACATATTACAAAGCCGATATATTTCCTCAGCAGATAGTGTGCCTTTGTCAACATTGATAAAGCAGACAGTCAGACAGACAGAAGGCCATCGGGAAGGGTCTAGCTGATCAAGTTGGCATCAACAAAAGTTATCAAGTTGGAGTGAGATCCCAGAAGATAGCCTGATAGAAAAATTAAAGCTCAATTAAAGTTTAATTATATTTAAATATATTGTTTTAAATTTTAATTTTATTTTTATTTTTTATTCATTTGTATTTTTATTTTATTACTATTATTTATTATTAAATTTATTTCAAAGTGGGGACATTACATTCATGTACTACATCAAGGGCGTGTTCCACATTTCAAGACCAAAGACTATTAGGAGGTAGGATGTTCAAAGTGAAATACATCACAAGGAAGATTCCCAAAGGTCAAGAAGATGAAATGCAAGTGTGATCAAGTTAGATAGATTCAAAAGAGTCGAGCAAAGCTAGATACTTGATCAAGATGATGCAATTTTGGAATATGATCCATTATCGTCACACCAGGCTTGGAAATGTTGAGTATCAAGAGATATTGCTTGAAACATGAAAACTTCTTTGTGATGATCTACATGGGGCAAGTTGAGGTGGCATCCAATCATCATCAACCAATCAAGTTGCTCCACATCAGCATGTCCAAGTTCAATGTACCTGACTCATCCTATGAGGTGGATAACTATGCTTATACCTAACCTCATTTTTTATCGGTTCAAGTTCAAAGGACATGTGTCCATTACAATGTAATTTTCTCATTGGTTAAAAGGAAGTTAGTTGTAACTAACCCTAATTAGGGTTTTATCATGTAATCTTGGTTGTTGATCTCATATCAATCAGAGCCATTCAATTGTAATGAGACCTCTATATAAGGCTCAAATCTCTCATTTATAAAGGTTAAAAGTTAATAGTGCAGTAGTAGATAGTTGATAGCTACAGTAGAGTAGCAGTAAAAGAGATTGTTGCCAAGGCCTGATGGAATAAACATACTTTTTTCATTGAAGATATGGTGGATTTTGTGCTATTTCAACATATTGCATGGTTTTTACTTCTCAAGTTTTCGATGTTGATAGTTGAATGGGAGAACTTATTGTTGATTAATGGTGAAGCCTAATGTTCATACCATTTGGAATTTGTTGATTGCAAGTTGCAATGCATGGTTAGACTGAACTTATCTAAAAGCTTAACTTCAATCATTTTATGCTCATTGTTCATGATGTTGGTGTGCATAAGTGATATGAAAATCATTCACTTATCCTTAGGAGATTGCACCATCTTTGTGTAGTTGTTTCTTCATGGTGAAACAAAGTTTGGTTTGGTTTCATCAAGTCAACAATCATCTCTTACATCCTTAGGTTTAGATTAGATTTCTCAACCCTTTATTCCATTCTGTCCTTTATTTTCCGAGTTTGAGTATTCCACATTCCAGCTGTGTTTATAAGGATAAGTCCCCTTGTGATTACTAGCATTATCACATCATATGCTGAGTCTATCCAAAAATTAAAGTCAATTGTTCGCATTGTAAACCTTGGAGTTGTCTTATTTGAGCATATTCTTTAGCATATGAGGTTTCTTTGTTCAAGAGAGGATAAAATACTTAGTATTTTATTCTATGTTCGAGGTGTCCTAAAAAACACAACAATAGAGACCAGAACTGGCCACTTAATCTTTATCACTATCATAATATCATTTATTAATGATGAAGTATCATACTATCAAAGATCCAAATGTCATTATTATTCAAAGTAGAATGTAATTGAAAATTTGGAAACTCTTAGCATATAGTTATTATTTATGCACTATGAAGTATGGATTTTACAATGAAATGTAATCAATTATATAGGCATAAACAATAAAAATCTGTATTCGACAATTCAAGGGCTAAACTCTCTATTTTATTTGCTTTGTATAATAGCTCTATGCTATTGAAATACCTTAAATTTCAAAAACAAGTAGTTTTTGTCTCTTTTCTACAATAGATGGAATTAGTTTTCCACAATCCATTGGATTAGATGCAATTTTCTGGGTTGAACTGTATTTATTTATTTACTCAGTGTTTCAAATCACACCCAGTTACTCATCATTACGAAGAGAAAAATGAGAAAATTGATTGTTTTAATCCGAATTTTTCAAAAAATCATATATTTTTGGTTTGCCAATTTGATCCCCAAAAGGTTTTTGCTGCTATGGCTACAACATCTTAATTGGCATCCATCCTCTTACCAGAGCATCCTTTTAAGTAAATGCTGCCAACAGTTCAAATGATTCCTTTTATTTTATTTCCCATGCAGTTACCATGGGGCCCACATTTTTGAGTGCAACCTAAGATGATTTTTAGATCATTTTTGGTATTTCATTTTCCCACACTGCTGGGACCCATGTAAAAGGAAAAAAAAAATTAAGTTTAGTTGTTGCTGGGACTTGCAGAAATCCCAGAGCTCATCATTGCTGGGAAACATGGACTTTCTTAGGAGCTGATTTTCCAAAATCCCTATTGCTAAACATGGACATTCATTACTGCCAGTAACGGTAATCCTGGGAAATTTTATTGCTGTGATCTCCATTTTGTGGAGGGTGGTTGGGAGTTATTCCTTCTTGTTTTGGGTAAAACATTCATGAGAAGATCGTGAGTTAAAAAAGGTAGAATCCTAGAGTTTAAGGAATGAAAATTTATGTAGCATATCAGAGGTTTGATTCAGGGAAAAGGAGATTGTAGTAGAGTCTTGGTGTATATGTTCAATGACATTTTCATAAGAAGAGATCACTTGCAGTCTTATATTCTGGGTTGAATTCCATCAAAACAGTAGTTTCTTAAAAAAAATCGGAGTTGATGTAAGGATCTTCGAGAGTTAACGGACTGTATAGCTTAATCAAGTTATTTTGACATCTGAAAATTAAATAATGATGAAACTATATTATTGACTCTGAATTTTACTGTACTGCAAGCTGCTTTTGCCAATTGTTCTGTTATTGAGTAGCTTATTAAAAGTTCTATGGCAACCCAAGTTCGAAGCATGCCCTCTCTACATAGTGACTTATTTTAGAAGGGGACATTACAATCCACCCTACCCAAGATTGATTGTCCTCAAGCAATTGTAAACTAGGAAAAGTCACACACATAAGGTTGATTAGGGGCAACGCATCCACCTTGGACATTTGTAATTCCCTATCCTCAAACCTCCTTGTACTACATGTTCTACTCTGATATAAT
Source organism: Cryptomeria japonica (assembly GCF_030272615.1). NCBI lineage: Eukaryota > Viridiplantae > Streptophyta > Pinopsida > Cupressales > Cupressaceae > Cryptomeria > Cryptomeria japonica. Next base: position 641,059,973 of record NC_081412.1, read on the forward strand.
TTGGAATTGGAAACTCTACACCGGATGATGCTTCTCCAACTGTCTTAGTTATGCTTGACCCTCTACTACATTGATATCCCTAAAGAGTTTTGTTACAATGCTTGCCTCAACTTGTCTGCCAGGATAAGGTTAATGTCACTTGTATGCAATACGATACCAACCAAACCCTATTCTATTACCTCCAAATAATAAAATTTCCCTAAGCCGCTTGTACTATTGTTGTCACAAAAGTTTGCAACCTTGCTAAGCTATCAACTCAGCAACCTCGTGAAACATGGAAACAACCCCGAAGTGTGGGACCTTGCACAATGGGGTTGAATCTCCGGAGAAGGCCGACTTCCTTCTCAATCCGAGTGCAAGTGTTGAACCAACTCAACACTCCAAATTCTACTTCTAAACCTGTCCTAACAACTTGTAGAGGAAAAGGGAAGAAGAAAATGTCAAAATGAAAGGAGGTGATGCACCAAGATAGGAGATGTTCCTCTCCCAACCCTGAAATGACACAAAGAATCAATCGAAATATCCTAGAGATGCACAAACTTCAGTTGCATGAATGACCCCAAATGCATGTATGGAGGGTAGAATTTGCTCAATGTCAAAGGGGAGACGATTTCCCACAAGTCACACTCAAAAACAAGTTAACACAATATATATGTGAGAGAGAAGCCACAGAACATACACTTATAATGAAGGTAAGGAAACATACACAACATTTATAAGTTAAAGAGAGACAAGAATGATGATTTCAATTCATTCTTAGAGCCAATGGCCAAACTTACATTTGCAAAAACGCAAAAAAAATACAAATCCTCAAGAGAAGTGAAAGAGCAAAAAGTAGCTCAAGCCAATAGGGAGAGAACCCTTTACAATGAGGCTTAACAACCTATATATAGAAAATTGGTCGTAGAGGAGAGACCAATGGTCAAGGAGGGGAAGCCTTGACCCTGGCGTGCACAGAGAAATGTCAATTAGGGAATGTAAGGAAGTGCACAGACCTGAAATGGTGTGCGTGCAAGCAACATGGCCATACCTTGACAAGGCAATCCCAAGAAGAAAAGTACTTCTAAAAGGTGGATTGTTTGACATTCCAAAGTCAAGGCATGCAAACTTGGCATGAAGGCCATCAAGTAGCCATAAATAAGCATGGCCCTAGACTCCACTTGATGGTAACCCTACAAAAGACATTAAATGCGCCCTTGTAGGTCCATGAATGAAAGTATACAAGTCGCAAGGGTTGGTGGAGCATTAAGAGCCCTAAGTGTTAATCACATCATTTGGAAGAGTCGCAAGTCGTTGGAAGTCGGACATCGAGCCCTTAGGAAAACGCTACAAGGGGAGAGGAGTTGGAAACCTAGGGGTTTCGGGATTCTGGGGTCAAAAAGGAAAAGGCTTGGAACCTAGGGGTTTCGGGATTCTAGAGTCAAGAAGGAAAAGTCTTGGAACCTAGGGGTTCTAGGATTCTGAGGTCATGAAGGAAAAGGCATGGAACCTGGGGGTTCTAAGATTCTAGGGTCATGAAAAAAGGCCTAGAACCTGGGGGTTCCGAGATTCCAGGGTCATGAAGGAAAAGGCTTGGAGCTTGCCTCTCGACAAGACAACACTTAACACTTCATGACCATTTTCTTTGTCCTCGATCAACTGGGGCAGCGCTTGTCCATGGAACATATCTCTTATCGGTTCTCACTGATGGACCAAGTATGTCATAAAATGATAACTACCTTAGCAAAAATGTTCATGGATGCCCCACCATCTTGGAGAGAAACAAGTATGTTTTGCTGATCTAGGCAATGTTTACCTCACTGGGTAAACAGGAAGAATACAGAAATCGAACAGTAATGCACAATGCAAATACAAAAGAAGTACCAGAATAATCTTTCCATTAATGTCAAAGGATGTTCATATTATATCCGTCGTTAACAATACATGTCCTCTAACACCCGGAGGTGATACAATATATGACTACCGAAGGGGTGCGACACAACCGTCGCGACTCCAACTACCTACCCGTCGGCTAACTAACTGACCGCCGTAATTCATTATTACCGACGACAACATAAACATAACATAACAACATAACATAATGACATAATGATTATTCCCGACAACATCATCCCCCCCAAGAAAAGAAGTCGACTCCGACGACTTAATACAAATTAGAGAGGAACGGCAGGAACTACTGACGCTAGTCGGGCCCAGATCTTATACACTTGCTGCTTCCTCGCCTGAAAACCCCTTTCTACCATCCGATGCTCAAGTGCGGATTTCACCAATATGGCTTCCTTAGCCATCACAGTCCTCCTGTGCCTAACCCAAACTTGTCTGCAAAACACGTTTTTCAGTCTCAGCTTCCACCAACTGCTACTCAAATGATACTGTCTCCCTAGCCAATTTGTCCTTGATAGCCACCCATGCTGCTCTCCTGGGTACGCTGAACTAAGTCTCACGCGACTATTGCCTCCAACCTGGTGGTCAGCTCCTCCCGAGCCCTCTGTGCATCCACCACGGCAATCTCACGTCCAACCGAGACATCCTCCGAGTTCCTCAAAGCGTACCAGTCATGCCTGGAGGTGGCCACAATCCACTGGCACAAATGCTAGGAGACACCTCAAATCCTCCATCACACTCCCCAAAGGCTAAAAACTGAACTGAATAACTCCCTGGTGTCATACAACTGTGCGGACCTGCAATGCCTTCCCTCAAACTCTGTTTGTTCCCAACCTCCAAATCCGTCTCCCTCTACGGCTTATGGCATTCCCGCCAATGCTTAACTGCAGGCTTCCTTCTCACAGTACGGACAAGCACAACACTTCCCGTGGTATTCTGTAGCTCCAAAATAAACTGGGGGTCTGGGGGCAACGCCCCCAACGGGGTCGAGGGGCAGCGCCCCCGCGGGGTCTGGGGCAGCGCCCCAGCGGGGTCGAGGGGCAGCGCCCCTCGCGGGGTCCTGGGGGAGCGCATCGCAGTACAGGGCGGGGTCGAGGGGCAGCGCCCCCGCCGCCAACACCAATTTACAACCTTCAGAACCCCATGAAAGTCCATGGCGCACTGCATTTCTGTGATATTTTATGATGTCAAAAACCCTTCTTCTACACTCGAATATTTTCAGTGTCCAGGCTCCAGATGTCATCGAATCATTTTTCAATCCGTCGTCGTTTTTTTTTTTTTTTTTTAGGCACTGTAATGTCCCGCCATACCACCTCCAATCGTGCGGTGACTTCCCTACTTCGTGCGGTGTAATTGGTTCTTTCTGCATTTGTGCGGTGATTGTCTTCCCTTCGGCTGCTTTTCTTCCTTCGGCGTGTGCGGCTTTCCCTTCGGTAGCTTTTTATCTCCTTCGGCATGTGCGGCTTTCCCTTCGGTAGCTTTTTATCTCCTTCGGCATGTGCGGCTTTCCCTTCGGTAGCTTTTTATCTCCTTCGGCGGTTTTCCCTTCGGTAGGCGGCTTTATGCCCACACGGCCCTTCGCGGCTTCCACCGCACGATGGGCTCCACCTTCGGTGGTGCCACCGCACGGTGGCTTCCACCTTCGGTGGTGCCACCGCACGGTGGTGTCCATCGTTGGTGGTGCCACCGTACGGTGGTCTCTTTTCCTTCGTTTTTCTTTCTTTCTTCTTTTTTTTTTTTAATAATTTTTTTGACCGTACGGTCGCCTGTCATACGACCGTACGGTTTTTTTTTTTTCCCTCCTCTCCTAATTTAGATGTCTTAGAAAGTCGTCTGTTCGGGTCCCCTGTCTCTGGGATTGCCCTTCATCCTTCTCGGTTTTCCTCGCTCGACAGTCTCCTGTTTTGGTCCTATACCTGGCGAGTCGCCTGCCCGGCCTCTCGAGTCTCCTTCCATCCTCTCGGGTCCCCCTCCGGACTCTCGAGTGTCTGTCTGGCCTCTCGGGTCCCCTGCGCGCTTCGCGTGGTAAGGTTTCAATTTGTACCCGTTGGTGGCCAATCTATTTTCACTGGTCATTGAAAGACCTAGAACCACAAATTCTACAGGGACCACGACCTCCTTCCCGTACATAAGAAGAATAAGGATAATAAAGATTTTGAAGGCTGCGGCCTTCCACACAGGGTTCCAATCGGTGCCGACACTCTTCGGATTATTTACGTCGCCAGGGTTTGGGACGTCTCCCTTCCAATATTCTTTGTATTCCGGCAGGTACACCTCTGTTGGTTGCTCTGGTTCCTCTACTTCGAGCCTATAGCTTTGGAACATTTCGTAATCTTCCATCTGCCAATGGAAGAGCCCGTTAAGTGAGCATCTCTCATCTTCAGAACATCCCTCCAATTCTAGCACCCCTTCACTGTTCGGCTCCATCGCGTTCTTGCCCTTACTTTCATCGGGACCCCCTTCCCCTTTATTAGAGTCCTCCGAGTCGGAAGAGGCGAGCTCTTCGCCGACATTTTGGGTGTGTAGGTCAATGGTATATTTTCGCCCTCCCTTCTCCATGGAAAGTGTATTTTTCTTCCAGTTGTGGTTTACCCTTGCGTTGATCAACCACACTCTCCCCAGGATGGCGTCATAGCCTTTCTTCTTCGAGGGAATGACCAGGAAATCTAACAAGAATGGTTGCGTACCAATTGTCACTTGCTGGGCCATCAACAGGCCGAGTGGCTTAATGCCGTGTTGGTCCGCTCCCACCAGGTTGAATGTGGGTGGCCACAGGGTGGGCTTCCCCAGCCGCTTCCATGTTTCTTCTGGTAGTACATTCACCCCAGATCCACCGTCCACAATGGTGTCCTTCAGAATGGTCCCACAGATACCCATTTCTACCACAGCTGGGTGTCTACCACTGCTCAAGGCTAGTAACATCGGGTCAGTCGAAGGGCTGACGGAAACCTCCACCTGTGGTGTACTCTTCGTAGCGGTGGCGGGAACCCCTACCTGTGGTGCACTCGACAATGCGGTGCTTTGCACATTGGTGAGGATGGCAGTCCTCAATTGTGGCATAGAGTCTAGAAGGTCTTTTACCTTTATCGGCACCTCCATCTGCAATATTTGCCCAATGATGTTATTTTCCACTTCCGTACGGAATGATGTACTCGCCACCTCGTTGTCCCGTCGTTCGGTTGTCATCTCACGTTCAATATTGGCCTTTGCCTCCCGTAATCTCTCCTTCTCCGTACGGGGGTCGGGATAAGTGGCTTTTTTCGTCTGGGCGCGGGTGATCGCCAATACTTCTTTCTCACCAGTCTTCTCAGCCTTCTCAATGTTGAGGAGATTCACCCCTGCCTGCGGGCAATTTGCGTCCTCATGGTCGCCTGGCCCACACCAACGGCAGAGGTGCTGAGGGGTGGCTTCCTTCGTGCAATCACGGGCGAAGTGCCCCCACTGATTACAGGCCCTACATTGGATAATTGGCCGGCCCTTGACGTCATACTGGATACGGCTTCCGTTATTGGTATTGTTGCTATTCCTTCCACCGCCGCGTCTATTGTCCCGGTATCCTCCAGATGATGCATTATTGTTTGCCTCCGATGTGGATGGCTGCTCCTGCGCAAAGAGCACTTGCTGGTTACGTGCCTTCAGATTGTATGGACATTCCTTCGTAGAATGCCCCATAATCTGGCAGATGTCGCAGAATGCCTTCTTGGGACAGGCACCTTTCGTGTGGCCGCTCTCCTTACACTCCGTGCACCATAGTTCATCGTCCTTACTTGTAGTCCCCTTCATTGTCTTAAATTCTTTTAACATCCTTTCCATATCTTTTTGAAGGGCTGTGACTTTCTTCCTCGGCTTCTCGTCACTACTACTCTCTTCTTCCGATGTGTCATCATCTTCAGATGATGATGAAGATCTATTCTTCTTCCTTTTGGCCGTCTTATTTTCACTTTCCAGGTCCATGGCCCGGTTGTATGCGTCGTCGTAGGATGTTGGAGGCACAATTTTCATCTTCCGTCGTAGCTTAGGGTTCAAACCCTCGACAAACCACCTCTTCTTCAAGCCATCGGCCGGTTGGCTTTCCATTTTCCCGACTAACTCTTTTAGTCGGCGCCCGTACGCCCGTACGGTCTCCTTCTTTCCTTGCTTTGTTCCGTAGATTTCGGAAACTATCTCGTTATCATCTCGGAGAAGCCGGAATTCCTTCTCGAATGCTTTCTTCAATTCATCCCACGTAGTTACACTGGTTTTATCCAAGTCTGCATACCAGTCAATAGCCACTCCTCTCAGTGTGGCGGGGAACTGCTTCATCCATTCACCCTGGTCAGTCACCCCGTTGGCTGTCCAGATGGTTTCGCATGTACGGCAATGCCGTGCGGGATCATCTTTGCTATCCCCGTTGAATTTGGGTAACTTCTGTTTGGTCGCCATTGATGGAAATCGTCTACTTGGAGGTGGTTGTGGCTGTGTCTGCCCTCCGGTGCTGCTCCCTCCGATGCCGCTGATGCCTCCTGTGGTGGTGACCAAAGGTACGATGTTCTGCCTTGTACCTACCGTGCGGTTACTTCCTCCGATGCCGCTGATGTCTCCTGTGGTGGTGACCAAAGGTACGGTGTTCTGCCTTATACCTACCGTGCGGTTAACTTCCCCTTCGGTGTTCTGCCTTATACCTACCGTGCGGTTAAAAAAAGACTTTGAACATCCCAATGATGCATTTCCATGAAAGTATATTTGAAGTACTACTCTCCTAGGTTACGTTGCTTGGATTGTTGGTCATACACAGCTCTATGAGGTTTGACCAAGTTCCTCTAAGATAGAAAAATCCCCATAGCTTGCATCATACACAAAATTTTAGAAACCTAACTATCTCCTTCTAGCATTGGTATAGCCAAGAACTTTGTTCCCTCTATAAGAACAAGTATGATAAGTAGATGACTTCCTACAAAAAGAATTATTTTGTTCAAAGTCAGCAGCGCGAGCAAGATGAAATTGTGCCTTTATTTTACCAAGTATCCCGAAGTCCCCAACTTCTCTTGATGTCTCTATGCATGTCATTTCAGCCTCATCATATTGATCCTACCACTATGAAGTATAACTGCCATTTGACTTTATTGGCCCAAACAACTCTGGAGGTGAATTTTGGATCAACTATTGGTTGACTCTTATGTACAAGAACCAATATGATGCTTTTGATCAATTCTTGCCTTCCTCCCCACTTAACCAAAATGTAAAACAAAGGAGCATTATAGTTTTGTACTATGGATGGTAGTGCCTGCAATCAAGAAAAACTTATCCTCCCCATTTTCAATGATGGCAAAAATATCTTCACTTTGCAGCATATTCCTTTAATAAATAGGTGGTAGGAGTATATTCTTCTTATTATAATCCCATACACTAAATGCCATCTACTTTATAGACTTACATGCATTGGTGTGAGTTTTGAGGCACAATGTTACCTTTAGAACAAATGTTCCATCCAATGAATACCATTATAAGAAGATGAGAAATTGTCTCTCATCGCCATTTCCCATAGCAACAAGGGAGCCTTCACAAGTTACTCCTTGCTTACAAAAATCCATTCTCATGTGCCATCCTTTATTAGGTGGTCATCTTAGAGGTATGTTGTGAAACAATATGCTCTACTCAACCCAAGTACTATAAAATTTCCACTCATTCATATCATTGGCATTATATCTTTCTTTCAACTACCACTGGGAAACACCAATATTGGCAAAAGCATATGTATTCTCCTAGTAGGTTTAGGCCTTGAAAATAAAAGAAAAACTGGTATGATTAATTGAATGATAACATATGTTGTCATGATCTCCTACTCTATCATTACATATTCACCAAAGATCTTGGGCAACGAATACAAACTCTTGATTGTCATTGCTAACATCCAAGATGACAACAAATTATTGCATCTTTTGCCATGATGAATTGTGGGAATGCCCTGAATACCAGGATCCCACTCCTTTGTGCATAGCCGATTTTGTATTTGAGTAGAAGGATCCAAGTGTCCTTTACCGCAAGTCATAGCTTTCACTTTTTCAAGTCATAGCTTTCACTTTTTCCCATGCTTAGAGTACTTTCCAAGATGACAAAAATATTGAAAGGGCATAGTGCAAAATAAATCTATACTGTTATCATCTCTTTCATATTTTGAATTGTACTCATGGGAATGATTGAGTTGCTTACCTTTTTCTTCCTTGATGATGTCATGTAGACTAACCTTTCCTAGTCCTTGGTGAATAAAAGGATCGATAACTCAAACTTGCAAACCTAAGACTGATTGCTTTGTCATCACCTTCTAATGCTCCCATTCAAGATGCCATTGTACACGCAGTTGTAGCCTAAATTCTTTCCTTTTGTAATATATGCAAGCAAACTTTTCCTTAGATTCTTCTAGATGTTGTTTTACTTGACCAGCTATCGACTTGGCTTCTTTTACCCTTCTTTGCCATGCCTCACATAGTTTCAAGATCTGTGTTACATCTTCTATGCTTGCCTAAAACAAGGTAAGCTTCCCTCTTTTTTATGATTCAGAAGGGTTTGAAGTGATACAACAATCCTTGTGACCTGATTCTATGGCATGAAGATAAGTGGAGCCAAATTCAACAACATCCACAATATTATGCTCCTCCATACTACTATCTTGTAGATTAACTTCATCTCTAATTTGGTGGATTCCTTCTGTTCTTGCTCACTGATATGTTCCTTCTTAATTTTTGGTAGTTTTGATTTCAATCCTTCTGCTTTTGGCTTATGCTCTACAAATTCAACTTGGACCTTTCCTCTTGTAAATTTGTCTTTGGTGTGTTCCTAAATATTTACGTGGGTTTGACATTTAAGTGTGAGGTACATTTGAAATTACTCCTAGCTATTTTTATAGCCAAGGCATGATGTCTTGGGATTCTTGAAACCATCTTGCAAGTATAACAGAGGAGCACAAGAGTTTTGTTTGGGGTATTGATTGTGTGAGGTTATCACATTTATTGCAGATTGCAGCAATAGATCCAAATGACAGCCTACATTCCATCAAATTCCCTATTCTTACCCCCATACTGAATAACATATTTAATGGCATGATTGCAAACAGTTTCTTCCTCCCTATTCCATGTGGCACACATTCATGAAACAAATAAATGACCAGAACCATCTTCAAGACTTCAATAGCTATCCAATTGCCATTAAATCCTGAAGTACTATGATCATTTTTGTCAATCCATTCCATCAATACTACACACTTTTAGCTGGAGTAAAGCTTAATGTAGCAAATGCACTCCTTGAATTTTTAACAATCAAAAGGCAAATTATACCCATGGATTGAAGACTTTTTCCAATTGGCGTGGACAGGAAGAAATGGCATCACTTTTCGAGATGGCAATTGTTAGCAAGTATGGTGTAGTTTTAAACCAAACCCAAGCTAAGCAGGTGTGCAGTACAGTCACAAAAGTAAATTTGGTGTCCTTCTTCAATGAGCTTCCTTGAGCCAAGGAACCAGAAATCTAAAGGTGTTCTTTATGTATCATGAAAAATGCATTGGGCACCCCATGTTACTTCAGAAAACACGAGTTACATCAGTCTAAAAATGAGATTACAAGGAAAGCCTATCGCTAAAATATTGAATACAACTAACAAATGATATTGTGCCCCAAGAGGCATTGATTCAACATCTTTATGCATACACTTTAAGTTACTTCTGATAAGAAAAGACAAATCCTACTCAAAAACCCTCAACTCCCAAAAGCTTTAGAGTGGCAGACTGCTACTGAAATTTTTCCTTTCACTTCGGTTCTGATCTTGCATCAGCTTTGTAGAGAACTGTTTCTACATTGCATTTCAAACGCTCAAGAGCAAAGTCACAAGACTCATAGATGAAACAACCTAAGAAACCAAAGAGGTTAAAGTCTACTCGTCACTAATTAGTCGTATTAAAGAAGACATCCAATTTTTTAAAATGTTATGTTTTTGTGTATTTTTTATAAGTTGTGTTTTGATTGAGTTTTGTCAAGTGCCTACACAAATTTTTGTTGGGCTCTCCCAGGTGTTTTCTGTGTTCACAATTTGGAGAGTTTCACCAAGTTTCACTAATTGACTCATTAGGAAACAAGGCATGTAGCTATGGTCAGGGGTAGTTCTCTGAAATTGCAAAGTTATAACCAAAAAATAAAATGATTAACACCAACCCTTATTCTTTGGGCTATATAAATTGTCCTTGTAGGCACTGCCTTCATATAAGTTATGAATGATTACTGATAACAGGATCTTATGCCTGAAAGGGCAATATTTTTTCTCTTGAATTATTTTCAATCCAAGTTTCTCAACAATCGTGCACAAAAGAAACCTATCTAATATCTAAAAATCTAAAACTTTTGCACAGGCTTCAAGTTGTTTCACTTGGCTTGAGAAAGACTACCCGATTGATAGTGACAAAGTAAGATACCTGTTTGGTAGTGACAATATAAATTTTTGAGCTAGCAAACCTAATAGCATCTGCAGTCCCAGGATAGAATCTGTCAAAAAGGATTCTAGATAGATTAGCCTATCTTTCATAAAACAAGAATTCATATTGAAAGAAAATGAGAAAGTGATAAAACACCACAACTTTGTTTTAATGGAACAAAACAGTTTTATACGAATGCAAGTTTATGTAACTGTGTGGAAATAGAAGACAAGAAGAAATAAAAAATATATACTACTTCTCATTGATAAAGAAAAAAGAGTCATTTTTCCTACTAAATAATATATATAATGCACGTGAAGGAATTCTGAGGCATCTTTCAGAATGATACAAACTTACAAAAACTATAAATACAGCATAAGTCAAACAAGTTATCCAACTGCAAGACAGATGAAGTCGGGCTGTAGGAGGGGCTCGACTGACACCCTATTATATAAAGGAGCCCCGGGGGCAAGCCCCTATCTATAGTGGGGTCCGTAACTAATATCAAGATTTGTGCCCCTTGTTGATCGCTATAAAGTCTTCCAAAACATAATTAATAACAACTTGAGAGAAGTCTTCCAAAGTGGCAAAACATTTACTCAACTTGTATGTGTTGAGGTAGACAAACTGAACACTTCTCATAATTAGCAAACTTATAGAATTACTCGCCTGTACATGATCTGTTTGCAGCAACCGGGTTGACTCCATTCCAACAAGTGCATATACTGCATGCATGAGATACTCTTCAATTACCAGTCATAGGACCATACTTGAGATACTTGCCAGCAATAGGTCATACTCAGGAGGAAGCTGTTGTGTTTGAACTTTGAAAGTATGGACCTATGGGGAAATTGTGCAGTTCTAGGTCGTAGGGGATAGACGAGAAACTCAAATTGAAGAATTTAGACATCTCCTATCATCTGTGGCCAATCTTATTCCTATGATGACTTCCTAGATTAACAATTAATTATAAGAAGGGAAACATGGGGATGCATGCTCAAGGTTTTCTGCCTATGTCCCCACACCGGGGACATCTCAAGGATGGGGGATGGCTTGGGGATGTTTCTTAGTCGTCCCCAAAAAATTGCCAAACAACAGCGGATGTTTTTAAAACGACGAGATGGCAAGGAAATGAGATGGGGACAGCCGGCCGCCCCTGGAACACGACAGGGACGTTTCAGACATCCCTCAACCATCCCATGAACAGCCAGTCATCCCCTTTTTTCCAGAAACCAAAAAAACCAAAAAAACAGTTCTAATTGCTATTTGTGACCCCCACACCCTTCTAACCCTAACATGAAAACACAAAATACTCGATTCATAACATTTGACTTCATTTATACATGAAAAAAAATTGCAGCCAAGTTAGAGAGAGAAAGCAGCAGGATTCGATGGTGCTGTTGGAAAAACCAGCATCAATTAGCAACAAAGGAGAGGAGTGAGGTAGCAACTAGCAAGAGAAATGAAAAAGGTATGCCAATCTTCCATTCACTCTTTTTTTTTTCAAATTTTTCCAAAGTTTAAAAGATGAACTTTATGATTCTTTGGTTTTTTTTTTCAATTTCCAAATACCAAAACAAAATAAAACAAGCAGCAATAGTGAAAGTAGTGGGCATGATGAGAGGGAAGAAGAAAATGAAAACCAACTTGAGGGTGAATCAAGGTGTGGGAGTGGTATGGGTGAAGGGGAACAGCCTCAAAAAATCCTTTTGAATGCCTTTTGTAGTTCTAAAAAACATGCAAAGGGCCCCTTTAATTTTAGAAAACCTCTTCTTCAATTGGTGACAGCGTAGACAAAGATAAAAAGAAAAATTCAGAGTGTAGTAGACTGTGGTTGTGTCATGTTTGTAAAGATCAATTTAAAAGGAGCTACACAAGAATGTATTCTCATCTATTGGATTTTACAGGCCAAAGGGTGAAGGTTTGTAAAGAGATAAAGGGCAATGAGAGAGTAGAGTGTTATAGATTGCACATGGAGGCAGAATCAAGTCTACAGGGCTGCCAATGCCTACACAATCCACACAATCAGCTATGCATATTCCCTCTATGTTTGGTAGTCCTAGTGGTGATATTCATGTTTCCACAAGAGGGAAGAGGAAGACTATTTCTGGCAAGCAGCCAAATATAGTGGCAAGTTTGTTCAATGTGTATGCACGAGATGTGGCAAAGTCCTCCATAGCCAAATCTTTCTATGCCCATGCCATCCCATTCTATATAGAACATTCTTCTTATTTCAAACAAATGTTCAAAGATGTAGTTGTTGTTGGTCCCTCACTCACCCCTTTGAAGAACATAAACTATGCACTACACTCCTTGACAAAGAAAATTCCAAGGTGAGTGTGGTGATAGAGGGCATGAGACAATTTTGGATTAGGGTGAGCTACTCTATTGTCATGAATGGGTGGACTAATATTAGACATTAGCCACTTATCAACATCATAGTCACATGTTCAGCTGGATCATATTTTCTTACAGCTATTAATTGTTCTAGGAAGCACAAGGATGCGGAATTCCAATTTCATATTCTGAGAGATGCCATAAAGGAGGTTGGGGTCTTCAATATTGTGCATGTGGTCACTAATTCAGCACATGTGTGCAAATTGGTTAGTTTGATGGTGGAGGGTGCTTTCAAGCACATATTTTGGACCCCTTCTTGTGTTTATACGTTGAACAATGCATTGAAAGACATAGGAAAGATAGATTGGGTGCAGCAAGTGGTTGTAGAGGCTAGAGATGTTCAAAGATTTATTTGCAACCATCACACCTCACATGCTCTCTTTAGGACATTTTTAAGGAATTCCTCAAGCCAATAGAGATAAGGTGTGTCAGCTATTTTATTTTGTTAGAGAGGATGCTTGAGGTGTAGGAGGCTTTATAATTGATGATGGTTGATTCAAAGTGGAGTAGATGGTTTAATGCAAACATTATGGAAGGAAAAACCATCAAACAAAAAATTCTTAATGATGATGGTGGTCCAATATAAGGTAAAAAAATTGTTATCAATATTTTTTAATAACTTGCTGATTTTTCATTTTATTAACTTTTAAATTTATAATTTTATTGCTGATTTTATTTTTTAAAAATCTGATTTTAACTTTCTTGTTTTTTTTTCAAATTTTTGTTTGTAGATATATTTACTCTTTCAATCTATCATTGTGGATGTCACTAGATATGCTGATATAGACTCTCCTCATCTTGGAGAGATTTATGAGACATTTGACAACATACATACTTGGAAAAATGAAGCAAGTAATTTATAACAGGGATCCTAATTTGACATTATATGAGCAACAAATTAAGCTCATTGTGATGAAAAGTGGAACACTATGAACACCTTGCTTCATATAGTAGTCTTTGTTCTCAATCCTAAATGTTATGCATCAAAACTTGGTAGGTTGCCTTCTTGTAATGACAAAGAAGTGAAAGATGGGTTTATGAAGGCCCTTGGAAAGATGTATTCAATTGAGTCAAGTTTACTTCACACACAATGGCTTGCCTTTAATAATCTTTGTGGTCCAACATTCAGCAAACTAGAGGCGAAGATAGATAGAGCTACATTAGCTCAAAAGGATCCTACTGGATGGTGTACATGGCATGGGAAAGATGAACTAGAGTTAAGGACCCTCACTATTCACCTCCTTTAACAAATTGCGAGTTCCTCTACTATAGAGAGGAATAGGTCCACATACAACATTATTCACTCTATCAAGAGGAATAGGTTGACCTCTAGATGTGTTGAAAAATTGGTGGCCATGAATAGTTGTTTGCAATTCCAGGATCATTAAACTTGAGTATCGACAAACTCCAGCTTTATGGTAGGATGTTGATCTAGAGGAGGCCACCCAAATTGACGAGGAGACACAAGAGGGATTGGTTGGAGTTCCATTAGATGAGCCAACCCCTCATATTCATAGTGGCAATGACTCAGAATCAAACTTTGATTATGATGCAATATTTGCAGATGCTGATTATAGTCAGCCATTATACTTTCCATCACTATGTTTTGCATTTTTTGACATTTGTAGTGCAAATATGTAGCCTTTGGGCATTTTGGTGTATGCAATATTACTATTTTTCAATTTTATATCATATGCACATTGACATGAATTATGGAAGTAATTAAATATTAATTTGTTTGAGTCTCATGTGAACTCTATTGGTGTGTTTCAAGGATTACATATATAAATTACAAGTCAACGACTGTAGTTACCATCTAACTCTACCTAACTTAATCCTCCCTAAAAATTGACTTGTACATAAACGATTCCATACAACTAGGGAAATTTTCCTTAAAATTTCTTAGATTGCAAATTTTGTTTTTAACAGTTAGCCACCTATGATTGAGTTGTCAATTTATTTGTTTAAACAAGTATAACCAAAACTCTTCTAAAGCAACAAATTGATTAATTGAGAAAAGTGAATGAATTTTCTTTATAATGAGTTAGTACAAGAGAAAAAGTATAAGTAAAACATTTGTAAAAGTATTTGGAATTTTTTCCTTCAACTCTTCCAACTATCCTATTCTTGTTTAGAGAGCTGATAATACAAGGGTGTGCTTAATTGGGACGACTCCTATCTTATGCTTAGCTTCTTGGTAAAGCATTATTGTCTTCTACTCTATTCAAATGAAACCTGTAATGTCCCTACTAGTTAGAGATCAATAACCTGCAAAACAGATTGTTAGACACAACAAACATACATATATATATATATAAGTAATCCAAATTACAATTAAACTTCGATGCTTAATTAACATAATCATAATTTTTATCTAATAAAAGGATACAAATGTCATACGAAGGTATGTCCTTAGGCGACTGTGAAGCCCACCTTCTTGGAACCCCTTGGTTCCAAGCCCTCTAGGAAATCGAAGATAAATTTGAATCCTGTCTTGGGTGTAACCTCTTACACCCAAGCCCTCCAAGGAAGACCCTTGCCTTTCCTTGCCTTGGATGATGCCTTCATCATCCAAGTCCTTAGAAGGGATCGGCCCGACCTTTGAGTCTTGTCTTGAGCATAACCTCTTACACCCAAGCCAGCCAAGGAAGACCCTTGCCTTTCCTTGTCCTAGACGATGCCTCCATCATCCAAGTCCTCAAAGGGAATTGACTCGATCCTTTCCTTCTTGGTTGAGTTTGAATCAACCAAGCCTTGTATTTGCATAATATTTTTAGTTCATAAATGTTCCTTTATGTTAACATGAACTCTTAATGCACTATTTAATTAATTTGTATATATCAACATGACCTTTCATCCTTCACATTTGCAATATGTTTCTTAAAATACCTTGTATTCATAAACCCCTCTTAATATGCACTTATGTATATAACATTTACAAGATTACTTTTTGTTCCTATTTTATAACTAGTGAATGTTATACCTTACAATATGTATAAATTCTCACTAGACAATTATGAACATAACCTATCAATGGACTTACCCCTTACCCATTGTTCATTAATTAATACTAATTCATATTAATTAGCTTTACCCTTAATCCTACCTATTAATATTAGTAATAAAGAAAAACCACCATATATTATACCTTTATTTAATTTAGGACAGAGTTCTTACCTGGCTGTCCGCTGACCTCCCTCCCTTTCTTTCCCTGCAGTCCGTTCCTTCCCTTCCTCCTTGCTACCTCCCTTTATAACCCATGAAGGGTTGTGTCCCCCCATGGGCCCCTTCCGCATGAAGGGGTGCGGAGGTAACCGTAGCCTAGGCTGCGGTTACCTACGCACCACTTCGTGCGGAGGTAACCCAGCCTTTACACGGTAACCTCATTTTATTTAAACATTTAATATAAAATGTTAATTACGATCCACATTACCTTTTTAATTATTTAATATATATTTCATGTAATATATTATTTCCTTTTTAATGTATTAAATATGAAGTGCATTTCATGTATTATTTCCTTTTAATACATTAAATATAATTTCCCCCTTTTAAATATATTCGATATTATATATCAAGAGTATATTTAAATACTTTTTCCAAATATTAATTTTAAATAACATTCCCTTTTATAAACATATTTAATTTATTCCTTTACAATATCTTTAACCCTGCAAATGTTTTTACATCTTGTGATACCGTAGGGGTTATCACAAAACCCTATTGTCCAATATCCCCTCCGCCTCCTTAAAATTACATTAACAAATGTAATGCACTAGGCCACACACCTAGGACAAAACTATCTTATTGAATTTTTTATTGAAACAACTAAGATGCTACAACATGTCATGTTGCACAACAGGCGCACACAAGTGTCATGTGAAACATAATGACACAAGGATAACAACAACATGAACAACCTCACCATTGCTACAATCGAGGTGGCACCAATGGAAGATTACCCAAAGCGGGATGAAGCCACCACAATGAATGTATAAGAGGGGTAAACAACTAACTCATGATCACATTTTCTCACAACCCAAGGGAAGGATGAGGGAATCATCAACCTCAAATCCACTTTGACAAACACAAACAACATGAAAACCAACATAGAATCAATGGAATAACTAAAGGCTAACACCTCTAGACTAGACAACTCAACCATTGATTTCCAAAACAAGGAGCAGGACAACGGTAACAACCATCTTAAACAATATCTAAACACCAAGGCAAACCTTCGAAAGAGGTTGTCTTACTAGGAGGTAAGAGCCCTCCACCAACAAGAATGATGACAAGTCGCTTCCAAGTAATGACACACCTCCCAAAACAAACAAGTGCCATATAGATTAAGATATGACATTTGTTGATGAAGAGACAACATGGGAAGACTCACTAGGCCAAGGGGGATAACTTTCATATACAAAGTTTCCCAGGGAAATGGTTGGAAGACCTAACAAATGATGAAACAAAAAAAAAATGGTACTAGAGGACACTAGCATCTAGATAGAGTATTAGTGTCAAGATGCAACACTAGTTCTCATGCATAGATGTCTCATTTTAACATTGGTGTCTTGTTTTGATGCCAGAATTTCAAATAGGCACTATAGTCTTGAATCTAGTGCTAGTGTCTTGGCTGGCATGCCCCTGCCATGACAACAAAGGCTCTCACCATCTTTAATAAAGGAAACTTGTCTTGTTTCAAGACTTCACAATCTCCCTGTAACCTAAATCGAATTAAGATAAACAACAAAGAAAAGGTAATCAATCTGACCCAACACTCATACACAAGTTAGTGAATATACAACAATCTCTAATAGGCACATATTTGTGTGATAGCATTAATGATTGGGAAGTGAGAGAATTAAGGCAAAGTTCTCACATTATTGCCACAACAACTTGTTTAATCTAAAATATTATTAAACCTTAATAAGGTGTGAACTCACCTAAACTTCAGTGATTTATTTGAGAAAAGGCAAAGGACAGATTATGAAGGGATGTCTCTTGTAAGAGGGTTGTGATTTTAGAAAGGACATGAACTCTCCACCTCTAGTTGAGAAATATATATACAACGTATTGGCCACTCCAAGAAGGTACCAGTCGAGGCTCAGAATCACTATAATCTGCAATTCCCATTCATCAGATTAGAGATATATATTGACAGCAAACATACATACAAACACACACACACACACACACACACACACACACACACACACGTGTGTGTGTGTGTTATGTAAGATAAAATATTTGTTATGTAAAATGAATACATATATATTGTTTAAGCAGCTATAATGTCCCTTTTGTAAATGCCTTAGGTTTTGCCCTACTAGGGTTAGGAACATTATTTTAGTCGTATGATATATATAATTCATTAATGGAGTTCAACAATAGAGGGTTAGGATAAGGAGACATGATAAGGTGCCCAAAACGATCCTCTACCCTAGGCCCAAGAGCGGATATACCATCCCTCTTGGCCTCATGTGGCCTTCCACCATCCATATAAGGTGGTGTACCTAGTGAGGTATCCCATAGCTGTTCCTCCTCATCATGCCACCTGTATACACCTCCCTATGATTGGGACTCTGTTGACGTGTATTTTGTACACTATCATACACAGAATAAAATACCTAAAGGCATCTTATCCTCTCTTGAATAAAGTCTCTAACTGCTGAAGATTCGCATGAAGGATCAGTTAGGATGACTCCAATGTTCTGGTTAGTAGAGTCTCTACGTGTGGATAAGCACCAGCGGTATGATGTGATTTGCTGTGTCCTCAAGGGGCCTTACACTCCGAAAGTCTTACTAAACTAAAGAAGGTTTTCAAAAAAAATAATAAAAGGATAGGGTTTGCAAGAGGTCTAATCTAATCTAACCCTAAGAATGACTTCATGTGGACAAGACTTGGCAAGATTCTACCAACTTCAATTTCGCCATAAAATAACAACTCAATTGAAATTGATGCGATCTTCTAAGGTAACAAATGATTTTCAACGCATCAAAGATCAAAGATACTACCACGTAGGTACATATCCAAGATACAATAATGATTGAAGGTTAAGTGATTCAAATATCTCCAGTTGACCACGCAAGGCGTTCCTACAATCAGCAAGAAGCTAGTGGTTTGGATTACGAATCCTACCAAAGATCGAGTCTCACACTATGTCCTTCAAATTAACACACTACTTTGATTGAGCATGATTCAAATGAATTGAACAACCATGAAGATAACCAAGAAAGTTGCAACAAAACACCATAATTTCAATATTTCATTGATTTCAAAGTCATCATGTACAACAATTGCTTGAATTCCTTTCCTCAAACTCAATCTTGCTACAAAATAAAAATTGCTTCTAATCTTTCTAATACATCAAACTTTCTCTCTAATCTCTTAACTATCTCTATTACAAATGAAATGAAAATGAGGGTATAAATAGCATCCTCAATTACAATGAATGGTCCAGATTGAAAGCAGATCAACGGTCAAGATCATGACACCTAAACCCTAATTAGGGTTTGTTACAAAAGTTCCCCTTTTATTGCACAACATTAAATGCATAGCCAATTATAAATTTGGCACGAAAATCTAGGAGACATAGACCAATGACAATTAGGGTGCCATGTCATCTATAACAACCTCTCATCTAGAATCTTATTCCCTTTCCAATGCTCCTTTTTAGCATATGCAATGAATCTTGATACGATTCCCTCGATCTCAGCAATTGGAATCTCGGGAAGATTCTTCATTCTTTCTTCCAAGTGGATGACCTGATCAAATGCATCTAAAAGAGCTGCGTCCCATGTAAGTTCAAGTTCCTTAGTCTTTTCGATCAAAAGCATGGTAGCAAACATCTGGTCCTGTTGCTCATCTGTGATATTGACGTCCTTGCAAAAGATGACCTTGATCCTATCTTCCAATTCTTGCAAATCCACATCCGTCTCAACTTCGATCCTCCTGCCAAGAATGGTACGTAGTACCTCAAATACTCTGTCCTGGATCGGGTTGATCACCTCCTCAACATGACTGCACCTAGTACTGATGTCCTCAAAGAGAACTTCCTTCATCTGGAGTAAGGTTGACCACTGAAGTAAACTGTGAGGCCCTCCATCCATAATCTTTTCCTGCGCTAAGACCTTCCTTGATGTTTGTCTAATTACTTTCAAGACAGGAATGATAATATCCTTGGTATGAGCAAAAGCGGCTACCGTTATCATCAAATTGTGGATAATCTCAAGAACCTGAATAGCCCTATGAATAGTCTTCATCATCCTTGTTGCAAATTCCACGGCAACTGTATGAGATTTATCCATCCAAGTACTCATACGCTAGACCACATTCCTGAATCTCTCTGCTTCACCAATTGATTGAAGGGGAAGTGCCTGTATAGGTGATCTTGCTGGATCCTGACGTCCTAAAGGCTGATTGAGATGGCTGAAATATGTTCTCCATGCACCGACCTCTCTCTCGAGCTTTCTACTCTTCTCCATTTCTTCTCTAAGCTTGTCCTTCAATGCCTCAAAGGAATCGGTGGCATCATCTAGTGTCTGCTCGGCTGTGGATGGACCTAGCTCAAATGTCTCTATATCATATTCCTCTGCTAAGATCTCACCTTCATACTTGTCTACTGCCGGTGTAGCTATCTGTAATTTTCTGGATCCAGTCTCATCTCTAATCATCTTGGACATCTTGGTAGCCTTTCTCTTCTCTGTCACTTCCTGGGAATGTCCAACAAGGCTCTCTAAATCAATCACATTGTCCTCGTCCTCGATCACAATCACCTTCGTTAATCTTTCCTTCAACCAATCTGGAATGGCTGATCTTGTCTCTCTAACCTGCATCTCCTTATGCAATATTTCTTCTTCTCTGTGAGGAGATGTTACCTCGTCATTGTTCTTGTCTTCATGTAGCTCATAATCTTGGAGAGATCCACTTGGCGACCCTTGAGGTACCTGTCCTTTATCATTCTGAACCATCGATTCCATAGACTCTTCTACTTCAAGTGTCCTTTTCTCTTGTCGAGAGGATGTACCGGATGAACGATCTCGGCTGGCCTCTTGTTTCTTCTTGGAAGATTCTCTCTTTCCAGGTCTCTCTTTCCTCTTCGAGCCTCTTGGATGGAGATCGCCTTCACTTGCACTTCGAAAGTTGCCTTCATTTGCATTTTTGGGATTAGGATTACCTTCGCTCGCACTAGCTCCACCTTCGGCTGGTTTCTCTTCCAAAGTGAAAGTCATAG
The DNA here is from genome assembly GCF_030272615.1 of Cryptomeria japonica. NCBI lineage: Eukaryota > Viridiplantae > Streptophyta > Pinopsida > Cupressales > Cupressaceae > Cryptomeria > Cryptomeria japonica. The sequence goes on from NC_081412.1 coordinate 641,080,925, forward strand.
CTATGCCTTGCTCTCTCAACTTCTGATGCTGCACATCAACCCATCTGCGAGTACAAGACAAGACTGGAGCCATCAAAGCATCTAGATCCACGACCTCGGGCTCATTCCAATCTAACCTTACTGATTTGCTTTCTCGATCATAGGATGACTGGAGATGTCTGCCACTGTCCTGAGCTTGGTCGGCCACTCTGTAAATCTTGCATTTCCTGATGAAATCCAAAGGCAATCTAGAATGTATCTTCCTTTTCACTTCAAGATCGTCTAAGAGATTCATCATAAAATCTTCAATCTGAAACTCATGCTTAAACTTCCTACCGACTGTCTCCTCTATATATCCATGTGGATCAAAGCTTTCCCTCAAAGCAAAGAATGAAAAAGAATACAAAGCTAACTCCTTCTCTGCGTCATCCATGGCTAAAGCATTAGGACATACCTCAACTGAATTGCCCAATATGATAGGTACCGAAACTCCATTTCCATGTCTGTGTCTGAATGCCTTCGCATAAGCTGCCAACTGTCTTGTTACCTCAAGTAACACAATTCTGTCTGTCGGATATCTTGGCAACATGTATGGAGGTGAAGGACATCCATGAACTCTGATATAAGTAAACTTCGGAAATTGGATAAACCAAGCACCGTACCTCTTTACTAGTTCCTGTGCATCCTGAGATAATCTGTTGTGAATCCCGCCTTGCAACGTCCTTGTGATGTTCATAGTGAAGGTATCATTAACTAACCTGTAGTTGCTTCTTGGCGGATGATGCAAGTGAACATAGGAATCACAAACTCTGACCTCGCCGGGTCCTCTTCCAATCACTCCTCTGTGAGGTAGTCCTGCGTACTCGAAGCTCCTGATCAAGGCATAGATGACATATGAACTCATGTGGAAGGACTTGGTAGCTTTGAGTCTCCTCAACTGTACGTCCAAGCAATGGCTAATCATTCTAGCCCAATGAATTGTTCCTTTACCCTGAACTATCACCTGGATGAAGTAGAACATCCACTTTTCAAAGTAAAAAGCCTGAGGGGTTCCTGTGACTCGGTTGAGCATTGTAATCAAATCTCTGTACTCCTCCTAGAAATCAATCCTGTGTGGTGTATTCGGTACCTTACTCAGGCGAGGACGACTCTTGAGTAACCAGTTCTTGTTAATGATGCTTAGACACGCATCTGGATCATCTTCGTACATTGACCTGGCTCCTTCTATGCTCTTGTAGACCATATCTTTGTGCTCTAGAAGATGGAAAGCCTCACTTATAGCTTCCTCTGAAAGATAAGCCAAAGTGTTTCCTTCCTTGGACACGATCGTTCTAGATTGAGGATCATAATGACGAGCACACTCGATCATCAACTCATGACACTGTACTGCTGGAGGGAAGTCGGCCGCCTTAATGATGCCACTTTCAATTATCCTCCAGGCGACAGGCGATGGCTTGCCAATGTAAGGGACATCTCGAAACTTCTTCGTGCTGAAGTTGCCCAAGTTAGTATCTCCAATGTTGCTCCACTTCGACATGATCTTGGTCTCCACTTCTTCGGTCTTCTGATCTTCTTTCATGAGAGCTGGACGACTGGTGGATGCTCCCGCCTTAGGGGTCGCCATACCTACACAACATTTCACAATAAGTAACTGGATATTGCAATATATATCATAAATTAGAGAGTAAATTTTAGGAAACATCATGATAAGTCTTTGAGTTATCATTTCCTAAATAACGATTGAGCTAAGGGAATTCAAAAATTCAAAATTCAAAATGTGAAGCTATGACGATCAACAATTCAAAATTAAAACGATAAAACCATATCGCCATACCTCCCTTGAGAGCTAACTCTAGAATGCAAAACAAATGGATTCGCCTAGGCAAAATTGATATTAGATGGCTTTAACGTGATCTCCTCTTCAAAATAGCAACTTCGCCACCTTTGGGATGTCCTTGACGTGATCTTCCAATGTCTTTGACAAGTTCGCACAAATGAAACTAAGGTTCGCACCTCTTAGATTGATGCTTACGCCTTCCTTTGATGAAATTCGCACCTTAAAACACAACTCGCATTTCTCCTTTGTCTTCCTCAAATCGCATGTAAAGATGATTAAATGACGATGTGAAAATGAAATCTTTCACCTCCCTTTTATAAGTGCTTATACCACCCATCCTTTTAGGCCGACTTTTTGCAAAATATAGCAATTAAAACGATTTTTAAATAAATAATAAAGGCCGACCTTGATAAAATAAACCCAATCCAAGCGCTCCATTTGATTTTTAATTAATTAATAATTAATTATTAAACGCCATCGTTTATCATTTAATAAATTAGATTTTTTACAAGGCAAAAACAATTAATTAATATCTTGCGCAAATTTTAAATGCTATTTTAATTGAATTTTTTAATTTATCGAATTTAGCATTTAAAATAAATAAAAAAAATGTTTGTTGGCGCCAAAACTTGAAAATGGAAAAGTACAAACCTCATCGCCCTGGTCCCTGACTGAGGGACAGGAGCGAAATTTCAACTTGGTCTTGACTCTTGCACTTTTGACGTTTAAAATCTCCATCCTTACGTTGGAATTGGCATTCTTGCTATGAATTTCGAACTTGGGTGACTTGACTTTACAAATGAGTGCCTTTTGAGGTGATATCGCTCTGGTCCCTTGGAGAGGGACAGGAGCGATCCCTATGTTCTTACTTGAAATTCTTTGCTTTTGATTTTAACTCCTCGTTCATTGCCTTCCGGACGACGTTTTAAACCCTTTGTAACTTTGCTTTGACATGATCTTCGAAGGATAACAAGTGTTTTAGCAAATATCGCCCTGGTCCCTTGGTGAGGGACAGGAGCGATCCTGGTGTTTCTCTCCTTGATCTCGCTTCCTTAATCACCAATCCTCTTTATAAGGCGAAAAATAACATCACTTCTTCATTCTACGCTTGTTTTGCTTGACCTCTACAAGGCATATAGATGTTTGGAGGATTATCGCCCTGGTCCCTTGGTGAGGGACAGGAGCGATCTCCATGTTCTTGTCAAAACTTGTCATCTTTCAACCTTTGTTCTTCGTTCATCGCTTCCAAACGACGATCTTGATCTTGTGCGACCTTGCTTCGACATGCATTTGAAGGAAAATGAAGGATTTAATGAAAATCGCCCTGGTCCTTGCCTGAAGGACAGGAGCGATATAGCTTCCTTGGCTCAATTGATAGTCATTTGACGTTTGAAACCTTTGTATATCACCTTCTTAAGATGCCTTAGACCCTCTACCACCTCGCATGATCTTGACTTAACGTGATTTTGGAAGGATTTGGCCAATATGGTAAATACCGCTCTGGTCCCTGCCTGAGGGACAGGAGCGATTTTGAATGTCCTGTGCTCATGCTTGCTTTCATCAACTTGCTATTGCTTTCATCGTGTAAAATGAAGTCCTTTGGTCCTTCTTGGCCACTTGATACGCGATCAACTTTCAAAATCTAAGCCCTCATGAAAATTTCGCTCTGGTCCCTGCCTGAGGGACAGGAGCGAACTAGGGTATCTAGTGCAAAATCTTCATCATACTAACTTGCAATTATCTTCAAAGTGCAAAACAATATCCTTTACTTTCTTTCAAACATTCAAAATGTGAATAGCAACCCAAATTTAGCCTCATTTGAATACTTTCGCTCTGGTCCCTGCCTGAGGGACAGGAGCGAACTGGGTGTCTTGGTGTAATTCCTTCAACATTGGCGACCTTGGATACTTCGTTCTTCATTGAGATGCCTTAAAACGTCCTCACCACCTTGTACTTCGTCTTGGAGTGTCTTGAACTTGGAGGAAAGGCAATATAACCATCATATCGCCCTGGTCCCTGACTGAGGGACAGGAGCGAACTTGCTCTTGTAGGCTCCATCTCACTTTGCTAACTTCAAAAATTATCTTCAATGGTCTTGTAATGCTCCGTTTTATTCACCTTTGGCTTGGAAATCATTCAAACTTGGCAAGAAATTTGTCTAAGGTAAAAATCGCTCTGGTCCCTGACTGAGGGACAGGAGCGAACTTGGGCATTTGGGTCCCTTGTAGATGTTTGGTAATCTTCAATTTGTCTTCAACGAGTTCAATTTACCTCCTTTCTTGCCTTCAAACATAAAACTTGCTTGATCTTTGCCTGAGACATGCCTTATGAAGAATTTCGCTCTGGTCCCTGGGAGAGGGACGGGAGCTACAATGGATTTCGCCCTGGTCCCTGACTGAGGGATAGGAGCGATCTTGGCATTCTAGTCCACTTTTCTTCATGTTTGGCCTTCAAATTATATTCATCTGGTAAAATGCACTCCCTTGGATCTCTCCAAATCGTCAGGTTGTTAAAATCCTGCAAGGACGAGGTGATGTTTGATTTTAAGCTCCGGTCCTTCACTGAGGGACAGGAGCGATTTTGCTTCCTGAGGCATTTCTGTGTTCGTGAAATTCTTCAATTTATATTCAACGGAAAGATCACGCCTTTCTTTACCATTTCCATCCGAAAAATCATCTTGACCCTGCAGGGACAGTAAGATTTTTGAAAACGAGCTCCGGTCCTTCACTGAGGGACAGGAGCGATTTTGCTCCTACAGGCCAAAATATCATGATTTCACAAGTTTAATCACTTCTGAAGGCAAAAACAAATCATTTCCAATGCCCGGGATCAAATATCAAAAAACTCAAAATTTAGGTCAAAATTACTCAATTGAATAAAATTCACATTTTCATCATCAACACTTAGACAAATTAAGACTCTGCACCCAAAATTCCAATTGAAAATAGACCATTCTGGCGAATTCATTCCATTCAAAATTGCATCCTACAAAAGGAAGCTCAAAAAGCTCTCAAAACTGACTGGACTCTGGCCTGAAAAGACAGTAACGGAAACCCTAAGGCTTGACCCTAATCCAGACAACTGACGAACTACCAAAACCCTAAAAAGCAAAGCGAAAGGCGAGCAAAAACGAGCAAAAAGAGGGGGTCCCCATTTTAAATGGGGCGATGTGTGAAATGGTCACAACAGACCCCTTAACCCAATAATCAACCATGGTCTAAGCTTGTGGAGAAACTACAATAGGGTGTCCAAAGCATCCTTCCCTTCTAAGCCCAAGGGCAGGGCACCTCTTGCACCCCCTTGGCCTCATGGGACTATCAGTCTTCCACCATGAGGTGGTGTTCTTAGAAGAGGACCTCATAGCTGTTTCCCCTCCTTGTATTTGCTCACTACCCCACAATAATTATTACTTCTGCTATATAGATTGAATCTTAGACTTAACAGAAGTATTGGCTGGAGATGCATGTCCCAATCTGCTCTTCTCAAATTAACTCCTCTAATCCGATTCCCTTTCTGTTGTTGCTGATCAGTCTACTTCCTTAAATTGCTATTCGGATTATTACTGCCCATATCGGATCAGATCTCTTGTTGTTGTCCTTGTTCAATTCTCCTTTTTATTGATGCCTTCTCTCAAACTGATCTTCTTTATATACCTTTCACGGTTGGGAGTTATACCTCTTCATTCGGAGGGATGCACCCTTTCACTTAGTCAACCCACTTAAAATAATTAGCTATTTCAACTAATTTGTGGCTTGGTCTTATTAAGTCGACCCTCAATTACTTCTTCTTCATTTGAGTCGGCCCTTAGTTTATTCATTTGCTTAGGTTATTTACGTTGACCCTAGAACATCAAAATTTTATTTACTAAAGCATTTAAACCCTAGGTTGGCTTCTTATTTCTTTAGCCAATCACTTTTAGTGCTGTGATTTGTATTAATCTTAGGTGGGGTCAGATTGATGTCTGGGTTTGATTAAGAAAATTGCGAACTCTTAAAATTAAGACAATTTTCTTGTGCTGCTCATGATGGGGGCATGACAATCCACCCTTCCCAAGATTGCTTGTCCTCAAGCAATGATAATTTTAACCAAATCTTGCAAAATGTGGGTCCCTAAACTAACCTTTGGAGACTTGTAATCCTTAAATCCTACTTAGCTCTTATAAACTTGATACTGCCATAAGTTGCAATTTTGAACTACAACTCGTAACAACAATATCTAGAGTTGGAAAGGTTTTCTTTTTTAAGTTTCCCTCATCCTTGTTTCTCATCACTTCGATTGGGTTGTCCACTGTTTGCATCGTATCATAGATATCTCTTAAAATTAAAGAAAGAATTTATATAATAATATGAGGATTACAAGCCTAACACACATCTATGACCCTAAATAAATTCATATCTTTTTGGTTCACTATTGTCCAAAGTAACCGAAAGCAACAATCATAGATATTCATGGAGTAGACATGCTGGAAGCATATCAGGCATGAACCACACATGAAGCATACACATAAAAACATGGAGCATACACATGAATGCATGTGGACAAGAAGCATACATGCAAATAAATGTATTGTTAGATCCCTTCTCATTGACTAGAATGCATCCATTGATTTAAATTACCCTGCAAGCTGGCAGGATCAAGGCTCTAATACCAATTCTAATGTCCCCTTTTGTAAATGCCCTAGTTTTTGCCCAATGAGGGTTAGGAACATTATTTTAGTCATATGATATATCTACTTCATTAATGGAGATCAACCATATAGGGTTAAGATAAGGAGACATAATAGAATGCCCAAAGCGATCCTCTACCTTAGGCCCAAGTGCAGATATACCGTCCCTCTTGGCCTCAAGTGGCCTTCTACCATCCATATGAGGCAGTACCTAGTGAGGTTTGCTATAGCCACTACCCCTCATCCTATCACCTGTATTCACCTCCCTATGATTGGGACTCCTTAACCCAATAATGAACCATGGTGGAGGTTTGTGGGGAAACTACAAAAGGGTGTCTAGAAACATCCTTCCCTTCTAAGTTCAAGGACGGGGCACCTCTTGCACCCCCTTGGCCTCATTGAACTATCAATCTTCCACCATGAGGTGGTGTGCTTTGAAGAGGACCTCATAACTGTTTCCCCTCCTTGTATTCCCTCGCTACCCCACAATAATTATTATTTCTGATATATAGATTGAATCTTAAACTTGATTGAAGTATAGGTTGGAGATGCCTGTCTAAATCTGTTCTTCTCAAATTAACTCCTTTGATCCTGTAAAGTTTTATTCAATTGCAATAAAAGAACAAATTATATATGTGAGAATTTTATATGATTATATTGTCTGATAATCTGATTGTTTTGTTGCAGGCTGAAGGAGAGAGATCATTAATATTTTTATATGTATTCTCCAAATGATTCATGTCGGGCTTTATATGTTTTAGAAGACCGGTCAATAGATGTCTTGACCGGTCATGTCTTTTAGACATGACTGATCAAGGCACCTATTGATCGGTGTCTTTCCATATTGCACATCCCGATTTCGGTTATGTTTGGTAACTAACATTTAATACTTAAACACTCGGTTGAAACGGTGTTAGTTATGATGCTTTGTTAATTGCCCGATTATAAATGTTTATTGGTATGAACTAAACCCGATAACAAATAGCATTACATATGCTATCGGGTTAATACCCCGATAGCATATTAATGCCGATTCATAAATGAATCGACATTACGCTTAACTATGTTAAGCAAGTCGTCGATCTAATCCATCTTTATCCAATGCCAATATCATAATCATGATCAATGTTACAATCTGATAAACATATTCAGTTCGGAAAGCATAAATCAGATAATCTAATAGCATAGATGAATAAACCATAACAGAATAAAGGAGATTAACGGGTTAGAGAAGTCTCATCTTGCAGAAGCTACAAATGTATTAACAGATCCAACTCCCTTTTTGTTGTTGCTGATCGCGCTACTTCCCTTGATTGCTACTCAAATTATTACTGCCCATATCACATCAGATCTCATGTTGCTATCCTTGTTCAATCCTCCTTTTTTTATGCCTTCTCTCAAACTGATCTTCCTCTTTATATACCTTTCATGGTTGGGGGTTATGCCTCTTCATTCAAAGGGATGCACCCTTTCACTTATTCAGCCCACTTAAAATAATTAGCTATTTCAACTAATTTGTAGCTTGGTCTTATTAGGTCGGCCCTCAATTAATTGTTCTACATTTGAGTTGGACCTTATTTTAATGCTTAGGTTATTCAAGTCGTCCCTAGAACATCAAAATTTTATTTATTATAAAGCATTTAAACCCTAGGTTGGCTTCTTATTTCTTTAGCCAATCACTATTAATGTTGTGATTTCTATTAATCTTAGGCAAGGTCAGATTGATGTCTAGGTTTGATTAAGAAAATTGTGAAGTCTTAAATTAAGACACTTTTCTTTTGCTGCTCATGATGGGGGCATGACAATAGTGAATAAATGGATTTATTTATATTAATGCAGTTCTTGGTTTAATCTATATTCTTTTCAAAATAGCAACCTGTTGTGACGTTTTCACACATCGCCCCATTGCAAATGGGGACCCATGTTTTTTTGCTTTTTAGGGTTTCTTTTTAAGGTCTTTTAGGGTTTTGTCAGTTGGCCTTTGCATTTTTGAGTGTTGTCGGGGAGATCAATAGGATAGCAGGTCCTGCTGGAGTGAAGTCCTGATCCTGAAAATTTGGCTAAGTCTGAAAGTCCTGATCCTGAAATTTGGCTAAGTCTGGAATGTTCTGATCCTGAAATTTGACTAAGTCTAGAAACTGAAAAACCTCAAAAAACTAGATTTTGCAATATAACTCCTGGAGGTCTGAAACCACTCTCAAACACCCTGAAAGTATATATGGAATATAACTTAAAGTATAAGTGACATTTCCCACTTATACTTAAATGTTATATTCCATAAAAATTATCCTGATAGAGAGTTCAAAAAGTCAAATTTCGCTCCTGTCCTTCACTGAGGATCCAGAGCGAATTTCGCTCCTGTCCCTCTCCAAGGGACCAAGGCAAAGCGCTCCTGTCCCTCACCAAGGGACCAGGGCGAAAAGACTTATTTGAGTCATTCCTGACCTTGTTTGGTCAAATTGGAACATCAAAGGCATGGTGGAGGACGAAATGAACGTGATAGAGCATCTAGATTTGATTAAAAGCAATGAAATGATGGAGTTTTTGTCTAGAAAGGTAAAAGCGCTCCTGTCCCTCACTGAAGGACCAGAGCGATTTTCTTTATATGCACAATTTTAGACCTTTCTTAGACTTGAACTCTTATTCATGGTGTGTAACAAGATGATATCTTCCTTAGCCAAGACATTTCATGGTGAAAAGTGAAGCATTTTGGCCTAGAAGACAAAATTCGCTCCTGTCCCTCACTGAAGGACCGGAGCTTGAATTTCAAATTTGCACTGTTCTTGCAGGATCAAGACAATTTTATGATTTGAAGAGACCAAGGAAAACATGATTTATCCATTGAATATAATTTGGAAGGCTAACAAAGGGCAGATAAGCTTGGATTTGCAAAATCGCTCCTGTCCCTCTCCAAGGGACCAGGGCGAAAAGCCTAATATCCAGTCCTTCTCGCCAAGTTTGGACAAATCTAAGCCAAGGCGCGAATTTGAAATGATGTTTAAAATGCCTTGAGGTTGATATGATCAAGAATTTGCGCAATGGATGCAAAAGGCGCTCCTGTCCCTCTCCAAAGGACCAGGGCGATTTTTATAAAATCAACAATTTCCCTCCGAGATTATGCTAAGGCGAAGTTAAGCAAGATTGGAAAGGTCTTCTAAATCATGATGAACAAAGGTTTGACTCCAAAAACTTGATGATCCTAGGCCAAATGCAAAAGGCGCTCCTGTCCCTCACTGAAGGACCAGGGCAAAAATCTCTAGAACATCAATTTTGCCTTGCAAAAAACGAGTTGAACATGCACTGAAGGGACGAAAGGGATCATTGCTAGCCCCACAACGTGAATTGGCAATTAAAAAATGAAGGATTGAGGACAAAAGTGAAAAGGCGCTCCTATCCCTCACTGAAGGACCGGAGCTTGAATTCTAAATTTGCATTATCCTTGCAAGATTTAAGTGATTTTACAATTTGAAGAGGTCAAGGGGAGTGTGTTCTGTCCATTGAATATAACTTGAGTGGGCCACAATGAAGAAAATCAACCTAAGTAACAAAAGCGCTCTTGTCCCTCTCCAAGGGACCAGAGCGAAGTTATTGGCATTCACTATTTTCTACTTGGGCGTTAATATCCTCCAAATCGCATGAAATGCCAAAATCATCAACTTCGAAATATTTAAAAAAATTAATTAAATTGGCATTTAATAAATTAATTTTGGGCCTCAAAAAATCGAATTTCTATTATAAAGGCATTTAAAATTAATTTTTGTGAAATAAAAAATTAAAAGTTGAGCGCACAAGGCATTATTTTGTCTTTATTTATCAAGTCGGCCTTCTTCTTAGTGTTCTTTATATTTTATTTTTTGGCTTATTTTGTCAAGTCGGCCTATGGGAAATGAAATGGTGAGCGCTCTATATATTTGGGGTGTGTTTTTTCATTATCCAAGTCATTCACTCATTATTTCAAAGTGCGATTTGGAGGGCAAAGAAGAAGTGCGAAAGCTGGCCTATTTGGAGCGAATTTTCCTCAAGTGTTGAGGACTTAAGGTGGTGGAGTCGATGCTTGTGCAGACTAAAGGGGGCGCATTTTGCTAAAGGGAGTCTTGATCTACATTTTGCCTAGCGAATTCTCCTATTTTTGCATCCTTTTTTTAGAATTAATTCCCAAGTGAAGGTATGGCGTAATCGCCTTGGCACCATTTTTGAAGATTTAAATTTTGCTTTGAAAATCCTAAATTAGGAAATGATAACTCAAGATTTATCATGAAGTTTCCTAAATTAGAATCTTGAATCTTCCTTTCTACACTTCAAGATATATTATTAATTGTGAAATGTTGTGTAGGTATCAAGATGGCGACTCCCAAGCTCGAAAGATCTACAAGTCGGAAGACTCTCCTCAAGGAAAATCAAGCCAGATCAAGGACGATCAAGCAAGGACAAGGACGACCTTCTTCGATCCAGCCTAGCATCGACAAGGACGGCCTTCTTTGGACTAACGTCATCAAGGGCGACTTCTCCAATCCAGTATTCCAAGGCGAGGTACAACAGTCATCCTGCACATCAAGGACACAAGAAGTTAGAACAAGGGTTTGTTGAAGAAGCAGATAGTTCCAGATGAATTAATTAAAGCTAGCTTCTCAACAACATCAAGTTGAATATTTACCAGTTACAAGTGTCAGACGAGGTGGCATCCTAGTCATCACTTCTCCAGTCAGTGTGGTCCACCTCAGCATTTCCAGATTCAATGTACCTAACTCATGGAAGGTGGCACAAACTCCGATGTACCTACCCCAGCTATCCATTGGTGGAATTTTCTAGAGAGGACATGTGTCCAAGCAATACAATTTTATCATTGGTCAAGCATTAAATGTTATGTAATGGTTGTAACAAACCCTAATTAGGGTTTTCATTGTTGAATCTTGGCCATTGATCTCGAATTGATCTAAGCCATTGAATTGTATTGAGGGCACTATATAAGCCCTGGCATTTCATTTTGTAAAGGCGAAAAAAGAATAGAGAGTTAGTGAATAGAGAGTAGTTAGAAGGTGATTAGCTAGTTGATAGAATAGCAATTAGAGTAGAGAGAGAAGGCAAAGATTGTTGCCAAAATGTTGTTGTAAAAGACTTGTAACTTCATTGAAGAAATGGTGAAATTTATGGGTCGATTCAACAATTTGCATGGTCTCTATACTTCTCGTATTTGATTTCGTGTTATTAGATGAGTGGAAGAAATGTGTTTGATTGATGGTGAAATTCGTATATCCATACTACTAGCAGTTTGTTGATTGCAGACTTGCCTTGTGTAGTCAACTGGAATCAATCAGCTTAAGCTTAACTTCAATTGTCGCTTCTTCATTGATATGCATCAACCTGATGGTGTCTATGCCTGCAGTGATGATTTGAACATCATAAAGCTTTCCTTCGAAGATCGCACTAACCTTGTGGAGATGGCCCTGGGATGTCAAAACAAGACTTAGTTAGAATTTCATCAAAGATCATTCATTGCTCCTACATTCTTAGTATTAGGATTAGATCCTCTCCTCGTCCTTGTCTTTTTTCTTTTTTTCAAATCTAAGCTAGTAAGAGCCTGTGTTCCAACAATATTCAAAGCAGATCAAACGTTCAATCATCAAATGTAAGTCCCCTTGTGATTCCAGCAAATCACATCATACCACAGAGAGCTTATCCACACGTAGAGACCCTACATACAAGAACCTTGAAGTCATCCCGATTGAACCTTTTCGCGACATTTTCAGCATTCGGAGGCTTTATTCAATAGAGGATAAGGTACCCTTGGGTATTTTATTCTGTGTTTGATAGTGTACAAAATACACGTCAACACAACCATGAGTAGGGCTAGCAAAAACACATATTAAGGAAAGGCTGTATAGGTTCTCACAATGTAAGTACGCCAACCCCATGTTGGATGGACGGGCGTTCCTAGCACTTGGAGCCAAGCAGGGTATAAGCATGCCCTTGGGCTTACTTCTAATGAATAGTTTTTCTAGGCACCCTAACATGCTCTTCTCTCTAATCTCTACCATGATTGCCTATTGGAAAAGAAAATATGGACTAGATTCAAATATAGTTGTTATTCATCATTTCATTAATGTTAATTGTTCATTTACTTTTAAAGTTCAATAATGGATTAAATGCTTTATTATGAATCATTATTTGTAGAACAAATTATGTTGTAGAATTGTTACTTCGGGCAAAATCAGGTATACTCCAAGTAGGGGACATTACACTGACCAATGAGCAAACTGAAGCTCAGTTTTATACCTGAGACATGGACAATACTTATGGACTACAAAGAAAGGAATACGACAAGAATTCAAAACCACCGGGTCATAAGACACACTAGTCCATAAAGGAGAAAACTCCCAAGGGTTGGGGAACCTCCAGAGGCTCCAACACTAGATTCAAAACATAAGTGATGAAGGGGGAAGAGCATCCCATACCTTCAATCCACACCAAAACCACCCAAGGGACCCTAAACGATCTCAAAACGAGGCGTTCTCTATGACTAAACACACCTAACACAACACAAAGAATCCTAGTGTTTTCAAGGTTTGATCTCATGTTAACTAAACTTGAAGTTTAGTTTTGAACCCAAAATGAAAGTTTAAAGAGTGTAAATATAGCATGCATGCTCGACCCCAACGTTGAGACACATAAAAGCATTTATAACACTGTACCACTTATGTGGCCCACTTATGATCCATCCCCAAAGGAAGTCCAAAAATTACATTACAAAATGATACGAGGACTCAACTGTAATTCAAATTATATTGTTACAACATTATACAATAAAGAAAAGAAGGGTAGGTGAAGCCTTTTATCCAACTTGCTCATGGTTCCCAAGTACTATCCAATATCTTCTAGTCCCCAATGGTGGTTCCACGCCACCTATGTAGTACTGTTAAGTCCACCCCACCATACTAGGAGATAGTCACATGAACCACAAACACACACTAGACATAAGGGACTAGGCTTACACGAAGTATTCATGTCCCATACACGGCACACAAGAGTCACTCAACATCAACATATAAAAGATAAGGTGCAGATTCTTTTTAGGTCAAATCTAATGGCCATAAGGATAAGATCCTAAAGAAGGGGGTATAGAGAGTCATCGCAATAGCCTATGGTATCAACTAAGCAAGATCAAGTACACCTCTCACAAGAGACGAGGTAGCTCAATCAACAAGAAACAACGCTACTTGAGTGAGAATGTCTTCCACATTCATACCAAGCCTATACTAGTGAGCTAGGTATGTCGTAGGCATCATTATCTTAGTTTATGTTAATTACCTGTGAAGTTTAGATATCACTTGGTTAAGAGACATTTGCACAAGATATCCTCAAGCCACTTTGGACCCTAGCAAACATTGGAAGCCACTCCCCTACTACTCTCTAACACCTATATCCTAGGTTCATCACAACTCATAACAAATGAGTGTGGCATAAAAAACAAGGCATGAAACTTGGCTCACAAAAATTCAACATGATCTTAAAACATTTATCACAAAAAACCATGAAGCAGTCATTAATTCCCCCATTCCAAAGCATCCAAAATCACATTCAAACTTCAAATTTTGCCTAAATATTTTATATACAAAAACAATGAAATTTCTTCAAACTCCACTAATGAAGCCTTGATTTTCTATTTTTCACATTTCCAAAAAAAAACGAAAAGAAAAAGTCCGCTTTGGCTCTAAATATGAACAATACCTACATTATGAAAACAATTTCAATTTTCAAGTATTTTGAAAAATTTGGGAATGGTGAGGGGGGCACCAAATGGCAATCTGGGAAAATCTTAAATGTAAATTAAATTCTAATTTAATTGCTCAAATTGGAACTTAAAAAAGAGGAATTCTTGTGCTCCCTTAAGTGTGAGCATGGCCTCAAATGGAAGAACACAAGCAAAACAAGGAGAGAAAAGAGATTTATCTCAAAATGGAAGCCCAATAAAACAATGAAAAACTTGCAATCTCTCCCCAACTTGAAGAAGTGGAGATTGTTGAGGCATGGACCAGCTACGACTCGAACCTAGGACCTTCCATACGCTGTTGGAGTGCTCTACCACTGAGCTATTGGCCCCTCTTGGACCAGTCCATCGTTGGTCCGGGTGTGGCTTATTTCCAACACCAACACCCCCCCTTAAATCCACACCTCTCGTGTTCTTGGGGCTCCTAGCCTGGACCTGACTCTGATACCATATTGAGGCATGGACCAGCTAGGACTCGAACCTAAGACCTTCCATACGCTGCTGGAGTGCTCTACCACTAAGCTACTGGCCCCTCTTGGACCAGTCCATTGTCGGTCTAGGTGTGGCTTATTTCCAACACCAACAGAGATCACACACACAACCAACAATCTTTTGCAATCCAACTCCGCCCAATTTCCAAGACTCCCAATTCCAAATGAGCAAGATTTTCCAAAATTTCAAATTTTCCAAGAGGGTTTATTTTGGAGAGCAATTCTTTCCAAAAAATAAATTATTTGAAAATGTGTAAGTTCTTTTCCTTTTGTTCTATTTTTAACCTTTTTTGTTGGATAGATTTGTCATTGATGTCAAACAAAGAGATAGATAATTGCAGAAATACAATAAACTTTATAGAAATTCTGAAGTGTGTTAGATCTGCAGACATCAATGCTATGTTTCTGTTAATATAATGAATAACAGTAAATTGATATGCCTTACAATGTATGCTTGTTTTCAACATTTTAACAGACATTGTGATGAGTAGAAAATGCCATTATTTTCTTTTGAATTGGACTTAACATGTTTAGAAAACAAGAATTTTGTCTCTGTGGAGTTCTCGCCTTCATAATGAATATTGAATCTTTCAAAATCTGTTTCAGATTAAGTTAAATAGTGGTTCATTTGGTTGGAACTGTCTTTGCCACCTGCATGCAATTGTTAACAGTAAACTTTCTTCTAGTTATGGCCACTTGAGATATCCTTTTCAGCGATCCAAAGCAAGTTGAATAAGTTTTGATTTAAGAAAGGAGTTGTAACAAGTAATTGGTTCAGTTGTACCTGACAACCATTTGTACAGTTGTAACTGCAAAACTAACAGTAAACTGTTTTATTACAGTTATCAACTATCTTGCAAACTGATGAGATATAGGGAAACTATTTAAGGATGCAAGGAGGTCGATAAATATGTAGATTTTTGAGTGTGGGAAGATCATTTGATAAGTTGTCAAATGCAGAGATAAATTGTAAGACTGCAGATGTAAAGGAGTGTTTGTGTCTGGTCAATTACAGACATCTGAGTTTGTAAATCTGAGAATGATAATGAAAAGTTTTGTAAAATCTGAGAGTGTTTTGTAAAGTCTGAAAGTGGGTCTATTCTGATTCCTATCACACTTTTTGAGAGATGTTTTGTATCATATCTGCAAATTAGATAGGTCTGAAAAGGCAAAAGGTTTTGTAATATCTAGAAAGTTGGTGCCTCAAGAATGCTGAGTTGGTGCTCAGTCTGAGAAGTTGGTGCTTCAGTTGGAGTTGGTGCTCTCAAGCAAGGAATTTGGTGATTCCTTAGGTTTGGTTCCCTTAAAGCATTGTACACAAGTTTATTCATGAGGCTGGATTAGGATAGTAGATCCTAGTAGCATTTCTCACTGTGGTTTTTTTCATCCTGGGTTTTCCACATACATCAGGTGTTGAAGTTTCTTTGTGTGATTTGCTCTCTTTTCATTTCAGTTTTTTATATTTATCATTATCAGAGTTTTAATTGATTAAGGATTAAAAATTTATATCTTTTACTCGTTCACCACACACACACACACACCCTCCCCCCTCTCTTTCAATAGAAAAATTACGTTCTACATTTTTGCCTATTTATTTTCACTTTATTCATTTTCCTTATTACTTCTCTACCACATAATTGAGTCAAAATGAACATTTCACAATATTTTATTGCCACATTTATTACAATGATTAAATCAAATATATGTACTCCTATCTGTTGATGTGTATTTTGTACACAATCAAACACAGAATAAAATACCTAAGGGTACCTTATCCTCTCTTGAATAAAGCCTCTGATTGCTGAAGATATCGCGAAAAAGGATCAATCAGGATGACTCCAAGGTTCTTGTATGTAGGTTCTCTACGTGTGGATAAGCTCTCTGTGGTATGATGTGATTTGCTGGAATCACAAGGGGACTTACATTTGATGATTGAACTTCTGATCTGCTTTGCTGGAACACAGGCTCTTACTAGCTTAGATTTGAAAAAAGGAAAAAAGGAAAAAAGATGAGGGCGAGGAAAGGATCTAATCCTAACACTAAGAATGTAAGAGCAATGAATGATCTTTGATGAAATTCTAACTAAGTCTTGTTTTGACATCATAGGAACATCTCCACAAGGTTAGTGCGATCTTCGAAGGAAAGCTTTATGATGTTCAAATCATCACTGCAGGCATAGACACCATCAGGTTGATGCATATCGATGAAGAAGCGACAACTGAAGTTAAGCTTAAGCTGAATGATTCCAGTTGACTACGCAAGGCAAGTCTGCAATCAGCAAATTGCTAGTAGTATGGATATACGAATTTCACCATCAATCAAGCACATTTCTTCCACTCATCTAATCATAAAATCAAACATGAGAAGTATAAAGACCATGCAAATTGTCGAATCGACCCATAAATTTCACCATTTCTTCAATGAAGTTACAAGTCTTTTACAACAACATCTTGGCAACAATCTTTGCCTTCTCTCTCTACTCTACTCTAATTGCTATTCTAATACTTCCAACTGCTTCTAACTATATTCTAACTCTAACTATCTTCTGATTAGCCTTTACAAAATGAAATGCTAGGGCTTATATAGTGCCCTCAATACAATTCGATGGCTTAGATCAATTCGAGATCAATGGCCAAGATTCAACAATGAAAACCCTAATTAGGGTTTGTTACAACCATTATATAACATTTAATGCTTGACCAATGATAAAATTGTATTGCTTGGACACATGTCCTCTTTAAAAAATTCCACCAATGGATAGCTGGGGTAGGTACATCGGAGTTTGTGCCACCTTCCATGAGTTAGGTACATTGAATCTGGACGTGCTGAGGTGGACCACACTAACTGGAGGACTGATGACTGGGATGCCACCTCATCTGACACTTGTAGCTTGCTAGATATTCAATTTGATGTCGTTGAGAGGCTATCTTTAATTAACTCTTGTTCTAACTCCTTTTGTCCTTGATGTGCAGGATGATGATGTACCTCGCCTTGGAACGCTGGATTGGAAGAGGTCGCCCTTGTTGATGTTTGATCGAAGAAAATCGTCCTTGTTGATGCTAGGCTGGATCGAAGAAGGTCGTCCTTGTCCTTGCTTGATTTTCCTTGAGGAGAGTCTTCCGACTCGTAGATCTTTCGAGCTTGGAGTCGCCATCTTGATACCTACACAACATTTCAAAATTAGTAATATATCTTGAAATCTAAAAATTAAACTTTAAAAGGAATATTCAAGATTTTAATTAGGAAACTTCATGATAAATCTTGAGTTATCATTTCCTAATTAACCATGTAATACTTAGATTTTTCCCAAAAATGCTTAAAAAAAATCAAACCTTGAATAAGGGTGTCAAGATGATTTTGCCATACCTCTTCTTGAGAATTAACTCTAAAAAATAGATGAATTTTGGCTAGGCAAAGTGTAGATCAAAGCTCTCCCTTGGATAAAATGCACCTCCTTACTTAATTTCACCACCTTGAGGACTTCAATGCTTTGATAGAGAATTCGCTCCACTTCTAACCAAATTCGCACCTTGTTGTTCTTCTCCAAATCGCACTTGTGTGAGTGGATGAATGATGGATTAGAATCGCTAAACACACCTCCACTATATAGGCGCTTACCTCTTTATTTTCACAAAGGCCGACTTTTAGAAATAAGGCAAATAATAAGCAAATTTAAATAAAAGGGAGGCCGACTTTATAAAAATATAAAAATATAACCCCAAGCGCTCTCCCTTTTTATTTAATTTAATAATTAATCAATTTAAATGCCTTTGTATTTAATAATTTCGATTTTAAAAAGGCCCAATCAATTATTAAATGCCTTATGCGCTATTTTTCAAATGCCATTTTAATCAAATAATTCAAAGTTTTTTATCGAATTTTAGCATTTAATGTATTTCAACATTTATTGGCGCCAAAACATGAGAGATGTAAGGGATACAAACCACATCGCTCTGGTCCCTGGGAGAGGGACAGGAGCGATTATACATTTAGGTCCTCCATCTTGCATTTTTCACGTTTGAAACTTCATCTCCTACGTCCAAACTGGGATCTTCATTCGTAACTTGATGCTTGATCAATTCTATTTTGTAAATGAATGCCTCTTAGAACCATTATCGCCCTGGTCCTTGACTGAAGGACAGGAGCGAACCTTGCATTTAGCTCAAATTTGCCAACCTTTTGTCGTTAACCTCTCGTTCATCATCTTCTTAAAGATATTTTCAACCTTGTGTAACCTTGCCCTGACGTAATTTTTTGAAGGAAATGACCAGTTTAGTAGAAATCGCCCTGGTCCTTGACTGAAGGATAGGAGCGAACTTGCATCTTTGCTTAAGTTAGTCACCTTTTGACGTTTGGTTCCTTGTTTATCATCCTTCCAAGGACATATTCGATCTTGTATAACTTTGCCTTGGCGTGGTTTTTTGGAAGGGATGATGGTCTCCATAGAAATCGCTCTGGTCCTTGACTGAAGGACAGGAGCGAACCTTTGTTCCTTAGGCCAATCCTTGTTCTTATCAACTTTCGATTGTCTTCAAAGTATAAAATGGTGTCTCTTACTCCTCCTTGAACGTTTGAAATGGAAGTGACATCTCAAAATTTAAGCACATTTAGACATTTCGCTCTGGTCCTCGACTGGAGGACAGGGGCGAACTTCCATTTATAAGCCCATTCGTGCTTTGCCAATCTTCAAACTTGTCTTCAACGCTCTTGTCATGCTCCCTTTCACTTATCTTTGACATGAAATTCGTTTCGACTTGGCGAGAAATTTGTCTAAGGAAGAAATCGCTCTGGTCCCTTGGAGAGGGACAGGAGCGCCTAGGACAATATGGCCTTCACTTGGCGTCTTGCAATCTTCAAATTATCTTCAATGGATTCGTTATGCCCCTTTTGCTTGCCCCAAACTTAAAACTTACTTGATCTTCGCCCAAAACCTGTCTTATAAGGAAAATCGCTCTGGTCCCTGAGAGAGGGACGGGAGCTATCACTTAAATTCGCCCTGGTCCCTGGCAGAGGGACAGGAGCGATTTTGCTTCTAGGGTCAATTTTCCTCATGATTGCGCTTTCAAGTTATATTCAACTGATAAAATGTATCTCCTTTGATCTTCTCAATTTGCGAAATCGTTCAAATCTTTCAAGGACAAGGCAATTTTGGATTTCAAGCTCCGGTCCTTCAGTGAGGGACAGGAGCGATTTTTGTCCTCCAGGCCCAAATGCTTCACTTTTCACCATGAAATGTCTTTGCTAGGGAAGATATCATCCTGCTTCATGCTATGAATAAAAGTTAATGTCCAAAAAAAGGTCTAAAATTGTGCATATAAAGAAAAGCGCTCTGGTCATTCAGTGAGGGACAGGAGCGAATTTGACCTTCTAGGCAAAAACTTCATCATTTCATCGTTTTTGATCAAGTCTGGATGCTCTATCATGCTCATTTTACCCTTCACCATGCCTTTGATGTCTCAATTCGTCCAAACAAGGTCAGGAATGGCTCAAATAAGTATTTTCGCTCTGGACCCTTGGTGAGGGACATGAGCGATTCGCCTTGGATCCTCAGTGAAGGACAGGAGCGAAATTTGACTTTTCAAACTCTCAATGAGGACAATTTTAATGGAATATAACATTTAAGTATAAGCTTCTTTCTTATACTTTAAGTTATATTCCATATATACTTTCAGGATGTTTGAGAGTGGTTTCAGACCTCCAGGAGTTATATTGCAAAATCTAGTTTTTTGAGGTTTTTTCAGTTCCTAGACTTAGTCAAATTTCAGGATTAGGACTTTCAAACTTAGCCAAATTTCAGGATCAAGACTTCACTCAAGCCGGACTTGCTATCCTATTGATCTCCCCGACAGTACTCAAAATGCAAAGGCTAACTAACAAAATCCTAAGAGACCTAGAAAACAAACCCTAAAAAGCAAAAAACATGGGTCCCCATTTGCAATGGGGCGATGTGTGAAAACGTCACAACACTATCTAATGAGATAGTCCCAACAAAATTAATTTAACCTTATTTTTGTTAAGAGTAATTAGGACATCACCTAATTATCTAATTAGGTCTTTATTACTTTATTCACTTAAATTAAACTTAGGAGTGCTTTTTCTTTTCATTAGATTAGGCTAATAATAGCTCATGTTGTCTCATTCATTATGATGTCGACACTTGGCACTAGCTAATTTAATCTTTCTCTAAGGTTTCTTTATCATTTCTATAAGGATTCATTCATTTATTGCAATCATTCAATCTTTTGAGCATCAATACAATTCTCAAGTTGAGTAAATCTATCTTGCTTGATCTCCATTTGTGATAGGTTATTTGCTTGCAAGTGATTCATGGGCTTGTGGGGTTGAACAAATTACTCCAAAAACTTCTCCCCAATTTCAGAAAAATTATTTGCTAGATGATATGCAAAATTTTCAGCTCATTGAAATCTATTTATGGCCAACCAAGAAATTAAATTCATCAAATTAACACATGCATATATCGGTCCTTCACAACAAGAACAGATTCTAGAATTGCCACCAATCTAGATCCAAGTTCAAACTCAACACATCTCATACTCAAATCATGTACAATTGGGTATTCCAATGGAAAGGCCCAAAGTGACATCTCCATAATAACTACTGTTGGGGAAAAGTATAACTCTGACCTACATAATCAGGTGGAGAAATAACCTTGTACTTGTAACCACTCAGCACATATGTCAAGTGTAACTACTCAATATTTAATAGTTGAAGCATAGCATAATCACCCAACCGCATGTAATACCACATAAAAGTAAATGAGTGCATCCACATGTCATAAAATCATGATAACATTTATTCACAATATGAACAATAATATGCATATCCACGACTAAAGATATGATAAACCAAGCATATAAACATAACATGGGCATCTCAAGGAATACCACAGAAGTGGAATACATTAAGTCTTCACAAGAAACTTGGCACATTGCCACACATGCAACTCAATGCAAATCAAACATCAACAAACTAACATGCTAGGGAATCTCATCTCAAAACATGTGAGTGGTTCCAATGCACCATGCAGAGCAAGAACAAAAGCCGCAACCAAAACTAACAATGAAAATAGTGAAGCTGAAACACCAAAAAACACCCAAAGCAAAACAAGCACAAGAATGACCTATGCATCCCCTCATAGACAATCAGAAAACAATACTGAGACCGGGCCATCTCAAGGCCACAACCAAGGGGGCATTACAACAAAAAGCACACAATTAGTTGCAAATCAGCAAATAGTTCGAGGCAATCACTCAATGAGGATACAATGCTTTCCTTTATATCTAGAAGTAAAAAATGATCACCCTTTATCAAACTACCCATTCTAGCAACAAGATTGGTCACCTATTATGTCTTAAACAATGCAGGCTCTCTAATGGATTATTTAAATTTTGATTAACAGCACTCACTGTTTAATTCTGACTACTATTAAATCAAGCCTCCCTAAGCATCAAATATTCTAGCATAGGAATTAGAAATTAAATGTGTATCTAACTTGATTTATGATTATTTCACTATCTGACATCATTATTATAGCATTTATCCCAAATGCTAATTTAAATAGATTACTTGTGTTTTGAATCTTGATAATCTCTTGAAAATTTTGTTAAAATATTTTGACTACTTGCATTATAAAGAACTCTTGTTGAATAGACAGTTGCACTAAGTATTTTGTGACTTCTTGTCATGTTGGTTGGGACCTGGAGGATAACTTTGTTTTCACTGAGCAATTCCTTCCTAAGATCCTTAGTGGTTCGTTCTATCCAATCGTGCATCCATTTCGTCACAGATAAGTCATTACAAAGGCTTTACATCAATAAGCAATAAAAAGCAAGGTCTTATATTAAGTGAAACCTTACATTTCTCTCCTTAGTGCTTTCTATGCATGTCTTTGGCACACAGACAACTGAAAGCAGAATGTGAAGATGCTTTTCTCATTGACTTAAAAATATAATTTATTTGCCATGCCTGGCTTCTAATTATCCAATGATATACATAATAGTAAACCATCAATATTTTTCAGAAAAAAGTACAAAATTGCAACACCTTTTGAGGAATAAGTTCTTTGTTGGAAGGATAAATTCATAAATGCAAACTCCTTTTATAACTGATTAGCTATTCTTAATAAATTTGCAAGGAATACAGCTCAATTTTAAAATAGAATTTTAAAGATGGTCGCATTACTATAGGTGTTATATTCTTATAAACATAACCAGAGAAAGATCCCCTTAGGATTTTCTGCCAATGAGGCTGATAATAGTTGCATACAGAAAAATTCAAAGTAGTTAGAGCAAATAATCTACTAAGCAGCAGGAAAAAGTCATTTTACCTTCAGCTTTTTTTTTTGGAGAAATAAAGACATTTAATCAGTTTTACTTTTAACTATCAGTATAAAGGATTAACTGCATGCAATATTTAATACAATAGATATTCCTTTGATGACTCATTTCTTTTATAGTCAGGTGATGCTCATGGCAGCAAAGCAGTGGGATTGAATCTAGTGAAATAAACCATTGCATAGCATCAAACCCTCATTGCTAAGACTCGCACCCGGTAACCAGATTTTCTTGGAGGTCACCCATCTCAATTCTACTCTGATGCAAGTATGCATAACCATGGTCTTTTACCTACAGTCAAGTGGCAAGCCTTTTAGCTTTCTACCCAATTTGTAAGACCTTTGACAAGTATTGTGCCTTACGATCAATTCAATTCAGACCTCTTTGGTTGAATCATTATTCAAGAAATTAAATTTTCCGCAGTGCAACATCAAAGATGTCATTTTTCAGGATTAACTTTGTGCAGTACATAATATTCAATTCATTACTTTGATGACCCATTTCTCATTAACAGTCATTTCATCTATGATCAATCTCTCATTGAATGGTTCCCTTGGAACTCATTGCATTGGGTGAAGTAGTGGTACTGAAACTGGCAAAATAAAGTATCACATAGCATCAATTGTCACTGCCAAGACTTGCACTCAATAACCAGGACTTCTCATTATTAGTTTTTATTGAACATCCTTGGTTTTCTGAGCATCTGTGTTGCATAAAATTTTCATCAGGTTAGCTTCAAAAATGACTCTCTTTTCATGCAGTCCTAGTTGAATTAGAAAATGTCAAGAATAGACTTCTACTTAAAAATGCGTCTTCTTATAACCAAAATGAGGAAATAGGAATTTATGTGTTCAGGTTTTCATTATCTTTGGTTGACAATTGTGTTAATTTTAAACAATCAGATGTTAATTTAAGCAATTAGATTATAATCAGACTGTGAATAAACAGTAACAGCAATAAAACACAAGACAAAAGACACCAATACCCTGGGAAAACCTCCCTCTTGGAGGTGAAAACCCCAGCCTTAAATATGATATGTCTTATCTCAAATGTAGGCAATTACAATATAGCGAACTTATCTCAGATCGCTGTCCAAACAGCAAGTTGGCAGAGCAATGAAGGATGAAGCTCTAACCAGCCGCAGATGACTAAAGGAGATCAGCAGCAGATGTCTAAGGTAGGCTGGAGCAGAATCGCACAAGGAGAGCCTTCAAGTTCGCTTGAAGATCTTGACAATTTCGACTAACAATAGCCTTAAATAAATTCGCACAAGAGAAGGAGAGTCACCAATGTAGGAGAGCAGATTGTATCCGTGGTAAATTGATGATCAAATGACTTCATTTTGTTGTTGTTTTATATCAACCTTTTGGTGCCAAATATCCCCAAGTCGGCTTGTATGTTTATTTAATTATGTTACATTGTCATTGTGAATTCCTCACGCTACACATTTGGGTCCAGCCCAATAATTATATTTAATTGCCTTCCACGTTACATGCTTTTACATTTGGGTCTAGTCCAATAACACATTTACATGAGATAATACATATGAATTTTAACTGTCGTTGACAACATTAAAATTCGATAATCAGGTATCCGAGCTAGCTAATATTTTCAACACTCCCTCTTAGCTAGGGAGGATATCTGCCATTTGTCATGATACATTCATGACTTTCATCTTGCATTGGCCGCAAGGATGAATGTATAAGCTCTATAGAGTATACCTGCAATAAAACACATAAATATCATGAACTCATTTCATGATGTCCATCTTGCATTGCCCGCAGAGGATGGATCCACCTTGCATTGCTCGCAGAGGGTGGAGGAGGTCTTACACCTCAGCCTTCTCCCAGAGAAGGATACAATGTCACCTTGCATTGCCCGCAAAGGGTGACTCCACCTTGCATTGCCCGCAAAGAGTGGAAGATGCAGACTGAATTGCATCACTAAGATTGAGACTCCCTCTCAATCAATGTTGTGCTCTCCACAATTTCAAGCTTCTCTCTGAAGTACTCAAACTTCACCCGAGCTAGAGGCTTGGTGAGATCATCAGAAACCTGTTCATCAGTGCTGATATATTTCAGCTGGATGGCACCTCTTTGTGTCATATCACGAATATAGTGATAAGGAGTTTCCACGTGTTTTGACCTGTCATGAAACACGGGATTATTAGACATTTTAATACAACTTTGATTATCACAATAAATAACAGTGGATTCCCAAGGTTGTCCAAACAACCCAGCAAGAAGCTTGCGAAGCCAAACTGCTTCTCTAGTTGCCACACTTGAAGCATTGTATTCAGCTTCTGCAGTACTTAATGCAACTGAGGACTGTTTCCTACTGGCCCAAGAGATCATAGCGGAACCCAAGCTGAAACAGATTCCTGAAGTGTTTTTCCTGTCAATAACACTTCCAGCCCAATCAGAATCAGAGTAGCCTTCCAAATTGATTACTGTGTTGATTGGATACTTCAGCCCATAGCCAATTGTTCCACGCAAGTATCTCAGGATGTGCTTGGCTACCACCAAGTGAACATGCTTTGGCTAGTTCACGAATTGACTAAGTGCACTCACTGCATAGCAAATGTCTGGTCTAGTGTTGACTAGATACATCAAGGATCCAATCAACTGTCTGTACTTTGAAGGATTTGCAAAATTAGAGTTAGCTACAAAAATACACAACTTCTTCAAGTTAGTTTCCATAGGAGTAGACATAGGTTTACAATCCATCATACCAAATCTTTTCAATATATCAATAGTATATTTACCTTGACTTAGAATAATTTCATTAGGTCTTTGCCACACTTCTAACCCTAGAAAGCAATGCATTAGACCTAGATCCTTCATTTCAAATTCAGTACCTAATTCTTTCTTCCACCTAATGATGAGACTATCTTCACCAGTTAGAAATAAATCATCAACATATAGAACCAGAATTAGCCTTTCACCATTAAATACTTTAAAGTAAATGTTAAAGTCAGCATCATTCTTATAAAATCCGAAACTGACTAAGTACTTATCAATTCTTTCATACTGTTGATGTGTTTTTTATGCACATGCGAACACAGAATAAAATACCTAAGGTACCTTATCCTCTCTTGAATAAAGTTTCTAAATGCTGAAGATATCGCAAAAAAGGATCAATCGTAGAAACCTCAAGGTTCTGTTATGTAGGTTCTCTACTCGTGGATAAGCTCTTCGTGGTATGATGTGATTTGCTGTAATCACAAGGGGACTTACACTCGATGACCTGAACGTCAAATTTGTCGGAATCACAAGTCCTATTTACTAACTGGAAGACAAACAAATGGTAAAAGATGCAGGGTTCAGGAAGTCTACTCTAGTAGTAGAACACGAGAAGATGGATGAACGACTAGGTGGAGTCCTACTGGACTGGGTCTCACCATCAGGTAGAACAATTCAACACCAACTCAGTGCGATCTTCTAAGGGATGTTTCAAATATGTCCAAATCATACACCATTAGATACTGATCACCATTCAAGATAATGCGTGAACAACAGAGGTGCTATGACTCGGGATTGAGCTCGTTCTATGCCAGTTGACCACGCAAGGCGCTCTTACAGTCAGCAAAAGGCTAGTGGTTTGGGCTAGGTAGATTCCACGCGAGTACATTCAATAAATTCTTTCATTCAATCTAATCATTTATCATCTACAATGAAGATTCAACAAGAGACCATGCGTATTGCAAAGAAACGACACATTTCACCATATCTTCAATGAAAAGGGGGTTCATTTACAATCAAGGCAACAATTTCTTGCCTTCTCTTCCTACTTTTACTCTAATTTCTATTCTATTCACTATCGATCATTAGCTATTCTAACCTCTATCAACTAATTATTAACCTTCTAGCTATTATCTATTAGCTAACTATTCACCCACTATCAACTATTGACTCACTATTCCCTTTTACAAATGAGGAGCCAGGGCTTATATAGCACTCTCAATACAATTCAATGGCTCAAATCAATTTGAGATCAATGGCCGATATTTTACAATGAAAACCCTAGTTAGGGTTTGTTACAACAAACTCAATTCAGGCCAATGAAATAATTGCATTATTTGGACACATGTCTTCTCTGGAATATTCGACCAATGGATAACCGGGGTAGGTACATCGAAGTTAGTGTCATCTTTGATGAGTCAGGTACATTGAATCTGGACCCGCTGAGATGGACCAATCTGATTGGAGGAGTGATGACTGGGATGCCACCTTGTCTGACACTTGCATCTTGGTAGATATTCAATTTGATGATGTTGAGAAGCTAACTTTAATTAACTCTTCTGAAACTGTCTGCTTCTTCAACGAACCCTTGCTTTAACCTCCTTTGTCTTTGATGTGCATGATGGATGGTGTACCTTCCCTTAAAATGTTGGACAAGAAGAGGTCGTCCTTGATGATGCTGGACTGGAAAAGGTCGTCCTTGATGATGTTGGACTGGAGAAGGTCGTCCTTGATGATGCTAGACTGCAGAAGGTCGTCCCTGTCCTGGCCTGGTCTTCTTTCATCTGCAAAACAAACCAAAAGATGATTAAGGACATATAACGAATTCATTTCAACATAGCATTTTCTACCTTAAATCATCATCAACAAGACATCAAAATAAAGTTTGCTCAAAATCCTTCCCAAGGACAGGCCCTATAAGAATTTCGCCCTAGACCCTCTGGAAGGGTCAGGAGCGAAATTTGCATTCCTGGCCAATTTAGACCTCTTTTCAACATTACCTCACAACCAGCACTTTGCCTGGCCCAAACAAGGTGAAGAATAGGCTTCCCTAAGGATTTCGCCCTGGACCCTTTGGAAGGGTTAGGAGCAATTTTCTTGATTAGGCCTCAATTACCCCATTTTTTCACTCCAAAATCCTCCGGAAGGTGAGCATATGCTTGTTTTAGTCGAACAAAGTCTAGGGATCCATCCTTTTAGCTTCTCACATGGACAAATTAGGTGATAATGAGAATTTCGCTCTGGATCCTTTGGAAGGGTCAGGAGCGAAATTCCTTCTTTAGGCTTTATTTTACACTTCCTTTACTTCAATTCACCCTACAAGGCAAGAATATCTCACTCCAGCCTCATCCATGCCATAGGTATCAACATTTTAGCTTCACTCAAGGGAAAAATGGTTGATTTGGAGAATTTTGCCCTGGACCCTTTGGAAGGGTTAGGAGCGAATTTCTCTCTTTGCTTGTTTTCCTTCACTTCAACTCATCTTGCAAGGCTTAAACAACCTCTCTCCAGTCTTTTCATGCCTTAGGAATCAAAATCTTGTCTTAACACAAAGAGGAAATAGTGACTTTGATGAATTTCGCTCTGGACCCTTTGGAAGGGTCAGGAGCGAAATTCACTTTTTGCTTGCCTATTCACACTAAATTTCACTTTCTTCACTTCACTTCATCTGGAATCCCCCATATTGAATCCACTTCTCAACTTGGAAACATTGGTTTGATCTTCACAAGGCCCAAAAAGGAGAATTCGCTCAAAAAACTAGCCAGGGACAAGACCTATCCAGAATTTCGCTCTGGACCCTTTGGAAGGGTCAGGAGCGAAATTCCAATTTTAGCTCAAAATTTGCATCTTTGGTGGATAAACATCCTTCCAAGGCATTCCAAATAGCTTCTCTCACCCTAGTCTAGGCCTGAATTAGCACAAAATTTGGAGAAATGGATGGTTTTAGTGTTTTTCGCTCTGGACCCTTTGGAAGGGTCAGGAGCGAGTTTCTTGTTTTGAGCTCATTTCTTCATATTTGATGACTCTTGACAATTCAAGGACCTGCCTAAAGACACCTCTAATCTTGACCCACACTAGACTTGGCATAAATTTGGGGGAAAAGATAGGTTTTGCACAATTTCGCCTTGGACCCTTTGGAAGGGTCAGGAGCGAATTTCATGATTTGCTTGTTTATCCTCATTCAATTCCATTCTTTTCACTTTGTTTACTTGGACTCTTATCCTTGGATCCCTCTCCCATGCTTGCAACATTTTGCTTGACCACAAAGTGACTATAAAAGAGAATTTCGCTAGATATCATGGCCAGGGACAGGACCTATAATGAATTTTGCCCTGGACCCTTTGGAAGGGTCAGGAGCAAAATTCTTCCTCTAGCCCAAAATCATCATTTTTTGAGACAAAAATCCATTCAAGGGCAATCTCAAGGGCTTCTATCATCTTTGTCTAGGCCTGACTTGGCACAAATGTGAAAGGAATAGGTGGATTTAAGGATTTTCGCTCTGGACCCTTTGGAAGGGTCAGGAGTGAAAATCTTGTTTTAAGCTCAATTCCTTCAATTTCAATGATTCCTAGCAACTAGAAGTTACTCCTAAGGACCTCTTCCATCCCAATTCACTTTAGTTTGCAATTATCTTGACACAAAATTGGAAAAAAGGTGGTTTTGGTGAAATTTCGCCCTGGACCCTTTGGAAGGGTCAGGAGCGATTTCACATTCTAGGCTTGATATTTCATCTTTTATTACTTTCCATCATTCCTCAAGGCAAGAATATGTCTATCCTTCCTCCAAAATGCCTTGGACACTAAGAACTTGGCCTAACAAGGAAGACAATGAGGTCCAAGAAGATTTTCGCTCTGGACCCTTTGGAAGGGTCAGGAGTGAAAATCATGATTTGAGCTTGATTTTTCATTTCTCCAACTCCAAACCACCTCAAGAGGCAAAGACATACTATCCCACTTCCATCCATGCCACAAAAAACCAAGGACTTGACCTCCTCCAATGGAAAAATATGTGTTTTTAGGAATTTTGCTTTGGACCCTTTGGAAGGGTCAGGAGCGAAATTCACTATTTGGCTCAAAATCCTTTACTTTTCAATGCTTTCAAACATTTCCAATGGCAAAAGATGTCCATCCTTCCTTTCAAAATGCCTTGCAAATCAGAATTTGGTCAAACTAGGGAGAAAATGAGCCTTAGGAGGATTTTCGCTCTAGACCCTTTGGAAGGGTCAGGAGCGAAAATCTTAGTTTAGGCTTGATCACTCACATTTCAAACTTCAAACCACCTCAAGAAGTAAACTTAGATCATTTTCCACCTAAGAAACAAGGATTGATGCCCAAATCAAGTAGCAAATGAGGTTTATAGTGATTTTCGCTCTGGACCCTTTGGAAGGGTCAGGAGCGAAATTCTCTTTTAGACTAAAATCTTGATCTTCCAAAGCATCCCACTCCCTCTCAAGGCAAGAACATACTAATTCCTTCTCCAAAATGCCAAAGTTTAGCCAAAATAAGGAAGAAAATAAGAGCTACAAAGATTTTCGCTTTGGACCCTTTGGAAGGGTCAGGAGCGAAAATCATGTTTTGGGTTTGATCCTTGACTTTTCCAACTCTCATCCTCTTTGGGAGGCAAACATAGATCCCTCTCCTTTCATTTCCTCCTTGGTCCTGACTCTAGCTAAAGGAAAAATGAGTGTTTTCAAGAATTTCACTCTGGACCCTTTGGAAGGGTCAGGAGCGAAATTCACCCTTTAGGCTAGAATCCTTCATTCTTTTCACCTTTACTCATCTCCTAAGGCTAGAACATGTCAAAACACCTCAAACATGCCTTAAAAACTAGGAATTTGGTCTTGAAAAGTGATAAAACTGAGGTGTATAAGGATTTTTGCTCTGGACCCTTTGGAAGGGTCAGGAGCAAAATTCCTAATCTTGGCCAAAATCCTTCACATTTCTACATTCCATCACCTCAAAAGGTAAAGACATGTTATTTCCTTTCCAAATATGCCCATGGAACAAGATTGGTAGCCAAAACAAGGGAGCAAATGAGGTTTATGAAGAATTTCGCTCTGGACCCTCTGGAAGGGTCAGGAGCGAAATTCACAATTTGGACAAGATCCTCACTTTACAACATTTTCAATCATTCCCTAAAGCAAGTACATATCAACCTACCCCCACAACGCCCAAAGAAAAAGACCTTCAGTGCAAACAAGGAAGAAAAAAAAAGGGGACCTCTAAGAATTTCGCTCTGGACCCTCTGGAAGGGTCAGGAGCAAAATTCTAATTTTAGTTCAATTCCTTCACTTTTGGTGATCATAAGCAACTCAGAGCCATGCCTAAGGACTACCTCGACCTCGATCTACACTTGGCTAGACACAAAATTGAGAGGAAAAGATGGATTTTAGGAATTTCGCTCTAGACCCTTTGGAAGGGTCAAGAGCGAAATTCTCAATTTGAGCTCATCTTTCACTTGCTTCCTCCTTTTCATGCCTTGGACGCACTTTGCTAGGCTTCCTTCCATGTCTTAGTCAAATTTGCTCAACCACTCACTGACTTCCTTGAACTCAAACGGGACACCACCAGCAAAACGAAGCCTAAGGAAGACCTTGAAAGAAACCGTAATTCGGAGCATCCACTGACTTATCCTAGCTCAAGCAGAGCCTGCTATCCAACAATCCCTCTGACAACGCTCAAAATGCAAAAGCTAACAGACAAAACCCTAAAAACCTAGAAAACAAACCCCAAAAAGCAAAAAAGTAGGGGTCCCCATTTGCAATGGGGTGATGTGTGAATACGTCACAACACATACCAAGCTCTAGGAGCTTGCTTGAGGTTGTAGAGAGCTTTCTTCAATCTGCACACATGAGTTTCTTTATTATGAATCTCATAACCTTCATGTTGTTCAATATAGACTTCTTCCTCAATAACACCATTAAGGAAGGCAATCTTTACATCCATCATTTCCAACCTTTGGCTGCAACAATAGCTATAATAGTTCGAATGGAAGTATATCTAGCAACAGGAGCAAATGTTTTTTCATAATCTATGCCTTCCTTTTGAGAAAAACCACGAGCTACAAATCTGGCTTTATATTTCTCTATACTACCATCAGCAGCATGTTTAATTTTAAACAATCATTTAGAAGAAACAACAAACTTACCTTTAGGTCTAGGCACAATATCCCCGACATCATTCTTGATGATGGATTGATACTCTTCGTCCATGGCTAACTTCCATGCTTGCTGGTTCATGGCTTCTTCCATGTTGGATGGTTAAGCCTCAATGATGTTGCACATCATTGCAGCATAGTTGGAGAGCTTCTGAGGTCTTTTACTTTCTCTGAAAGTGCCACTAGGAGCTACAAACTTTTCTGCATTTTGAATTGTGCTTCTAACCCAAAGAGTTCTTTTCTTGCTAATTGCAATGTCTCTAGGTCCATTAGTTGGAACCAGAGGCTCAGGAGGATCATCATGCTCAATAGGTTCAGGAGGTTCAATAGACTCCTTCTGAATCTCAAGGTTAGTATCAATATCCATATCATTGACTTCTTTATCAATATCAATAAGAGAACCTTTAGATTTCTTGAAAGCAATATTTTCTTCAAAGGTGACATCCCTACTTACCTCAATGTACCCTTGACCAGGAATGTAGATGCGAAATGCCTTGGAAGATTCACTATATCCAACAAGGATACCCTTCTTCCCGGAAGGCTCTAACTTAGTCCTCTTTTCCTTTGGCACATGAACATAGACAGGACTTCCAAAGATCCTTAGGTGGCTGATATCTGGCTTGACTCTAGTGAAAGCTTCCTCGGGAGTTATGATCTTCAGGACACGGTGAGGGCATCTATTCTGCATGTACACTGCAGTCTTTGATGCTTCTACCCATAAGAAGGTCTGCAGGTCCTAATTGTGAATCATAGCTTTGGCAGCTTCAACAATGGCTCTATTCTTTCATTCAGCTACACCATTTTGCTGAGGATTGTAGGGATCGCAAAACTCCCTCTTAATTCCCGTTTCTACACAAAAGTCATTGAAACTATTTGAGGTGTATTCACCTCCATTGTCAGATCTTAACACTTTAATCTTTTTACCAAACATATTTTCAGCTAGAGCTTTAAATTCTTTAAACCTACTTAACACTTCATCAGATTCTTTAGATTTTAAAAAATAAATCCAAGTCTTTCTAGAAAAATCATCTATAAACGTAACATAGTATAAAAATCCGCTAGGTGAAGGAACAGACATGGGTCCACATAGATCAGAATGAACAAGTGCTAATTTTTCCTTAGCTCTACTTTCACTTTTATGAAATGGACTTTTAGTGTTCTTACCTAATGCACAACCTTTGCAAGCATCATCATGAAATTGATTAAGTTTAGGCATACCTTTAACCATCTTTTCAAGTGAAGGAAATGCCTAATAGTGAAGATGACCGAGCCTTCTATGCCATAGCTTGCTAGATTCAGGGGCTTCATGAATGAATGCTCGAATGGGGTTAGCAAAAAGGTTATACAAACTATCATATCTATTTCCAATAACACGAACAGATTTAATACTAGATTTCTTAGACCATGCAAGTACTTTACCCTCAGAAAATGCTATTTGATAACCTTTATCTTCTAGAGCAAAAATAGAAATTAAATTCCTCTTAATTCCAGGGACAAATAATATATCACTAAGATGCAAGGACATGTCAGATTCTAAATTTAAAGAAGTGCTACCAAAACCTCTTACCGAATACTGAGCATCATCACCAATTACCTTGGACTCTTTCTCCATCAAGTCTGAGAGATGCTCTCAATATCCCGTGATGTTATTAGATGCACCATTGTCTATCAACCAAGTGTTGCTATCAGTTGGCACATTGCTGGACAAAGCAAAAATGAAGAGGTAGTCTTCATTATCCTCTGAGTTTGCAACTTCATTCAGGTTGGCCTCTCCTTGCATGGGCGGGTTCTGACATTCTTTAGCATAATGTCCAAACTTGTCGCATCTAAAGCAACGGACACGTGAAAGATCCCTTGGCTTCCTCCTTGAATCGTAAGCAGGAGGTCTGAAGCCTCTATCTCTTTTGAAGTTGTTCTTCTTCTAATGGCCTCCCTTTCTTCTAACATGTTGAGATGCAAGCACATGTTGATCTCCTCCATGAGAGCCTTTATGCATTTCTCTGGCAGCAAGGCAAGACTCCTCTTGAATGCAATCTGATCGAAGGCGATTGAAGGAAGGGAATTCAACTCTTCCACTTATGCTTTGAATAAAAGGATCCCAAGAGTCAGGAAGACCATTCAAAGCAATCATGACAATATCCTTGTCCACAACCTTGCTTCCAATGGCACTGAGTTGGTCCTTCAATTCTGAAATCTTCATGAAGAAGGACATGACTGAATCTCCTTTTCTCATTTTGACTTGAAGAAGTTGCTACCTCAATGTAAGTGTCTGGCTGATGTTGTTGATCTCATATATCCCTTCTAGATGTTTAAACATCTCTCGGGCTGTCTTCAATTTGGAGATGACTGGAACAGGCTGATCCTTCACGGAATCAATAAGGAACTTCTTTGCTTTGAGAGCATTCTTCTTGAATTGCTTTAGCTCTTCCGGATCCGAAGGTTCAGTCAGATCCATGTCTTCCACAAACTGTAACAGCACTAATTCTTCAAGAGCAAGGAGAACACGGATCTTCCATGATGTAAAATTGAGGGCACCTTCAAGTCTATCCTCTACTTTTAGACCTATAACCATCTTGCAAAACTAAAACAACAAACTGAAAGTGAAGGACAACTAATAATCTGATTATTTTGAATGAACCTAAAGCTCTAATACCATGTTAATTTTAAACAATTAGATGTTAATTTAAGCAATTAGATTACAATCAGACTATGAATAAACAGTAATAGCAATAAAACATGTTGTCCTCATTTTTGTTTCCAAAAATGAAGGACCATTATATAAATTTTTTGTCAAAAAATGAAAAATTTTACTCTACGGCATGCTTCCCGAGGCAGAATTTTGCTTCGCCCTTGGACTGGCTTAATTCTCAATCCATCCTCGAACCATGTTTCAAATTTCATTGCATTCTGGGTTCGTTTGCTATGTCTTTCCTTCAATTTCAGGTTTTTTCTCTCTAACTGCAGGTGGGAAATTTTCCTTAAATTGCAAGTTTTAATGATTTCATTTGTTTTGGTCTTTGTAGGGAAATTTTTGGCTAATTACAAGTGCACTTTATTGAAAAAAGAACTTGTAACTTACTTTTTATTTCCCCCTTGATGCTTTTTGGCTTTTTAAGTCATAATAGGGATTTTTTTGGATAAGTTACAAGTTAATTTTAAATTGCATATTTTTAAATAACTTGTAGTTCTTTTCTAAAACCCCTATTTTAATGTCTTTTGCTTGTAATAGGGATTTTAAACCCCTATTACATGTGATAAGTTATTAAAACTTGTTGTAGGGATTTTATTTTCCCTTTACAAGTAATTTGTAACTTGGACATCTCTCTCCAAAACCCGATTTTGCTTAGAAATGAAATAAAGTGACAATTTTAAACTTGCTTTTGTGCCCAACAAGCCCGATTTTCTTCATAAAGTGTAAATTGTAATTGCATTTCCAAAACCCAATTTTGCCTTGTTGAGAGAAAAGTAACATTTTAAACTTGCAATATGGGAATTAAAACCCGATTTTCTCTATTGCATGTAAAATGAAACTTGTATCTCTTTCCCAAAAACCCGATTTTCCTCTCCTAAGACAATTTTGCCACAAATCCTTCCCAATTTTTGTGGATAAATTCATGGAGCAAGGAGGCGTTTTTGTTGCGAGGCGTTTTTGTTGCAAGGCGATTTGTGTGAGCTATGGGACACGTTGCTGCTGATTTGGTGAATGATTCAACCCTTATTTTCTGCTAAACCGTTTTCCACGTGATTCCTAAGACCCATGTTTTGGTGGATCCAAACTTCACAAAGTTGCAATCT
Organism: Cryptomeria japonica; assembly: GCF_030272615.1. Taxonomy (NCBI): domain Eukaryota; kingdom Viridiplantae; phylum Streptophyta; class Pinopsida; order Cupressales; family Cupressaceae; genus Cryptomeria; species Cryptomeria japonica. The sequence continues at coordinate 641,116,709 of NC_081412.1, forward strand.
CCTAAGTCGTTTTTGCTTTCCATGCTAAGGCGTTGGGGTTTGATGGAGGATTGACCACTTCTTATGCCTCTAAGTTTGCATTTGTTGCCACGTTTTGCTGCCCAAGGCGTTTTGCTAAAACGTGGCAAGGGTTTAGAATGCGGTTTATTCTCTATTTAGGAGTTCTTCATCCTTTCAAAGAGTGATCATCTTTTTGAAGAGGCATTTTCAATTTGAAGCAAGGTATGATTTCTTTCCTTTCTTTGTTTCATTTTCTTGTTTTCTTGTCTTCTTGTTTTTCCTTTCTAGTTGTAAATTTGTGTATATGTTTATTTTGCCCCAAAAATCGGTTTTGTGAGAGAGATTTTCCCTTTTGTAAAGCAATTTTTGAATTGCATTGTTCTTCCCCATTTTCCCTCTTTACTTGTATTCGGGATTTTAAATCCCGATTACAAGTTGGATGAAAATCATTGTTCTTCCCTTATGGTTACAAGAATTTAACCATCTTTTGTCAAAATTCCAAGTTGTAAAGATGAAAAATACCCATCCTTCTAAAATCGGGTTTTTAGAACCGGATTGCATGTACAAAGTTCTTCCCATTTTCTTGGAAATGACATTCCCAAAATCTTCCCATTTTTATCCATCCATATCACCTATTTCCGTACTTTCCGTTCACGTCATTTCCCACAAGTCTAATTCTCATTTTTCACTCATTTCTCCATTTTCCGTTTTACAAGTATACTTGCATTTGGGTTTTAAAAATCCGATTGCATGTGTACTCTTCCCAACTTGTATACTTGTAAAATTTTCCCCAAGATCCAAAATTGGTCAAAGTCAAATTTCCACCATTCCCATTTATTTCCCATCTTTCTCTCACAAAATCGTGAAGTGCAAGGGTTGGAGTTCTTCCCATTTGAAGAAGGAAAAATGTTAGTTGCAGCTGATTATGATATTGCCTTTACACTTTTAAGTCTTCATCACAATATACCAGGTTGTCCTTCAATGTCAGATTTACCATCCTCTCCTATTCCAAAGAAGATGAAGTATAAATATGACAAGTATCAAAATGAAGTTTCACCTTCCCAAGTTTCCTTTCATTTGGATCGCATAAAAGATATGGAGATAGGGCATGTGGACATGTCAGAATTTGTCAAGAGAGTGGAGGATCCGCAGGATAGTAATATGCAGTAGCTGTTGGACAGCCACATCCATCACGCATCCTCTTTTCCAGTGGCTGCCCTAGAACCTGAATTTGTTCTCGCTTGCGCCCATCGCTTTGACAAAGAGACAAGAACCATTAAAAATGATGATGGTGAAGCAATAATCCGCCTTGATGCAAATACAATTGAGAAAGTCTTCAAAATACCACCAGCACCTGTTTATATGGAAATTTCAAAGGATAGTGCAACCGAGTACTATGTCAAGAGGGAAAAGGACTGCAAACATCATATTAACAAGTGGATTCATGAGCCATGAGCCGCTTTTTCAAGGTGGGCTAAGTTGTACCGTTGTGACTTTAAGTGGGAAATTGGAGACATCATAACTCTCCTCAGCAGAATGATGGGTCTTGAACACTCCAATGTTTTTTAACCCTGGATGTATCAGTTTACCATGTTCATAAGGCAATCCCATCATATATCATGGGGAGAGATTATCAGTGATGCTTTATGCGAGCAACTTGCAGCAGTCCCTACCACCATGACTTTCTACATGAATTCATACTTAGTGTATTTGGCAGCGTCACTCAGACATTTCCCTGGTCTTTCTACCAAGGGTGACCGCTCGCTTATACCTATATGGGAATATTATGATCAGTTGCCTTTGAAACCCAATAGATTGCATTTCAGAAGAGTTCAAGATGCATTATTTGGCTACTTCATGTGCCAGTTTGACAAGACTCTAAAGAACATAAGGATGTCAGATGAGGCATGAGAAAGAGTGAATGAGTATGGGTTCTTGTTTCTTCAATTCCCGACCTTTACCTATATGAGAGTCGGATGCTATAGTGGGCAGCCATACATGATCCCTAGATACCAAACTGATAAGATCATTCTTATGGAGTTGGGAAGACAAATCATGGCTGTGCACACTCATCAATCTGTCAGACATAAGGTCGGAATCGGGATTTCTACAACAAACCCATTGAAAATTGGCCGGTATTCTCTTGTCACATCCGTCACAGCCAAAGCAATGGAGACTGAGATGCAAGAGATTAAACTCAAAAGGTTTAAGTCCAGGGCAGATTTTGATTACCGGGGTATAAAGGAAAAGATCAAAAAGTCCTTCGCACACGTGCATCGTATTGAGGATATCTGGGTAGATCTCTGTACATAAATGGAGGTTCTCAAGACGGACTACTGCGGGCTTACTCTTGAGCGGGTTATTGATCTGAACCTGGTGGACATTCCGCAAGAAATGATCGATGATGGGCATGTGCTTGATACAGAGTACATCTCGCGAAAGGTTGAGGAAGCTCCACTTCCTTTAATCCAATGGTCACACAAAGAGTGCACTTCCATTCTTGAAAGGTTTCAATCTATTCTTGCCAACACCAACACTTGGCTTAAAGGTAATGGTGTTAGACTCATCAAAATCAAGGTTGGAAAAGAAGATGACTCTATGGGACCTCTTGGACGTAATCTGAGATTCAGATTGACAATAAGGAAGGTGCATCATCTTCAGGCACCAGGATCAAATTGCGGGTTAGTTGTGCAGTAGTGCTTCCTCCTGAAGAGGTGACAGTTCGTGGAAAGGAAAAGTCTTGATTTCATGTTCATGTGATCGATCTTGACAATCTAGAAGAAGGACAACAATCTGATGATGCTCCTAAGTCTTTAGCTTTGGACTCACCTCATGAGATTCCTTCCTCAATTTCCATTGAGACGCCTCTTTCTCCTCCTGACATAATAGTGGAAGAGTCTCCTCAAAATGTTGTTCCTATTTCAGCAGTTGAGCCGCCTCCTGGTCATCAACAAGAGGGTGTGCTGGAAATTCCTGAGGATACTCCTGCATGTATCCATTTGTTAGAGATTGATACCTCTACTTTTGGCTTTGAAGAATTTATGAGGCAATCTTCATGCTCATTGGTTACTGAGCAAACCATGGTCGCCATCCAAACAAATACTCTTCTCAGGGTGACCACAGTTATTCAAACAGAAACTGCTCCTCCTTCACTTTTAGCAGCTACTGAAGGAGAACTAGTTGTTTTACCTCCATGGCTTAGTTATTTTACCCCAAAGAGGAAGAAGCAGGAAATCTCTCCTGATGTCTTTGACTATCAGCAACTCAAACAATCTAGGCCCAAGGTTGCTAAAAAGGCCAAGACAATCTCAAGAGTGACTGTTGATAGCAATAAGATGAAAGTGGCAGAAATTGTTGAGCCCCTTGCGGATAAGCCACGTGAGGAAATGCAAGCTGCTGATTACAGGGTTACAAGGATAGAATTGGGCAAACAAACGCATGAAGTGGTCAAACACGATGCCCAGCAATATGTAGCCTCATTAGTGCAGTGGTATGACGAACTTCTAGCAAAGAAAGACAAGATAGAAGAGAAGAACAGGCAACTTGTTGCAGCTGTTCATAAAATTACAAAACCTGCTGGTGAAGGGAGTAATCCTACAAGTTCTTCCGGTTCCCAAGAACCAATTCATGGAGTTGAGAGAGCTGCCCAGAAAGTATAAACATTGGATTCTTGGGTGGATCAACTTCATGATCTATGTGCACAAGTGCTGAAAGACATTTTCCAAATGATGTCTAAGTTGGAGGCCATTGAAGAGAAATTGAATCATACCTCTGACACTTTCAAACAGAATTTGGAAAGGGTTGAAGATAGTTTGACAATCTGGAGCACCATGCCCCAACAACAATTGAGTGTTCTTCAGGAGCATGCCATTATTTCTTCCAGGGTCATGTACTTGGAATTTGAAGAACTTCTAGAGAATAAAGCCCCTGTTCTCAAATCCCTCATTGAGGAGATTGATGATGCAATGAGATTGGGGGGTGAAGTATTTCAAGGTATTGTTTCCCATTGTGAGAAGACTTCTTGCCACATAATGAGTCAGAATGGAGAGCTGATACCAGAAGAAGAAGTTCTTGCAGATCTACAGATGAGGATTCATAATGAATGCAGGAGCGAACAATTCTCATCTGCTTCAATTCAGGCTTTGATGAAACATCAAACCTTTTTGCACGAAATTCAGTCCATCTTGAAAAACAACAACTCTATGCTTCTTCGATACCATTGTGAAGACCATGGTTGTTGCCAAGAACACCCACGAACCGAATCCCGCTGAGCTACGAATGATCATCCAGAAGTTCGAAGGATTCATGTCTTCACATACTGCAGCTTAAGTGTTTTTCAACACTTATGTTGTATTTTTCCAAATTTGTAATCTCTAAGTTGTAATTTTGTTTTGACAAGTTACACGTAAAAACCTTTTAAATTGTCAGTCAAGTCTTTACTTGCACTTTTGTAATTACACGTAAGGCAACTACAGGTTGAGTTCAATTAGGACTGTAGTTGGAATAAGTCATAGTTAGTTATTGAATAAGTCTTGGTGGGTGAGATAATTTCTCAAGTTAATTGGGATCCTCCCACTTTTTTCTCAAGGCTCCTTTTCAATAAATACTTGAGAGGTCTATTGTAATCTTTATCTTTTGGGAAAGCAAGCAAAAACTCTGCCAAATTTACAGCAAAGAAGTCTTTGAACTTTCATGTGTGAATTCAAGAATTGAAATAAATAGAAGGAAATTGCTCAAGCTTTGAGTCTTTGTGCTACATTCTTGAGTTCGTGTTCTATATTATCTTTCTTGCAAATGTTCCTTCAAAGAACTTAATCAAATTTGATTTGCAGTCTTTGTGCTGCAAGTATTTGAGGTTAATATAAATTAGAATAAATATTCTTTCAAGAGGAGTTGTAAGTCTTTGTGCTTGCACTTATTCTTAAGAGAATTTAGGAGCAGATTTTGTGAGAAATAGCTGAGTCTTTGAGCTTATACTACTTCCCATTGTTTTATGTAAAAAGGAATAAGATATTCCAGTCTTTGAGCTGTTATAATTTGTTCTTGACAGCTAGGACTTCATATAATCAAGACTTTGAGCTTGATATTGCTGTCCCGTCCCGAAGAAGTGACGGAAGTCTTTGAGCTTTCAGGAAACTTCATTTCCTTTCTCTCATTTCATTTCAAAAAGTTGTTACTGTTGTTTTATGATAAATTGCTATCGCTTTTCTGTGAAGAGAAAAGGATATTGGCTTTCTTGAAAGAAGAAGAAAGACTGTTGTCCCATCCCATTTTATTTTTTAAGTTGTAGTTAGATAGGGGGAGCCTTCCTTAATTAGGAGAGTTTTCTTAATTAGGAGAGTTTTACTCATACACTGTGGTTGAAACCACAATTTTGTATATTTCCCCAAGTGTACAAAATTTTCAACCAACAGTTTTTGGTGACTACTGGGGACACGAACGCATTCGGAAGCCTCATGCTTTCGTTTGAAGACTAGTGTCTTGCTGATTTTTATTTTTATTTTTAAAAAAGGAATAACTTTTCTTGGGTTTCATGTTGATAAGAGATTGGAAATATTTTGGTAATTCTATCTTTTAATCTCTGATATAAATTTGTTTGGCCCATCCGAGTCACCAACAGTTTTTGGCAACTCTGCTGGGGGGATGAACGCATTCAGAAGCCTCACGCTTTCGCTTGAAGTCTAGTGTCTTGCTGATTTTTTCAGAATTTTATCACTGTGGTTTTTCAGATTTTCTCTAAGCTGGAAGGTTTGCGTGTTTACGTTTGTCGTAAGGGTGAAAGTTCTCAAGAAATCTCTCCTGCTGAACGAGCTAGATTCCATTTGCTTACTAGTACATCCTCCCTTTCATGAACCACAAGTTACCCTCCGTCAAGAAAAAGGAAGTCTATCCCAAGTGAAAATTCCCCTTTCTTTTTCAAACCGTTGATATCTTCACCATCTAGTATGGCTAATCCACCTCCACCTTCTCCTCCCGGTCCGTGGGGAGCAGCTTTTGGTCCTTTAGCCTTAACCCCACCTCTTCATCCACTTCCACAAGGTTCCCGGAAAAATCTTCCCAAGTTCTATGGAGATGGAAAGCAACAACCTGATGAGCATGTCAAATCTTTTTATATGGCATGTGGTGTTCTTGGAGTAGAACATCAAGATGATGTTCGTTTGTTCGTAGAAACTCTTCAAGGTATTGCAGCCGATTGGTTTTTCAATCTTGCTACTGGTTTAATCGTTTCTTGGAACTCGTTGAGAGACAAGTTTGAGGAACGTTTCAAGCCTGGAGAAGATGAACACGCCTTGCTGGCCCAATTGACCCAAATGAAGAAGGATATCCATGAAGGCATATGGGAATTCATAGCTAAGTTCAACAAATTAGCAAATAGAATTCCTATCAATTCTCAACCTACTCCTAAGAATCTCAAGTGCTTTTTCATCAATACTCAGTTGCTCGAGGTCAGTTTCTTTTTAAGGCGAGCTTTGGAATTCATCTAAGAAAAAATAGCATTACATGTCCCACAAAGTTCCTAGTCACATTTCTTGGAGCTCCCATGGGAACTCAATTCCCCAAGGACACCCTAGAAAGAGGAACTAGTTTAACATTTACTTTTCAATAAGGTTCTTATGCCTTTCTAAATTGTTATTAACAAAAGCTTTATGTTATATGTTTTGCATATTACATTGGCCATGATTTTGGTCACAAGTGATACAGCATATATCTTTAGTTATGAAAGAATTCAATGCAGAGTGACTATCAGATGTAAAAATCTAAATGCTCGAGAGAATATTTGTGCACAGCTAAAGGATGTTAGTGAAAGAATTATGGAAATGAATAAGGATGTGGAGGTTTTGATATCACCTTCAGCATTTTCTTGATATGAGCTTTGCACCAGCAACATCAAACTGCTTTGGTTTTTGTTGGCGGCACATATAAAATTTCCATTTTGTATGTCTCCTTGTTTGAGTTATGTCCCCTTCTGGTCCGTTGGCCGAGTCATTGCTTAGAATTCCCCACGTAGTTCAGTCTTTGTTGTTTTCCTTAAGGTGCACTGTGTTGAACTTGAACCTTTTTGGTTCAAGGTTCAAAGTTCGACGGGCATCGTGTTAAAAGTTTTTCCTCCCGCGCGGCTTTGAGTCTTCTTTAGTTTTGTCGGCATTTAACATTGTTTGAACCTTGAACTTGAACCTTTTTGGTTCAAGGTTCAAAGTTCAAGATTTGTCATGTTTTTGTTTTGTGTCGCGTTTGTTCCTCAAGATTCAGAGTTCGATGTTTAGGCTTCTTGGAGATCATGTGACTTGGCATGAGGTGGCGGAGCAGATTTTAAGATATAATAAACGACGGCAGAGAAGAGGAATATTCTTTCTTTAATGATTTCAAATTTGTTATTTATAGCAAGTATGGTGTGGGGATCCGTATTGTTAGATACGAAGTGACTTAGCATTTAATGAATGCTCGAATGCGATCATTCAGAGTAAGGTCACACGAATGAAGAGTAATGAGGACGGTTCGTAGTAATCATGGGTAAGATTTTCTCGGCTTTTAAATTGAGTAGCTGTCATGTCGAGATTATCATTTTTTTGGTTAAGTGTTAAGAAGAGTTTGTGGAGCGGGGAGAAATAGATTGTGACAGGGGTTTGCAAATGACAGAGGAAGGTATGTTCAACAACTTTCCCAATTGTTGCAGTTTGTTTTAGAAAAGATCTGGATATTTTCTTAGTTGTTTGTTTCCGTTTCCCTTTTCTTCTTTGTCTGGGTTAATTGGAGAAAATCACAAGCTAAATATGAGGCCCACTCTACCTAAATTGGTGAATTTTTCTTCCCTTGTAAGTTCCTTACCTGAGTTGGGTGATACGGCCTTAGTCCAACTAGATTTAGATGATTTCCTAGAAAGAGTACGGAATCCAGCCACTGATCCTATGATGAGAGATATTGCACAGAGCGGTTTATTAGAAGCAGCCGCATTTCCCACAGCTGCTCCTTGCCCTGAATTGGTTTTGGAATGTATGAACCACTATGATAAAGCTAGCAGATGCATAAGGAAAAATAATGGTGAGGTTTTGTTGTCCATTGATAGACAAACAATAATGTTTGCCATGGGTATCCCACATCAGGAACCCTATGAAGATTGGACAATTGGAAAATCTTATGGAAATTATTCTGAGAAAAAGCGGTATTACAGAACTGTCATTGCACGAAATTGGCTTTTGAAGTTTCAAAAAGGGGGTTCAAGGCTGCCTAGACCCTTAACCCGTGAACATTTGATTACTGCGATTAGAGATTTGGTAATATTGTTGAGCAGAGTCAAGGGGAACTCACACTCTTTCTATTGGGAAGACTGGATTTATTTCTTCATTCAGGTAACTCTAGATAAAAATCGGTTCATTGACTGGAGAACTGTTATTGCAGAAAGATTACATGAGGGTTTGAGCAATTATCTTGGAATGCCGAATTTCTATATGTCTTCATACCTGTTATATATGCTAGCCTGTGTGAGGGAATGGTCTGGATTGTTCCATGCTAAATGGGTTCAAGGTATTAAAATTTATGAGTATCACCCTCATTTGACTTTCAAAGGACATGATGATTATCTTCGCTGGAATGACATCTTTGCTGAGAGGTTGACCTTTGAATTACAAGATAACTTGCATAGGAGGATGTCTACAGAAGCGGTTGAGCTAGTTAAAATCTATGGCAGTTTCTTTACACAGTTCAATCACTTCACTTACATAAGGGTTGGAGGTTTTAAAGGTGAACCCTTTATGCTACCCAGGTTTGTTTCAGATTCCTGTATCCTGATTGAAGTTTCCAGGCAGCTAGCCTATGTCGCGAAGGATTATGGTGAAGATTCTGGCACAAGTGGAATTTTTTCCATCGATTTAGGCCATTACAGTTGTAGGTCTGTCTCAGATGCACTAAATCTTGAATTGGAGTTTAAGAGATTTCATTTGAAAACCTTTGTGAAAAGGGATAATTTTGATAGTAAAGGTTTTATCGCCCAATATGTGAAGAGGATAGTACCTAATCAACATGTACCCCAGTTGGAGGATTATTGGGAAGATTGCCCAGATGAGTTTGAAGTGAGAAAGAGGAGTTGGTCCAAGTTAACTTTGAAACAGATTCATGACATGAAATTGCCAATGGATACTTTAGGTGTCACTACTGATAATGAAGATGTACCGGATTCAGAGTTTATGAAACGAGTACATAATGAACCTCTCCCAGAAATTGACTGGAGTAAAAAGATGGAAGATAGCATTCAGACACGCACTTTCAGCGTAATCCACAGAACAGAAAATTGGCTCAGGAGTTGCCGATTTCATCCGACGAGAGCAACCAGTTCAAGAAACAAAAATGGAAAGAGGAAGGCCGCAAGCAAAACCTCTGTTTTAACTAACATCCCTGTTTTTGTTGCAGGAAAAAGGCAGGCTAAGATTAAAGAAGAGAAACTTGACACTGAAGCTGCACTTTCTATTGGAGGTCGGGTTACCAGGTCAAGGCACAAGAAGAACTTTCAGCCACTTGCCGCTCATCTCATTCTCGATTTGGACGCTGAGGAGGTACGGTGCGATATGGCAGCCCCTGTTTCGGATACTGATAAGGTCTTAACTGACTCAGATGTATTGTTCAAGATTCACAGATGCTTGATATCCGGTCCAATGCAGACAATGCTACACAACCACCTTCAAGAGCTATGCAATCTAAGGAACTGACACTAGCTCCTAAATGGTTAAATGACTCAATTACTAGGAAAAGAAATGTGGTTCTTATTTCGGTGTCGATGGAAGATGTTGTAAGTAAATGCTTAGGAAGATCCACGAAGCCAAAGCGGTTAAAAATGGATTCAATGATTGGTTTTGACGAAGACACAAAGCACTGGACTGCAGACATTGCCATACCTATACCTGGTAAGGATGTTGCCACTGCTTCAGAGGCAGATTATACCATTGAACGGATTGATTTAGGGGTCGGAACCAGAGCAGTTGATGTAAAGCATTTGGAGACTTGGACTAAACGGATTATCTCCCGCACCTAGAAGGATGAGAAGGACAAGGCTGAGTTGAAGCAGAATTTAATGCAAATGGCCCAATACATTCATGCCCTGCAGAACAGTCCATTGTCATTGTCTCAGAGCTCGGTCCCCTTTAGTTCAAAGTCCCCAGGAAATCAGAAATTCTTTGATGAGGTTCAATGAAACAAAATGATCGCAGAGATTTTCTCTGAATGGCTCACCTCGATCGTGCATCAAGGAACCAATTACATATCAGATTTAGTTCAGATTTTCAAGGATGCTAATGAGGTCACCAAGGAACTGGATGCCGATTTAATCTCATGGCAAAAAGAAAAGACAAAATGGGCGGTGATTTCAAAGCAAATGCGAGATATCCAGCGCTATGGCCTGATGAACTTTCTTGCCGAAAGACAAGTGCCAGGGCTGAATGAGGACATAATGTTTATATGCAGGGAAAGCATAGAGTGGCGCAACCAAATCATTGAACCAGGCCATAGCGAATCCGCCAATCTGCGAGGTGAACTAACAGCCTTAAGAACAACTATGCAAAAGGATTTGTGCTGTGTTGATGTTCAATTGCTTAAGGAAGATAACCAGACTTTGGAAGGCACTGCAGAGATGATCGATCAGTTCAGCAGCCACATTAAACAAATTAAAGTGGAGAAATCCTTGGTTGAGGAAGATTTTACGAGGATTTCCAAAGTGGAATCAATGCTCACGGTTTGTCTAGATCACTTGGATTCACACAGGGACAAAGTACAGATGGTAAAGAGGAAGAAAGAACTTTGGAAACAGAGAGTAATACACATCAGCTTGCCGCACGTTACAGTAATTCAGGAGTTTTCAAAGGTGCATCGAGAGTGGAGTGCGGAAAAGGCGGCTATGGTGTCCATTCAAACTAATAACCCGGGCAATCCAACGGAGACGGAATCGACGGCATGACTAGCACTGCTAGCAGTTGTCTGCCAGCGAGTCTAGTCGTTTGTTTTTAGTTTCAATTATGCAGTTAGAGTAGTTTCTCATTAACTCCTTTGAGTTAATTTTATCTTGGGTTCAAACTATTGGTCTCGGGACCTATTTATATGTTTTGTAATGACTTTATTGGGGTTCACTAAGTTTTTGAAAAACTATCTCTTGAATTTTGCTGAAAAACTCTATGTATGGAAAGTTGATAGTCATCTATGAATGAAAATCGAATAACAGTTATCTTTGACTTCGAATCTGTGTGTTTGATGTCTGAAATTTGATTTCTGTGAGAATTTGTTTCAAGTAAAGATCTGTTATAGCTTTCTATGTGCGCAGAAAATTACCAGCGGGATTCACCTTATAAGCTTTTCATTTTGTTTTAGTGTACATGTGAAGTTTGTCGGCTTTATACAAAGAGTTATATACAAATCAATGCTTGCGTTCATTCGATGTTGACTTGTGAATGCAATAACCTTTTCTATGCTTTCTGGTGAAAAGTATAATATTGGTTGTGTGTAGTTTGAAGTTGATTGAATATTTGCTAGAGGGAGTTGTACCTAAATTCAAAGGTTAATCAATATAATGATTTTCCAACTATTTGGTGAAATTTGTCTTTCATTTCTTGGTCTTAAGGGCATCCAAATTAACTAAAGTGCAAAAGACAAATCTGTTTACCAACAGTTTTAAACGTGCAGTAACTCATGATCAAAAACTTACAAGTGGATATTCAATTAGAGAAACGAAAATCGCCAAGAATCGCCCAAACTCGGCAAGTCCGAGTCCGAGTTACCCCACACGAGTCCAACAAACTCGAACTCGGACTTGGCCAAGTTTGGGGGCAAACTCGCCCAACTCGGCGAGTCTCGTCATGCAGACTCGGTTGTGTTGGGCATGAAATCCGGCAACAAAAAAACACATTTTTAAAAGCTTTTTTAAGTTTTTTTTTTTGCTTTATTATCCTATGCCCCTAAAAGTGAACTTCATTTCATTCATTTGGCAAAATAGGAAGAGAAAAGTGAGTTGTGAAGAGAAACAAGGTTTCATTGAAGAAAAACCAGCAAGGAGGAAGCTCAAGATTTCATCCATTCATCACATTGGAGCTGCATTATGCTTTGATTTGGTGCATCAAGAGTTGGAAAGGAAGAGTTTTCAGCTCATTTCAAGCTTGTTGTGAGAGGTAAGATTGATTTTTTGAGCTTTTTGTGTTTGTTGTATGCAAAAATTTCATTTTCTATTCATTTCATTTGAAAGTTTTACATTTTTTCCCAAAATCTCTTGTATATTACTATGTAGGGTTGTATGTAGAGTTTGTAATTTTTTCTTTTTAAAAGTAGGGTTTGAAATTTTGATCAAACCCTACATTTTTTTTTTTTTAAAAGTTTACAAACCCTACCTTAGTTTTTTTGAAAAAAATGTACAATGAGAATGAACTCACAACAAAAAATGAATGTATTAATTTTTTTTTGTATTTGTAATGTCTTATGATTCTTATTGCAGCAACCTTCACTTTCTTATTTGACTCAAGTTTCACAAAACTATCATACAATGTCTTCTTCTAGACCCCCAATTAGAAAGGACCCCGCTTGAAAATTTCACGAAGATTTTCTTGGGCAAAAAAAGGGGTAGACAAAATGTATGTTTTGCAAAACAATATTCCATGGAGGCATTTATAGATTGAAATACCATATTCCTGGTGCGTGTGGCCATGATGCCGACCCATGCATTGAAGCAACTACTGAGGTCATACGCGAGTGCTATGTAATGGTTGAAGCAATTGAAAACAAAAAGAAGCAAAAGGATGATCTCGCGGCCATTGGAAGTGGGACAGCTTTAGATTGTGTTGGAAGGCCTGCTTCCATGCCTCCATATCGTCCCACTCACCATGCTACTACTGGTGCTAGTACTTCTTCTTTTGCAGGTGCCACTACTCGTTCCTAGCACTACCAGTGGTAGTGGGAGTGTTAGCATTGGACCTAGAATTCGTAAATCTAGGTTGGATACCTTCTTTGTGACAGTCGTTTGAGAGCATGGGTTGGAACAAGGAGGTTCATGATGCCGCTAAAATGGCAGTTAGCAGGTTTTGGGTCTACGGCAGTGTTCCATTCTTTACAGGCAAGTGAATGTTTTATGTTTCATTGTTTTAATTTTTATACTTTGATTCTTCGTTTTATTTTTTCTCGTACATACTACATAGTACATACTTAACTTATCTCATTTAATTTATTTGTGACGGGTCTCCTTATTGGAAAGAAATGGTTGATGCCCTTACCATATGTGGGGCGAGGTTCAAAGCCCCTTCTAAATCTGATTTGAGGGGACCCATTTTGACTCAATTGGTGAATGATGTGAAGAAGGAATTAGGTGAACAACACCAGATATGGAGCACTAAAGGTTGCACCATCATGACTGATGGTTGGATAGATAGGCGAAATAGAACTCTCCTTAATTTTCTTGTTTCTTCCGCAGGTGATTGATTAATTTTAGTTTCATGTCATCATTATTTTTTTATTTTTCATTTAATGATTATTGAATGATCATTGATCTTGCTTTATTTTTTTATTTCAGGGGGCACCGTTTCATCAAGTCCGTTGATGCCTCCGCCCATTGCAAGAATGCCACCTACCTATGTGAGCAGATAGAGGAGGTGATTGATGAGGTGGGTGAGGAGAATGTGGTACAGGTGGTGACCGACAATGCAGCAAATTATGTTGTTGCAGGTAAACTTTTGATTACAAACTAATTTTGTTTGCAAATTAATTACTATTTTGTAACTTCATTAATTACAATGCAACAAATTATGTTGTTGCGGGTAGACTATTGATGGAGAGGCACCCATTTATAGTTTGGACTCCATGTGCCACCCATTGCATTGACCTCATGTTGGAGGATATTGGAAAACTCCCATGGGTCAAGAGATGTGTAGAAAGGGCGAGAAATTTGTGCAAATTTGTATATAATCATTCATGGGTGTTGGCTCTTATCAGACAATACACAGAGCAGAAGGAGTTAGCTCGTCCAGGAATCACAAGATTTGCCACAAACTTCATCACATTGCAGTCCATGCTTCGTTGTAAGTCGGCCTTGAGACGTATGATTGTTGGTGAGGAGTGGTCTTCCTCATCCTATGTTGCCACCCCTACAGGGAAAGATACGGCAAACTGCATTTTTTATGAGCAAGACTTTTGGATCCCTTGTGATGAGATAGTGAAGGAGTTTTTTTATAAATTCTACAATTTAACTTTTTGTTTTATAACTTATTCATCATATTCTCTTATTTGCTCATTTTTCTAAATTACACAATATTTTCAATTTTGTAGTTTGTTAAGCCCTTGGTGGTTCTGTTGCGAGTTGCGGATGGAGAAAAGCCCACAATGGGCTACATATATGAGGGCATGGATAGGGCGAAGGAGGGCATCAAATCCGTCTATGAAGGAGATGAGAGCAAGTATGGTCCCATTTGGGAGATCATTGATAGGAGATGGCATCATCAGCTTCATAGGCCCATCTATGCAACAGCCTATTCTTATCTGAATCCAGCATTCCATTTTAGCCCTACTTTCAAGGTTGATGTAGAGGTTCTTAATGGGCTATACTCAATCATGGAGAAGATGGCACCTACAGGTTCTACTCAGACAGAGCTTATTCGAGAGCTACAATTGTTCTCAAATGCACAAGGGGAGAGCATGGCATGGTGTCACGGGGAGCGGCTATGGTTGTCGAATCATCCAAGACCTACCTTAGACGCCTTTGCAAGGGGCCGGGGCCAGAGGGTGCACACTCCTCTAAGCCATAGGCTTGTAGTTGTATTTACCTTTGGTATTTGTATGGAACAATTGATGATGATCATATGATGACATGGATTTTTTATTCCATGAGTTTTGTAATATTGTATACCTTTGACAATATTTATATATTTATGTCTATTATTTCCTTCAGCTACAATTTGTGTTTATGCTTATGTGATTGATGTATACTTGTGTATGTAATCAAATGAGCCGAGTTTGATGATGTTATTGTGTCTTTAAGGTGTATTTAATAAAGGGTGCATGAAACAAGTTTTAAATCTTTAAAAATCTCTAAATTTCTTGAGTTTTTCACTTTCCCGAGTCTAGACGAGTCTGAAGCTGAGTTTGACTTCGAGTCCGACTCCAAGTTGGCCTTGCCGAGTCCGAGTCCTGTAATATCATACACCACGTATGATTTTAAGTTAGGATATACAATGAATCTAAAAAAATATGAAAGCAAGTTTCCACTGTTCAGTAATCCAAGAGAATCCATCGCATATTATAGAATAGAAGACCAGTCCTTGTGGAAGAATCCACAACTCTTCAATTAAAGACTGTGTTGCTGGCTCACTCAGAAAAACGTTAAAAACCACTTGTTCCCAATCCAGGATTGTAGGTTGGTGCAAGCGGGTGCAGATTGTTGGATATTTAGTCATTGATGTCAAAGGATGATGATCAAGGTTGTGTAAATTTTGAAGGATTACTCAAAGTAATAGGGAACTATGCTTGGCTTCTGAAAATAATTGGAATGAGATGCTCATCAGGCTAATGATTATTCATTAGATCTTCATCAATTGTTGAGTTGATCTACTTGGTTGTCTACTTGATCTGGTTGCTTACTTAGTTGAGCTACATTTTTGTTTGCTTGAGCTACTTGGCTGCCTGATTGAGCTACATGGTTGTGTGCTTGAGCTACTTGGTTGTTTAGTTAAGCTACTTGGTTGCTTGGTTGAGCTACCTAGTTTTTTGGTTGAGCTACCTGGCTGTGTGTTTGAGCTACATGGTTGTCATCTTGAGCTGGCTGCTTGTCCAAGTCACCTACTTGCTGTCAGCTTCTCTTGCCATGTCATTATTGAAGGTTGATTTTTCTAAAACAGCCAAAAATTAAATAGTAAGGCATGAACAAAAGACCAATCCTTGTGGAAGAATCAACAACTGTTCAATTAAAGATTGTGCTGGCTCACTTAGAAAAATGTTAAAAACCCCTTGTTCCCAATCTAGGATTGTAGTTTGGTGCAGGTGGGTGTAGACTATTGGATATTTTGTCATTGATGTCAAAGGACGATGATCAAGGTTGTGTAAATTTTGAAGGATTACTCAAAGTAATAGGGAACTACGCTGGACTTTCTAAAAATAATTGGAATGAGATGCTAATCAGGCTAATGATTATTCATTAGATCTTCATCAATTGTTGAGTTGAGCTACTTGGTTGTCTACTTGATCTGGTAGCTTACTTGGTTGAGCTACTTGGTTGTTTGCTTGAGCTACTTGGTTGCCTGATTGAGCTACTTGGTTGTGTGCTTGAGCTACTTGGTTGTTTAGTTAAGCTACTTGGTTGGTTGGTTGAGCTGCCTAGTTGTCTGGTTGAGCTACCTGGTTGTCTAGTTGAGCTATCTAGCTGTGTGTTTGAGCTACGTGGTTGTCAGCTTGGGCTAGCTGCTTGTCCAAGTCACCTACTTTCTGTCAGCTTCTCTTGTCATGTCATTCTTGAAGGCTGAATTTTATTTTGTATTTGTAATGTTTTATTGCAGCAAACTTCACTTTATTATTTGCCTCAACTTCAAGTTTCACAAAACTATCCTAAAATGTCTACTTCAGCTTCTAGACCCCCCATTAGAAAGGACCCTGCTTGGAAATATCATGAGGATTTTCCAGGGCAAGGAAAGGGGCAAACAAAATGTATGTTTTGCAAAACAATATTCCATGGAGGTATATATAGGCTGAAATACCATATTGCTAGTGTGCGTGGACATGATGCCGAGCCATGCCTAAAAGCAATCCCTGAGGCCATACGTGAATGTTATGTAATGGTTGAGGAGATTGAAAGGAAAAAGAAACAAAAGGAGGATCGAGCGGCCATTGGGAGAGAGACATTTTTAGGAAGAGGGACACAGTTAGGTTGTGTTGGAGGCCCTTCTTCCTTACCTCCATATCGTCCCACTCAGTTTGCTACTGCTGGTGCTTCCGTTTCTGCTTCTGCTTCTATAAGTGGCAGTGCCACTGCCACTTCTCATGCTCCTAGCACTAGTAGTTGTAGTGGGAGTGTTGCCATTGGACCTAGGATTCGTAAATCTAGGTTGGATTCCTTCTTTGTGCCTTGCACTACTCCTGGGTCCCAACCGTCGCTTGAGGGCATGGGTTGGAACAAGGAGGTCCATGATGCTGCTAAAATGGCAGTTGGCAGGTTTTGGAGCTACAGCTGTATTCCATTCTTTGTAGCCAGGTGAATGTTTTACTAACTTTTATGTTTGATAACTTTGATTGTTTTAATTTTTATACTTAACTTATCTCATTGAGTTTCTTTGCGACAGGTCTCCTTATTGGCAACAAATGGTTGATGCCATTACCATATGCGAGGCGGGGTTCAAAGCCCCTAATGAGAGTGATTTGAGGGGACTCATTTTGTCTCAAATAGTGGATGATGTGAAGAAGGATTTAGATGAACAATTCCAGATATGGAGCACTAAAGGTTGCACCATCATGACTGATGGTTGGACGGATAGGAGAAATAGAACTCTCCTTAATTTTCTTGTTTCTTCCGCAAGTGATTGATTAATTTTAGTTTCATATAGTCTTTGATTTTTTATTTTTTATCTAATGGTTTATTGAATGATCATTGACCTAGCTTTATTTTTTTATTTCAGGGGGCACCGTTTTCATCAAGTCCATTGATGCCTCCGCCCATTGCAAGAATGCCACCTACCTATGTGAGCAGATAGAGGAGGTGATTGAAGATGTGGGTGAGGAGAACGTGGTACAAGTGGTGACCGACAATGCAGCAAATTATGTTGCTGCGGGTAAACTTTTGATTACAAACTAATTTTGTTTGCAAATTAATTACTATCTTGTAGTTTGTACCTCCATTAATTACAATTTACAATGCAACAAATTATGTTGCTGCAGGTAGACTATTGATGGAGAGGCACCCATCTATAGTTTGGACTCCATGTGTTGCTCATTGCATTGACCTCATGTTGGAGGATATTGGAAAAATCCCATGGGTCAAGAGATGTGTAGAAAGGGCAAGAAATGTCTGCAAATTTGTATATAATCATTAATGGGTGTTGGCTCTTATGAGACAATACACAGAGCAAAAGGAGTTAGCTCATCCAGGAATCACAAGGTTTGCCACAAACTTCCTCACATTGCAGTCCATGCTTAGGTCTAAGTCTGCCTTGAGACGTATGATTGTTGGTGAGGAGTGGTCTTCCTCATCCTATGCTACCACCCTTGCAAGGAAAGATATGGCAGACTGCATTTTTGATGAGCAAGGCTTTTGGGTCCCTTGTGATGAGATAGTGAAGGTAATTTTTTTTATAAATTCTACAATTTAAATTTTAACTTCATGTTTTATAACTTATTATATGTATTCTTTTATTTGCTCATTTTTCTAAATTACACAATATTTTCAATTTTGCAGTTTGTTAAGCCCTTGGGGGTTTTGTTGCAATTTGCAGATGGAGATAAGCCCGCAATGGGCTATATATATGAGGGCATGGATAGGGCGAAGGAGGCCATCAGATTCGTCTATGGAGGAGATGAGAGCAAGTATGGTCCCATTTGGGAGATCATTGATAGGAGATGGCATCAATAGCTTCATAGGCCCATCCATGCGGCAGCCTATTATCTGAATCCGGCATTCCGTTTTATCCCTTCTTTCAAGGCTGATGTGGAGGTCCTTAATGGGCTATACGCAATCATGGAGAAGATGGGACCTGCTGGTACTTCTCAGATAGACCTTTTTCGAGAGCTACAGTTGTTCTCAGGTGCACAAGGGGAGACCTTCTCTCGTCCTGTCGCCAAAGATGGCAGGACAACTATGATGCCAAGTAATAATAAATTGTAAGGCTTAATTTTAGTTTTGTTTAATACTATATTGTAACTTGTTAAATGAGTTCATGAGTGAGACTGATTTTATTTATTTTTCTCATTTCAAACTCAGATCATTGGTGGAGCTTTTTTGGCCCAGAGACACCAAATATTCAGAAGTTGGCCATTCGCATCTTGAGCCAACCATGCAGCGCATCAAGTTGTGAGCACAATTGGAGTATGTTTGAGCACATACACTCCAAGAGGCGCAATGGATTATATGTGGAGAAGATGAATGATCTCGTCTTTGTTCACTACAACCTCCGCCTAAGAATGAGAAAGAATGCATTAGTTGACATCTCTCCTATCATTCTAGATGAGGTTGATCTTGAAGCAAAGTGGGCCAATGAGAATCAGATAGCTCCTGGGACTCCTACAGCTGTCTTTAGTGATGATGACATTGATTGGATCGGCTAGGTAGATATAGAGGCTGAGGCTGTAGCCATGGCAGAGGAGGAGCAAAGAGCACGAGCAAAGACAGGAAATATTGAGACTCAGAGTGACACAGCTGTTCCTGATGTTGGTGAGCATGACACAGTTGTTCCTGATGTTGGTGAGCATGGCATGGTGTCAAGGGGAGCGACTATGGCTGTTGAATCATCCAGGACCTACTTTAAACACCTTCGTAGGGGGCTAGGGCGAGAGGGTGCACGACCCTCTGAGCCATAGGCTTGTACACTTGTAGTTGTATTTAGTATTTACTATTTACCTTTGGTATTTGTATGAAACATTTGATGATGATCATATGATGACATGGATTTTTTATTCCATGAGTTTTGTAATATTGTATACATTTGACAATATTTATATATCTATGTTTGTTATTTTCTTCAGCTACAATTTGCGTTTATGCTTATGTGATTGATGTATACTTGTGTATGTAATCAAATGAGCCGAGTTTGATGATGTTTTTGTGTCTTTAAGGTGTATTGAATAAAGGGTGTTTGAAACAAGTTTTAAATCTTTAAAAATCTCTAAATTTCTTGAGTTTTTCACTTTCCCGAGTCCAACCGAGTCTGGAGCCGAGTCTGACACCGAGTCCCGAGTCCGAGTCCTAGTCGGCCTTGCCGAGTCCGAGCCGAGTCCGAGTCCCGTTTCTTTGGTTTTGAATGAGGACAGGCTGAAAGTTTATGTCTTCTAGTTTGTGGTATATGATGGTTTTGAGTGAGAACAAAAAGTAGAAGCATTGTTTCAGTTCATGGTCATATATGTACGTGGAAAGTTTTGAAAAAGATGTGTGTGCTTTGTGAAGGATGCCTAAGCTTGTGAACTAGTGAAAATAAGGAGGATATGATTGTGTTGAGTGCAATTCAGAGGAGGAGTCTAGCTTTATTTTCAGAGTGAGGAGCTTATATTTGAGAGATAATTGAGCTGCTTATGTCAATATGACAGGATTTTTTAATGTAAAATGTGAAGATCTTTCTAGAAGTTTCAGTAATTTTTGAGTATGTAAAAGACTAGAGTAGGTGCTTCAGCTTATTGAAGTTGGTGCTTCAAGGAGAGTCGGTGCTCACTTTTGTAATTTGGGTTGGTGCCCATTTTTTAATGAAATCTATTGTGTGCCGTGGTTTTTTACCCAAAAGGGTTTCCCACGAGAAAATTGGTGTTGGAATCTTGATGTTTGCTCTCTATATGTTTTATGAGGTTTTATATCTTAAAAATTTTTAAATACCAATTCACCCCGTCCTCCCCCCCCCCCCCATCACCCCTCCATCCCTCCTCTCAGTATTTTCTGTGTGCATTTCACAGATGAGCTTTATTTATTTATTTTTTCTGTCTTTTTCTTTGCACTCTATTGTTTGTTACAGTCATCACATTTCATGGGAAGAATAAAAAATGCCCCCATTGCCATTAGTACTGCTGCTGTTTCCTTGAAACGATAAAAACAGCCCCATCAAAGTTAGAGCTACTGCTGTTTCAAGGAAGAATATTTGCCAGAAGCCAACAAGTATGTGTGTAAAAATGATGGTCTTTTAGTGGTGGTCTTATTGTTATTAGTGCTGTTGTTGTTTAAGTTTGTATGTTTAAATTTTTTTAGTTTTAGGGACTTGTACAGCTGTCAGGAGGTTTTATGGCTTACCATTATACAGCAAGTCTTGGAGTATATTAACTGCCGCATTTCTCTGTGACAAGCAATTATTACTGGCTTCACATTAGTAAAAACATCACGTTTTACTTTTTAGCATCCATTAAGTGTCCTCACAATGGGGTTTATGGCTTTTAATATTGAAGTCCATATGATCTGAAATAACTTTTATGGTTGTTTTGTCTATTACATGAATGTTATGTGGTTATCTAAACTTAATGTCTGTTTTTTAGCTAAAATATGTATATATCGTTTATTGCTTATATGTTTTTGTGTGGACATACCCAACCCCAATTTTATTTTTGGCATAATGGCATACCCAAACCCAAACAGGTATGTTTGCTAAAATAATATCACTCAATTGATCTCATGATTTCATATATACTTGTTATCTGACAACCCATTCCAAACAGGTATCCCAATCTATATGCTTTAGAAAATATAAACATTGTGAGTAGATAACCAAAATTAATGTTGAAAAGAGTTCAAACAGTCATCATGTCTCAATATACTAGCGTCCAAAAAACCATTATATCAATACCCAAAACTCAATTATTAGTCAGTAGACATAGTCCCTGTCCCCTAGGCAATATAATAAAAAGGAGTCAATAACATCATAAATCTCAAAGCCCATAATATTATGGGTTATTATGGGTTTGACATCTATTTAGCATTGCGAAACTTGTAGAGCCTCTTTCTGCTCAAGAACATTCAAACTAATCAAAGGTGGCTATGCTATATCCAATTTAAGATCTTTATGTTCCATATCTTAATCCTTGGTGATCATCTTTCTTCTGAGAAAAGAGGAAAATAACAGAACAAATGAAGATAATATCTTTAGCCTTCTCCAAACCCAACTGGTTACAATTTACTGAGTCGATTAAGTTAAGGTGTTCCAATTTTTCTAATATGTTCACCAATTACCATACTGTGAAAGAACTCAAATCGCAACTGCCTGTAACTATACTCACATGCTTAAGGGTCCACCATTGAACTAGAGCAACACAATCCAATAATCAATGGATGTGATTTCAGAAAAAACTCTGAAACCTTCACATAAGGAAACTGGGCACAAATAACTACAGCTTCTGCTGAAAGTGAGCAATTTTTAGTAATCTTCACAATCATTCCCATGGAAAACTCTTCCTTTTTTGGAGTCTTCTTGTTCCTGTGTTAAGTATATTGATGATAAAGACTCTTTTTGACCAGATTCTTCTTCTGCATTATGTCCCTACATATTTTTCTATATGGGGTCCATATCTAACTACGATTCTGCAAAGTGCAGCCTATTTATGCCAACCTTTAAAATCAGATAAGTTGATTACAAGCTTAACTTTGATCTATCATTCAGCACCAATTACAATTCTTTGAAGCAAAACTGCCTTCTTAATATCTGATTGCCTTCAAATTGCTAAAACTATTGAGAAAAAGTAGCCATGTACACAAAAGATCAGAAAATGCCAATATTATCTCAATGGGAGAAAGATGAGACTTGGGTATACCTTAAGGTACAAAGAATTTACCATTGTATGCCCAACCTCATCACATATTGTTATTAAACCTTTTATTAGTGATACCAAGTATATGTTACCATTAACTGATGCACTTATTCTCAATTTATTAACGTTAAAGTTAGTGTATACATCAATTCTTTCCCTTTGGCAATACATTTAACCTATGTCAAATTACCATCCTCCCTCTTAATTCAAATTTCCAACAAAAAATAAGACCCTTGACCCAAAACTAGTAAGTACTACAGCATTTTCAACACCTTCCATGAGATGATGGTTCTTACCTATGTTCTTTGTAGACCCTTGATCAAAACACAGTTTCCCAGGTACATACTGTCCCAAGAACAAATACATTTGAGAGTCTTAAAAATTTGTGTGTACTCTGGACATTCTAGGAGGGATGTGTAGACAGAAGGTCCACCCACACTTCATGGTACTAGAGTATCTTCCAAAGAAAAATAAACCAGTTATCAACATTTAAACTTGGCAAGCAGACAATATAATGGCAGCTTCTATGACCAGAACTGAAGAATAATCCTCCTCCGCCTACGTATCAGAAATCTTGACCATTTCCTGAATAATATTTTATTGGATTTCCCAACAAAAATAAAGTTTACCATGCCAATCATTAAAATAAATGTAGCCTTTTTAAGTTTGTCCTTCCGTAGTTTTTCCTAACTCAACTACCTTTTAGTCATCTAATAAGAAAGTTTCTTTTCTATTGGACTGGTCAATTCTAACTATCAACAGTTCCTGATTTTTGTGCTGATGAAGAATAACCCTTATCAATAAGTAGAGTATCACTATTAGTATAAGCAATAATGTAGTGCTAGTCATACAAGACAATAGAGCAAAGAAGAGAAGTCCAAGATGTGTAAGAGAGCGATAGAAGATGCTGTGAGACACAGATATATGTCAATAATTGAAAAACAAATCTGTCATGACTCATGCGTAAGTATAGCCTGGGCCCTCAGCTTAGTCAGCCTGAGGTAGTGTACACTATAAACCATATCTTACTAGCATCATCCTAACCAACTCATTAACTGATTATCAACTAGACCTGAGTTATGAACCCCACATGCCAGTTGGTCGATAACTGCAAACAGATTTTAACACCAACATCCCATTTTAATGTAAAGAAGCACAACAACCCATATCAAACAAATCTGTTTGAAACAAAAGAACACCAGAAGTTATGAGAGACCTCTAAGTTCTACTTGAAGCAAGAGTTGGAAAACGTAGATTTTTATTGGCAACTGATTGCACCTTGAGCCCCTGAGCACTACTATTGCAAATACTGATTCAATGTCTTAATGCCATCTGGTTAGTCCCTTTTGTGTAATCATATTACGAAAAAACCTCTAACCTGCAAATCCTTTTCAAATTCTTATGCTTAGTTTTTTATTATAATTTTGTCAAGTTCATGGCTAGCAGTCATTCTCAAACATAGATCCTTTCTAGAGGATCCCTATAGTAATCAGGTTGATAACTTCCTTTTTTAAGTGGCTTAAACCCACTACAAGGTTTGGAGGAAGCAAAAACTTATTAGATACAATGAGTTCACTAGCGGATGGTGATAAACTAGTACCAACACATTATTTTTGCATACTGCTACCAAGAAGTCACAACCCACCATTCTAGGCCGGAGTGAATCTGATTGGTTTGGAGTCAAGGGCCTTCCACTTGTCTGCAGTTTATACCATGGAAGGAGGTGCACATCACTGGTTTTTCTCTGCTACCAAATGTTCATTGGTTGTAGATCCAAGGAAAGGTTCTTGGTAGAGTGCCCAACTTACTCCTAGGATTTACAGCCTATCCAATTAAAACATTGGCATTCCCCTAAATACATTATCAGATCTTGCATGGGCCCTTTCTCAATAATAAGTGGGTTGACGATTCTGGCCCAAGCCTTACCACAAACATGTGAAACCACCAATTTCCTATCTTGATCTCCCACTTTTATCTACATCAGCTCATGCTTCATTGAGAGGTTCTTCCCTCACATGGCTACCTGTATTTGTGCTAGTTATTATGGTTTACATTTCTTAGTGCTTAGGATTTAGCACTTTTCGTAAACTTGATCCCTTTTACCCTAGTACTTTTCTATTGTAATGTAGATTTTGTGTCCCATTGTCCTAACATGGTCATCCGTAAACATTAATTTAACTTATTACTTTCTTTCTTTATCTTGCAGTCTACAGAATAATAAGGTCTGTCTTTTTCAAGTAATTGGACATGTATGGTCTATGGAAAGTTGGCAGGAAGCCATCTCAGGTAAAGCATCATTTTTGTAAAACAATTTAACTAAAGCATTACTTTAATAATCCACAAAATACAAAGCCATCACCAACATACTCACTTCAAAATTCAAACTATAGTAGGGATAGAGAAGTTCAATCTTTGTCATCCGATTCTTGATAAGCCAAGAACATTAAGGTATTACAGATGGCAGTAGTATAAATGTAATAGTGAATTACATGGATAAAGCAATGTAGTCATGATATAAGTTAAGAATGTTGTATGTATTTTAAGCAGTGCAATTTTCCCCATTTCACATTTTATAAGCCAAGGTAAATTTCTGAATAGCTTCAAGAGATGTTTAAAGGCAAAAGATCAAAATATAGCTCATTTTCAAATATTTCAAGCTATGCTCTAAAAGACATATTGTTTAGGCTTCTGCATGAGCCTTTCAGAATTCCTTAACTTTTTAAAGTTTAATTGTTTTCATATTCTTGGCCCATTCCGTACATTGCAAGAAAAGACACCAATATTAGAAAGAAAAATACAAAGGACTAAAATAAAGAACTGCAACTGAAGATAAGAAATTTTAAAGCATTTTGGATGATGTACCTGTTAGCTCCGATCCAACTTGAAAGGTCCTGTTCCATCCAATCATCCCTGACTTTTCCAAAAAGGTCTACTAGCTCTTCCTTTTTTGCATCCCATTCTTTCATTATAATAGGT
Organism: Cryptomeria japonica; assembly: GCF_030272615.1. Classification (NCBI taxonomy): domain Eukaryota; kingdom Viridiplantae; phylum Streptophyta; class Pinopsida; order Cupressales; family Cupressaceae; genus Cryptomeria; species Cryptomeria japonica. The sequence continues at coordinate 641,142,110 of NC_081412.1, forward strand.
TTCAATTTTGACCAGTTCTCCAATATTCCTTCAACATTCAGTCCAGGCACAACCTTACTCCGTACTATGTTAGATATTTTACTGATATAACTAAAACATGACTATTTTAGAATGCAAACAACTTTAGCAAATCTAAAATGCTTTGAAAGCAGGAACCAGAAGTAACAGGCAATCAAAATGCAAAGACTACATAGAAATGCAAGCAAGAAAATTAAAACACAAGTGAAGAACACCATAAAGTAAGCATATCCTTACCGAAGATTTTTGGATGACAGGCATCTTCATTTCCAATAAAAGGCGTACAAGCAATAGATTCTCATACCCAGTCTCAACTACTGGTCGAACCTGTTGTGACAAAAAGCACACTGAAAATATTAACAAAATGAACAATAAAAAAAGGCTTATGAAAAAGTATGCATCTGCTTATCCTCAGTAGTGTATAATTAATGTAATTGGGAGAAGATATACATTTATATGATCTACATTTTAATCTATTTGTAAAATTCCTTAATTTTTATTAAATATTTATCCAGTTCATCGTCAATATGTTTTCAACATAACCAGTAAATTGTGAACAGAATGATGAATAACATTCAGACAGTGATATTTCCCATTCATACTAACTTATTTACTCTTCCCATTTGCTGGTATTTTCATTGTTTGACAGACAAGGTATTCATTTAAGAAATCATTCGTTATTCAAAAAAGTGCACCCGATGCCCATCTGTAACTGTTGTTGAAAATCCCGTGCTGCTAATTACCAAAGTTCTACAGGGGTTTACGGTGAAGCATAAAGAAAAGGGCTCTCCGTATACACTTGCACCTTGCAACAACTTCACCACAGATATTTCCTTTCGACTCCACCAGTAACGCAATACTATTCCGGTAGTCTACGTCTGCTATAATACGGGTAGTGAGACCTCCGTATGCTATTATCGCACTCCCCGGTTGTGATCCTTCCGCACACCCCGACTATGAAACTACGGCTACACCGTTAAACATGACGCCCGCTGCACCCTCGGGGACGCTTCCTGTATCTGCAGGGTCAAGTCGGGGTCATACCCGATATCGGGTCTTTGACTTACGTGAGCAATAGTGTTTGGATTAGACTCTGCACCCGATATCGGGTATTTGGAAAGACGAAGGAGGAACTGATTTTGCAAGCCACTTCCATTAGTCTTCGTGTAGGATGAATTTTGTATATTGCCCCGTCAATCCTCTGGAAGTCTCTTCCAGTTGGTGTTACTGTTATTTGAATGTGTATGTCCGCAATATGTCTTCAACCAAATCTCACACCAAAGAACACTCCTTAGTTTATAATTCCAGTAGGCCAGTTGGCTGGCGAAAGGAATTCCTTAACAAGCTCCGATCTCTTACGATGATCTATTTTCGCTTCAGCAATATTTTCCTCCAATATTTCCTGCTCACCATCTCGAATGCCCATCTTTTATTGACACCAGTTAGTTAACATTCCCGTAATAGTTAAAGCTATTTACGGAGTATAAACAAAATATGAGATTAAAAGACATGCTTTTAAATATTAATTATTTATATAAATGGATGGGAGTTTATATAAAATAATTAATATGTTTATACGTTCGATAATCATTTTATTAGGGGGACATGACAGCCTCCCCTCCCTCATGTTGCTTGCCCTCAAGCAACTCCAAAACTCTTTCATTTTCCCAAGTGGCATCATCCTGAGGCAGATTTTTCCATTTGATGAGATATTCCGGGATAGTTATGTTCCGTAGTTGCCGGTCTCGTGTTTCCAAAATTACTTCTAGTATCATTTCGAGTTTCCCTTCATCATTCAGAGGGGGTAAATCTTCGGACACTGACACCTGTTGCCCCAGAGCTTTCTTGAGACAGGAGACATGAAATACATTGTGTATCTTGCTATCCACTCGTAAATCAAGTTCATAGGCTACTGTACCAACCTTCCGGACTACCTGATAGGGACCATAAAACCGAGGTTTTAATTTTTCAGACCCACTACGTTTGAGAGAAGATTGCCGATAAGGTTGCAACCTGAGAAATACCAAGTCTCCCACTTCGAAATGGCGTTCAACTCGCTTTTTAGCTGCATAGATTTTCTATTGATTCTTAGCACATTACAAATTCTCCTTAAGGGCTGACAAAATATCTTGGTTTTCTTGAAGCCAATCACGAGTTTTAGGTACATTGCTCTGCTCAAAAGCAAGATCAAGAAAAGAGGGAACGTCATAGCCATATAATGCTTTGAAAGGTGACATACCAATTGACATATGAAAGGTAGTATTATAACAATATTCACCCAAATATAACCAATGAACCCAAGCCTTCTGGTGACCGGCTACATAGTTACGAAGATAACCCTCAATCCACTTGTTCACTATTTCTGTCTGCCCATCAGTTTGCGGATGATAGCTAGTGCTATGATTCAACTCTGTATCTGTCAATCTGAAAAGCTCCCTCCAAAATATGCTCAAAAATCTGCTATCTCTATCACTCATAATATTCTTTGGTAAACCATGTAATTGGAAAACCTCTCTGAAGAATAACTCTGCAATCTAAACTGCTGTAAATTTTGTAGTGATAGAAAAGAAGTGTGCAAATTTAGTTAATCTCTCAACCACAACAAATATACAATCTTTACCTTGGGATTTCGGTAAACCTATGATGAAATCCATGGATATACTTTCCCATTTCTGATTTGGTATAGGTAGTGGCTGTAATAAACCGGCAGGATACATTTGTTCTGCTTTATTTTGCTGATAGGTGGTGCATTCCTTGACATAGCGTAGGACATCGTTTTTTAAGCCTTTCCAAGTGAACCTTTCTCTTACCTGACGATACGTTTTGAAGTATCCAGGATGCCCTGCTAGAGGAATATCATGCATAGATTGGAGAATTTTTTTTTTTAACTTCGATCCTGAAGTTAAATAAATCATGTCCCTGTAATAAATAACATCATTAACAATTTTATATTTATCATCCTATATATTACCATCTAGCAAATCACATGCAAAAGAATCCTTTGAATACTCGACCAGCAATAAAGATTTCCAATCAGCTGTTACGACAGATAACACATTGATTTCAGGGCTTCTAGATAAAGCATCAGCAACAACATTATTTTTACCTTTTACATATTCAATCTCACAGTCATAAGCTTGAATTTTACTGATCCACTTCTGTTGCCTGTCATTTACATCTTTTTGTCCCAAGAAATATCTCAGACTGTTATGGTCAGTTTTCACCACAAATCTGCTACCAACCAAATACTGTCTAAATTTTGTCGATGCATGCATGATTGCCAGCATTTCTTTATCATAGATAGAATATAATTTCTCAAGTTTATTAAGTTTCCGGCTTTCATAAACTATAGGATGTTTGTTTTGCATTAAAACTTCCCCTATTACATCACAAGAAGCATCACATTCAAACACAAAAGGCTGATTAAAATCTGGAAGAGCAAGTACTGTTTGGTAAGATCTGTCAAGGGTGCCCCAAGCTGTGAAAAGCCTTTGACAAACCTCCTGTAATAACTGCATAAACCAAAGAATCCCCTTAATTCTGTAAGGTTCCGTGGTGGTGGCCAATCCAAAATGGCTCTTATCTTTTTTTGATGAACTTGTACCCCTGTTGCACTGATCATATGACCTAAATACAAAAATTCAGTCACTCTGAATTCACATTTAGACGCCTTTGCATACAAGGATTGTGATTCCATAATACCAAGGACTATATCAGTATGTTTCAAATGCTCTTCCCAAGTTTTGCTATAAATCAATATATCATCAAAGAATACTAGCAAAAATTTCCTTAACTGTTTGTTAAAAATATGATTCATATAGGACTGGAATGTTGCCGGAGCATTTGTTAGACCAAACGGCATAACAAGGAATTCATAATGACCATAATGACAACGGAAAGCAGTTTTCTGAATGTCTTGTTCTCTTAACTTGATCTGGTGATACCTTGATCTCAAATCAATTTTAGAAAAATAAATGGCACCATGCAATTCATCTAACAATTCATCAATTTGAGGAATTGGATACCTGTTTTTGATTGTTTTCTTGTTAAGAGCTTTGTAATCAATACACATTCGAAGAGTTCCATCCTTCTTTTTGACCAATACTACAGATGAAGCAAAAGGTCTAGAACTACGTCTGATATGTCCCATATCCAATAACTCCTTAATTGCCTTTTCTATTTCATCCCTGAATGTTTTAGGGTGTCTATAAGGAGTAGTAATCACTGGTTTAGCACCTTCTTCTAATTCAATAGTATGTTCAAAACCTCTATCAGGTGGGACTCCTGGGGCAATATCATTAAAAACCAAATGATGTGAATCCAATACTGTTAACAAATCAGCTTGATAAGATTTAGATTCAAAACCTAACACCTTGTTGGAGATTAAACATTGTGCTGACCATGCCACATCTCCATGTCTGAAAATAGCTTCCATTCTTTTTGCACTGACGATCCTGGGGCCACTGTTAGACATACCATGAAAGGCTACCTTCTTATCATCAATTTTAAAAGAGAGTTCCATTCTTTTAAAGCTCTATGTATATTCATCTAATGTTTCCATCCACTATATGCCCAAGACAACATTAGTGTCAGCCAGATCAATCACATAGAAATCATCAGTAACAGTGTAATTGCCAAGAGTAATAAATTTAGGAACTTTATGAGTGCTAGACAAATTAGTTCCACCTGCTACTCTAACATCAAATCCCTCATGTTTTTCAGTCTGCAAACCATGTTTTTCCACAAGTGCTGCATCTATAAAATTATGAGTAGAACCACTATCAAGCATAACAATTACACGTCCATTCAAAACTCCTCTAACTCTAAAATTATTATAATGTGGGGTTCCCGTCATGGATGCTATTACTCCTCCTTGTTTGGTACCTGTTTCTGACTCAGTATTCTGAGGTGTTTGTTCTATGTTAGGATTCAACATTCTCTTCATCCTCACTGTCAGACATAACCTCAATATAATGAATTTTCCCCCTCCCTAAACATCTGTGTCCAGGCTGCCATGCTTCCCTACAACTGAAACATAGTTTTTTCCTTCTGAGCTCTTCTCTTTCCTCTTTAACTAGCCTGTTTTTAGGGAAATTATCTTTGTTGAAAGGTTGTTTGTCCTTTTCCGGTTTAGGAGGTGGTCCTTTGTTAACAAATTTTCCTTTTGAAGATGGTTCTAATTCTCTTGCTCTTTTGACAGTTGTTTGTAAAGTAAGGGGGTTTAAGGATTTAACCCACCCTTTGAGGGAATCAGACAATCCATCTATAAATATCACAATCTTGTGTCTCTCTGAAATTTCAGTAACTAAGACAGCCAATTTTTCAAATTCAGAAATATATTGTTCAACAGTTCCAGTTTGCTTAAGTTGAGTCAAATCCTTAAGATGTAATTCAGGATCTTTAGAATCAAACCTATCAATAAGTTTCTCAGTGAACTCAACATAAGTGCCTATCAAATTATGACCCAAGGTTATTTGTCTGTGATGCCACCATTCATGTGCTACACCATCAAGATGTAACGCAACATATTTAATTGCCTCTTCTTCCAACATAGGATTTAATTGGAAGTATGTATCTAATTTTTGCACTCAAGCCCGAGCAGTTGTCTTACCTGAACCATCAAAATAAGGAATGGACATTTTCCCAATTTTTCTTTGTAATTCACTGTTATTTCCTCGCTGTCCTCTTGGCCTATGTTTCATTCTGACATCGAAATATTCTCTAAATGTCATTGATGATCTGAATTCTTCACCGGAACCTAACCAGTCCTGATGTATTTCTTCCTGTATTTCTCTTATTGTAGGTTCATTTTCAGGCGGCTGGTTTCTAGCGGTAAATGTAGGCATAAATGGTCTAGCTGTTCCTGTTCTTTCTGGCTAATTATTAACTGACTGTTCATCTCTACCCCCATTATTTTGATGTTGATTATTCTGTCTTCCATTATTTTGATGCTGATTTATATTATTGGCCATAAACTGGATCATCAAGTTGGTCATTCTATTAACGTTATCTTGCATATCTTGCTGACTTCTGATTAGCGCAGCCAATAGATCCCTATTGTTATCTGGGTCTCCCATGTTGGTTTCAAAGATAAGTTCCTCGTTAGTTTCTGTGTGGCTATCCTCAATTTCAAACAAAATAGATGAACTATTCTGTGCTAAAGGAGAGTTTGAAAATCTATTTTGACGGGCCCAAGTACTTCGGAAATTATAAATTCCCTGGTGCATACTCAACTGTGCATTAAGTTTTCCTGAAAATACCCTACAGGCTGGCAGGATTCAATGCTTTGATACCATTGTAAAATTCCTTAATTTTTATTAAATATTTATCCAGTTCATCGTCAATATGTTTTCAACATAACCAGTAAATTGTGAACAGAATGATGAATAACATTCAGACAGTGATATTTCCAATTCATACTAACTTATTTACTCTTTCCATTTGCTGGTATTTTCATTGTTTGACAATCAAGGTATTCATTTAAGAAATCATTCGTTATTCAAAAAAGGGCACCTGATGCCCATCTGTAACTGTTGTTGAAAATCCCGTGCTGCTGGTTACCAGAGTTATACAGGTGTTTACGATGAAGCATAAAGAAAAGGGCTCTCTGTATACACTTGCACCTTGCAACAACTTCACCACAAATATTTCCTTTCGACTCCAACAGTAACGCACTACTACTCCGGTAGTCTACGTCTGCTATAATACGGGTAGTGAGACCTCCGTATGCTATTATCGCCACTCCCCGGTTGTGATCCTTCCGCACAACCTGACTATGAAACTTCGGCTACACCGTTAAACATGACGCCCGCTGCACCCTCAGGGACACTTCCTGTATCTGCAGGATCAAGTCAGAGTCATACCCGATATCGGGTCTCTGACTTACATGAGCAATAGTGTTTGGATTAGACTCTGCACCCGATATCGGGTATTTGGAAAGACGAAGGAGGAACTGATTTTGCAAGCTACTTCCGTTAGTCTTCGTGTAGGATGAATTTTGTATATTGCCCCGTCAATCCTCTGGAAGTCTCTTCCAGTTGGTGTTATTTGAATGTGTATGTCCGCAATATGTCTTCAACCAAATCTCACACCAAAGAACACTCCTTAGTTTATAATTCCAGTAGGCCAGTTGGCTGGCGAAAAGAATTCCTTAACAAGCTCCGATCTCTTACGATGATCTGTTTTTGCTTCAGTGATATTTTCCTCCAATATTTCCTGCTCACCATCCCGAATGCCCATCTTTTATTGACACCAATTAGTTAACATTCCCGTAATAGTTAAAGCTATTTACGGAGTATAAACAAAATATGAGATTAAAAGACATGCTTTTAAATATTAATTATTTATATAAATGGATGGGAGTTTATATAAAATAATTAATATGTTTATACGTTCAATAATCATTTTATTAGGGGGACATGACACTATTTGCCTAATGTGGAGAGCCATTTGATGTAATATCTCTTGCTGTAATATGACTGAATATGTCTAATTTTGACTTCAAGGAATATTGTCAAACAGTTATCCTTCACCTTAAAACCTGCTGTTAGTAAAATCTGATTGCTTCCTTGATGTTTTTGGCCAAGGTATTATATCAAACAACTCACACACAAACATTAGGCTTGCTGTTCTGAGTTTCAGACTGATAACCTTGTGTGTTATGCGGTTTTGGACAGCTGTATAATCTTGCATGTTATGCGGTTCTGACTGATATAATACTTCAGACTTGTTTTTGATAGCATTAACTTCAATTAACAATCAAAGATGACTTGCAAAAAGCTTCTAAACAAGAAGATAACCCTCTAGGATGAATATGCAATTGTTCTGATGCAAATACATGAATCATAATGTAGAAAATGTACACCTACAGCTGACTGATATTTTGGCAACAGTTGGCATACAATCATGTAACAACATATAGACTAAATGCAACCTTATAACACCCTTTATTAGAAGGCAATAAACTTATTACAAATGTCTAAATAAGGGCCAAGACTCTTGGCTAATAACAAACAATTTTCAGAATATCTGAGTACAAGTGGCAGCCATGAATACATTCACACAAACTGAAAATACAATGAAATCTCAATGCCAAAAGAACCTGGAATGAGTGCCTAGGTCTGTGAATGAAGAAGCAAGCAATATCTTTCCACCTTAAGCCTCCCCTTAGCCAAATTGAATTATTTCTCCAAATCGCCCCTGCTGCAGATGTAAATGACAGTAATTATTGACAGCTCCTTGGACTCCTTTCAAGCCATGAATACCATTGTTGAACTCCTCAAAGGTGGGCGCCCCAATCTAGGAGGAAACCATTGCATCACAATGATGATATAAGCAAAATCGTGGAATATAGCTGACTGGTGCGATTTTGCTTCAGATCTTATATGTAACCTGAATTCGCTTCAATTCACCTCCAAAATACAACTAGATGATTCACCTTGTCTCCTCAAATGAATCGATGCACATTAGTATCAAAAATAGCAATGAGCTGAATACTCTCCGAGCCGTCTACCATGAAGATGACATGAAAACTCAATAAGCACAAATGTGAAGGACAGATATCCTTCACTCTCAGCTGCAACCCTTCGGAGGATCTCCCACCACCTCAGTTATGCAAATCAAAGGGAGGTATTGTTCCCAATGATCAAGTTTGCAGAAACCCTTGGCTCCACAAGTCTAAACACAATAGAAGATGTCAAATAACCGATGATCAACAATGAACCAACCCCCTCTATTTATTCTTTTTTCTCCAACCGATTGGTCCCCTTCTAGAAGATTATACTCACATTATTTTATTACACTTTATTATTTTATTACACATTATTAATTTAATTGCGCTTTAGATATTATTAAAATAACATTATATTATAAAGTTCAATTATGACATCATACGTGTAAACACCTTATCTCACCGAAAATCATATAGAAATGAGATGTGAAGCCACAAGCATCCACCAACGCGACCCTCTTATCAACTCCTTGGCCTACGAGGGTCAAGTAATAGGCCAAACTCCATGAAAGTCTGCAAACTAGGGAGAAGGGGAGATTACATTTGACATTAACACATAAGTAACATAAATCATCAAGTTACCATCAAGATCTATCGACATTAATGTAGAAACATCATAAGGTAAGCAAATACACAATAGAACTATTTTTCCTTGATAATCTACTTCTATTGAGGAACACACTATTGCTTGCTGCTTCTTACTTGTCCATATGACAGCACCCATACCAAGACTAAAAACATGCCTAGAAGTAGACTTCCTGTGATAATCAAACCTACCCGATCTAAATTTGTGAACCCAAACAGCCTAGGATCTTTGCTTCTGGTATACATAATGCCAAAGTCAAGTGTCCCTTTCACATGTATCAGCACCCTCTTCGTTGCAGCCCACATTCTGCCTAAGTTACTGAGATGAATCTAGAAATGTAACTCACAACATAGCTCAAGTTAGGTCTAGTGGCTGTAAGATAGATAAGGCTGCCTACTAGTTGCCTAAATGTTGACACATTGATCACCTTTGTGTCTGATTTGGCTGAAAGCTTCAACCCTTTCTCTACGGGTGTAGATGAGATCTTGCAATTTATCATTTTGAACTTATCTAGCAAACTCCTAGCATACTTAGACTAAGAAATGAAAATACCACCACTTGTCTGCCAAACCTATACACCTAGACAATAATGTAGGAGGCCTAAGTCCGTCATGTCAAAAGCCTTGATCAATTTCCATTTCATTTTCTCAATCAAATGTGCCTCACTACCTATGTTAGATGATATCATCCACCTACATGACTTGAAGGATGATGGCATTGCCTATTCTTTTGACATATAGGTTAGGAGCTAAAGGACTTCTCTATAACCCCTTTTCATCCAAATACTTATCGATCTTTATGTACCATGCCCTAGGATCCTATTTCAGGCCATAAAGAGCATGTGTCATTTTGCATACTTGATGCTCCATTCCTACAACCTGATATCCCTGAGGTAAAGTCATGTACACTTCTTCCTCTAAGTCATCATTAAGGAAGGCACTCTTGACATCCATTTGATGGACTTTCCACCCAAACTATGATGCCATGGCTAGGAACCATTCAAATGGTGCTCATCTTTAATGTAGGAGCCAAGGTCTCCTCATAATCAACACCTTCTCTTTGTGAGAAGCCACCAACCATGCTTTGTACTTGTCAAGTGTACCATCTTATTTGTACTTGACTTTGCACATCAAGATCTAAAAGAACCCAAGTCTTATTCTTTATTAAGGCAATGATGTTTGGCTTCCATGGCCTTTACCCATTCAAGATTACATTTCACCTCTACAAAATCCTAGGGCTCATAAACACTATATGTTAGCCATAAGAGAAAAATTAACTGTGTTCTGCTTGCTCTTGCCTTTTGATGATCTACCTTCGATCATTTCATCATCCCGACCATCACCAATGAGTTTTTCCTACCACTTAGGTCTCTCTGAAGAAACCACTCCATCCAAATCAGCATGGTCATCACAACTTGGGCTTCCTGGTACTATATTATTGAGATGTTGATCCAAGTTCTCTCGAAGAAACTCTTCTAGCATAGGTACTAGTACCTATATGGGAGATTCCACGTGTTCGGAATCATCAAAGTCCCCCCCTTCAGGTGTAGCTAATGGGAGTTGAACATTTTTAACCCTCAAAGGCTGATCTACAGGACTCTTGATGTCAGAAGAGAGTTGAAAAGGCCCAACTTCTTCATCAATCACCACATCCTTATTGAATGTCAAACAGTCAGTGTCCACATCAATCAACCTATAGGCTTTATGATTATCATTGAGTTTGGTTTGTTTGGCATCTGGAATCGAGATGTACACATTATAACTAGAAACCATCAAATGGCTCACTCATGGTTTCCTCCCAAACCATGCTTCCTCTAGGGTCATCTCCGTCACTGCCAATATCGAAGACCTATTGAGAAGGTACACCACAATGTAAACTACCTCTACCAAAACTTCTTGGGAACACTCTAATTCTCCAACATGCACTAGGCCATCTCCATAATTGTAAGGTTCCTCCTCTCAACTATGTCATTCTGTTGATGCATATAGGGTGTTGTGAATTAGCATTTGATACCGTGTTTAGTACAGAAGTTATAGAATTCGTTGGAACATAATTCCCCCCCCATTCTGAGACCTAGGAGTTATGATTGCACATCCTAACTCTTTTTCTACTAATTACTTGAACTTCTAAAAAATTTTAAACACCTCTGATTTTTCTTTTAGGAAAAAACCCACATTTTCCTACTATAATCATCTACAAACAAGAAAAGACTTGGCACTAGTGACCGATGTTGTATTTATTGGTCCACATAGATCTACATGAACTAGTTGAAGGACCATCTATGCTCTCCAAGCCCGTCCTTCTGAAAATGAATTGTTGTACTACTTCCTTACGTGGCAAGATCCACAAACACCCAATATCTGTTGTTGAATCTCAGGTAAACCTTAAACCATATTCTCTCAAGCCAATTGTGAGAGATAAGAAAAATTGAGATGCCCATAACACTAATGCCAAATAATTTTGATAGCGGATGAACTCTTTGCAGCCAATGCATGCTCTTGAGCCTATCCAATGTCAACAAGCTGATACAAACGATGATGTTCTATGCCAAGTGTGATGTTTTTCTTTGACTCCTTGTCCACAACATGGCACTTGTGTGCATTGAAAATGACATCCAACTTGGGACAATGGCACATAATCTGACTCAGTAACTGTAGATTGAACTCCATTCCTAGAACAAGGTATACATCGAGGAACATAAGAGATTTCCTGTAATGTCCCCACTTTGAAATATAATTTAATAATGAATAATAATAATAAAATTAAAATATAAAAGAATATAAATAAATATAATTAAAATTTGATTAAAGTTAATGAATGGTCAAAAGGCATGAAATGATAAGTTGTGACTCTCCCAAATATGAGGTATAAAAGGGAGAGGAGAACTCATTTAAAGGCGGGGAGGGGGGGTTAATTTGGGAATCAGAAGTGCAGATCTGATTGTGAAAGGTTGTGTCCCTTTCAAAGGGCAGAAATAATGAAGAGTTGCACTCTTTCAAAGGGTGCTAATGGTGAAAGGGTGTGTCTCTTGCCAAAGGGCATGCATGATGAAGAGGTGTGACCTCTCCCTCACATTGAGAGATATAAAGGAAAGGAATCAAAAGCATCCAGTGACATCACCATGGATCAGATCAGATCAGATCAGAACTGTTATTAAGTTACAGACAGTAACATCCTTGTTCTTGGTGGTATGCATGGGGGTGTGCTTAATATGTATGCTTAATATAGGAAGCCTGATAATATTCTTATGCAGAATTTAATGGTAATATTAATATAGACTGCAATATGTATGATAGTCATACTTAATTTCATATACATTCATAGTACAACAAGATATTGACATATTTATAGTCCCAAGCTCTTAACCAGTTCTAATTCCTTTTTCTTGAGTGATGTGATGCTATTAGGGAGAGGTGGAGTAAAACCATCTCATGATATGTAATCTAGGCTGCAGGCCCCAAGGGTGAATGGAACGAGGTTCTAGTAATCTGGGCTGCATTAGGGAGATGGTATCATCGTGCCCTAGACAAGCAAGTCACCCATCCAGGATTAGAAATTAGAAGGGGATTAAGATTAGGCCTGAATAAGGACAATGCTTAACTGTACTATGAGCAACCCTGGTCATTAATTCGTAATTACTATAACATGGTAGGTAGTAATGTATGTTTCCCTTTGGGAATTGACAGCCTATAAATAGGGGGCATTACATTTCCCTCCAAAGTGTATTTGAACATTGCCTTTGCCAACAACTATATACTCACCACCACCGACGATCACTAAAACTAAGCAAGCCGCATACTCAATGAAACCATCTTTCTTGTGTGAAAAATGTCTAGATGCTCTACAATCAATGTACCATGCAGAAGACTTGGAGCGACTTGTTGGTTGTTTGGCCATAAATGCATAGAAGGTTGACTCTTGCTTAGAATGCTCTGTGACATGAGTCTTTGTTGGAGGCACTACTTGGTTGGATTTTGATCAGCCAACCTCTTTTTATTAGAATAATACTTTATTATTTTATTATTAATGCTCAATATTGTAAACTTAGTGTAAATATCTTAATAAGATCTTGCTCGATCTTATTGGCAGTTTCTTTTTAGAAACTTGCCCTCTTGTAATTCTTTGTAATCCTATTTATTGAGTGTTTGCTCATTGTTTATAGACATCCAATTTTTTACCAATTACTTGTGTAATATGGTATCAGAGCCATAGAAGAAAAAAAAATCGAAATTTTTTTCAATTAGTGGAATTTTTTCGGATTTTTTTTCGATCAACCTAGGGGTTTTCGTGGGTCTGTTTTGGAAAAAAAAAATTTCCACCCACGTCCATGCCTTCCGTCTGAGGTTTTCGAACCTGTATAAGAGCTGCGCGATTTTATTTTTCGTGCCCATTTTCTGCTCTCTGCGCGATTGTTTGCGCCCGACCTCTGCACCCATGGCGGATTTTTTCTGGCTCAAGGGTTTCTGCTCATCCCGACGCGACGTCATTAATCTCTGCACGTGATTTTTTTTTCCCGCCTGCAAATTTTTTTCTGCCATTTTTGGACAGAAATCTGCATTTTTTATTAGGGTTTTTACCCTTCAAATCAAGTCGAAATTTTTTTCCGATTGCAGATTCTTGGTGGGTTTTTCGAGATCTCAACTAGGTCGTCGTCAAAATTTTCTGGGTGCCTCGATTTTCGAGCCAACGGATCCAAATTCTGACAGCAAATTCCTTCTAGGTTTTTCGCAAGGATTTCTGGGTTGTCTTCAAATTTTTTTGGGTCAGCCGAAATTTTTTTCTTGAAATTCGTGTCAGTCGTACTCCATTTTTTGAAGTCTGTACTTGCATCTGCCTCTGTTTCTGCATTGGGATTGGAATTTTTTGAATTTCATGCCAGTGCCTCTTCTCGTTTTTTTTTGTTTTCCATGCATTGGGAAACGTGCAAGATGGCGTCATTGACCAACTTGATGTTGGAAGGCAGTCAGCGATTTAATGGGAAAATTAATAACACCTGGAAGCAGCGCATGCTGACTATTTTTTAATATTGCCACCTGGATAATCTTGTTTTGGGCACAGAGTCCCGTCCTCAAACACCTCGAGCTGACCAGGACAAGTTTGATGACCGTAATCAAGAAGCTGTTATGCTTCTCAAGGTCTCTATTACAGATGACCAGCTACCTCAAATTCCTTCCGACAAGTCAGCTGCAGATATCTAGAAGCATCTGAAGGAGTTGCATGAGACGTCTGACAAGAGTCGAGCCTTTTTTCTGAAGAATCAGTTGTTCTCCATTATGATGGATGAACACATGTCCTTACAGGAGCATCTTACAAAGATTAAGGACATTCGAGATCAGCTCGAAGCTATTGATCGGCACATGGAGGAAGAGGATATGGTAGTCATTACTCTGAAAAGTCTACCAAAACCGTATGAACACTTTATAGAGACTCTCAACATTACTTCTACTAATGTTGATCTAAAATTTCCAGAGTTATGCACCAAACTTCTGCAACAGGATCGTTGGAAACAACAATTTGGTAGCGGTGCTACTTCAGCCTCCTCAGAACATGCCTTTGCTGCCAAATCCTTTCACAAGGATAAAGGCAAATCCCAGTCATCCCAGTCCTTTCAGCAGAAAGGCTCTTCTCAATCTCAGGATGGTTTCAAGAAAAAGAAGGTGCAATGCAATTACTGTCACAAATTTGGCCATATGATCAAAGATTGTCGTACTAGATTGGCTTCCGAGCAATGGAAGCAGGGAGGGTCTCAGCCTAAAGCCAATGTTGTTGAGCACACAGAGCAGAAAGAATCTGCCTTTTATGCCTTCATGGCTAAAAGACTTGCAAATCATGTGAAGTCTTCTGCCTGGTACATTGATTCTGGTGCTTCTCGTCATTTCACTCACAGGTGTGACTGGTTTGTTGAGTTCTCTCCCTACACTGATTCAATTATTTTTGGAGGTGGTGAAGAGTACACTGTTGTCGGCAAGGGCAGCGTTCAGATACAGTCTGGAGGGAGGAATCTCATATTCCTCAATGTGTACTATGTTCCTGGTATGGAACTTAACCTCCTTTCTATCAGTCAAATTATGCGGCATTCTCCTCAGCTGGATGTCATTTTCAGTACACATAAGTGCTCGATTGTTGATCGTGCTTCTAGCACTACTGTAGTTGTTGGCATTGAGGATCATGGTCTATATAGACTTGTGGATACAGGTGATTCTCTTGAACATGCCTTCGCAGCTAAATCTTCATATATCAGCAATCTCTGGCATCAGCGATATGGTCACCTGAACATTCATTATCTTGCACAGCTTGTTCGGGAAGACTTAGTACATGGTCTACCTGATATTCAGACTCAAAATCATCGTGTTTGTGAAGCTTGCCAGGCTGGGAAGCAGCACCGGACACCATTCAAGGATGGTGACTCATGGCGAGCCTCTAAGGTACTGCAGCTGGTCCACGCTGATGTATGTGGTCCTATGAATACTACTTCTGTTACTGGGTGTAGGTATTTCTTGCTTTTTGTTGATGATTTCAATATCGTAAAATGTGGGTGTATTTCCTTAAGCACAAATCAGATGTGTTTACTGTATTTCAGAAATTTAAGGCCTTAGTCGAAAAAGAGTCTAGTCCTTCTATTATTACTCTTAGGTCTAATAATGGGGGGGAGTTTTGTTCTTCTGCTTTCTCTACTTTCTGTGATACACATGGCATGAAACGTAAGTTAACCACACCATACACCCCTCAACAAAACGGCGTTGTAGAACGTCGTAACCGCACCATTACATAAATGGCTAGGTCTATGATGGAACATAGAAACGTTCCTAAGAAATATTGGGCAGAAGCAGTGTTCATAGCAGTCTATCTTCTTAATAGGTCACCCACTCATGTTGTTAAAAATAAGACTCCTGAGGAAGCATGGTCTGGTCGCAAACCTAGGATCAGCCATTTGAAAGTTTTTGGCTCTTTAGCTTATGTGTGGATTCTTGATGCCAAGCGCACTAAGTTGGATTCCAAGAGTCAGAAGCTCATGTTTACAGGATACAGTGACAACCATAAGGCTTACCGACTGATTGATGTAGACTCTGATCGTCTTATCTTCACTCGTGATGTTGTCTTTGATGAAGAACGAGGACCATTTCAGCTTTCCTCGTCTCAGCAGCATTCTGAGGATCAGCCTTTGAAGGCTTCTGACTTAGGTATTTGTCTTCCATTCGGTTCACCTGATGGGAGGGATCATGCAGATTCTGTATTCGATGATGCACTACCTGAGTTTCCTCCGGAAGATGCTCATCTTCCTCCTCCTCCTGATCCTGATCCACTTCCTCTTCTAGTTATTCCTCCTACTCCTGATGTTGGCACATCTACTCTTCGGCCTAAATGGTGGGCTAAGACCATCAATGATCTTCGTCCTGATGAGCTCATTGAGGGTAGAGCTTCTAGAAATAAGGGCAAACAGCAAAACACAATTAATTTTGCTCTTATGGCTAACATCCACAGTATCTATGAGCCTCAAACATATGCAGAGGCCAAAGGGATTCCAGAGTGGGAACAGGCAATGGATGCTGAGTTCCAAAGTCTTCAAAAGAATCACACCTGGGTTCTTTCAGATCTTCCTCCAGGGAAGAAACCCATTAGTTGTAAATGGGTATATAAGGTCAAGTATCATGTAGATGGTACCTTAGATAAATATAAGGCCCGATTAGTTGCTCGAGGATTCACACAGCGAGAAGGCATTGACTATGAGGAGACTTTTGCTCCTACTGCTAAGATGAGTACTATTCGTCTTCTTCTCGCCATTGCAGCTCAGTATGGTTGGAAAGTCCATCAAATGGACGTGAAGAGTGCCTTCCTCGATGGTGAATTGTAGGAAGAAGTCTACATGACGCAGCCTCCTGGTTTCAAGGTTGTCAGTTCAAAACCGCAAGTGTGTAGACTCCGGAAAGCACTCTATGGACTTAAACAGGCTCCTCGAGCATGGTACATAAAAATTGATCAGTACTTGGTTGCTCATGGATTTCAGCGTAGTCCTTCAGACAGTAATCTGTATATCAAACACTCTGGTAATGATATTCTCTTTCTTGTTGTCTATGTGGATGACTTGATCATTACTGGGAATTCAGCACATTTGATTTCAGAAATCAAATAGGATTTGTGCAGCACTTTTGATATGACAGATTTAGGACTTCTTCATTATTGTTTGGGTGTTGAGGTTTGGCAGACTGATAGCAGCATCTTCCTTTCTCAGTCTAAGTATGCCAGAAGCTTGCTTGACAGGTTTCGAATGCAGGATTGCAAACCTGCGTTCCACACCTATGGAGACTGGTCTGAAATTGTCAGCCAAGTCTGATTCTCCTCTTGTAGATGAAACACAATTTAGGCAACTAGTGGGCAGTCTCATCTATCTCACTGCCACTAGACCTGACCTCAGTTTTGCAGTGAGCTACATCTCACGCTTCATGACAGCCCCCAGGGCTGATCATTGGGTAGCAGTGAAGCATGTCCTGCGCTATGTGAAAGGCACCTCGGATTATGGACTTCTTTACACTAGGAGTGATGATCCTCGACTCAGAGGGTTCACAGATTCAGATTGGACAGGCTCAGTTGATGACAAGAAATCAACCTCTGGATATGTGTTCAGTTTGGGATTTGGTGCAGTCACCTGGACTAGTAAGAAGCAGCAGGCAGTGGCTCTCTCTTCGACAAAAGCAGAGTATAGAGGAGCTGTTAAGGCAGCTTGTGAGGCAGTTTGGCTTTGCCGGATGCTTGGAGATATGCAAATATCTCAAGCAGGTCCGACTCCCTTGTTTTCGGACAATCAGGGAGTTCTCAAACTTGCCAAGAATCCAGTCTTCCATGAAAAAACGAAACATATAGAACTTCATTGTCACTACATTCGGCAGTTGGTTGAAGACGGATCCATTCAGTAGCTGTATGTTCCTACCTCGGAGCAGTCAACAGATATTTTCGCCAAACCCCTCAGTCCAGATAAGTTTGTAAAATTCAGGGGGTCTATTGGTGTAGTTGATGGATTGAGCATTAAGGGAGGATATTAGAATAATACTTGATTATTTTATTATTAATGCTCAATATTGTAAACTTAGTGTAAATATCTTAATAAGATCTTGCTCGATCTTATTGGCAATTTCTTTTTAGAAACTTGCCCTCTTGTAATTCTTTGTAATCCTATTTATTGAGCGTTTGCTCATTGTTAATAGACATACAATTTTTTACCAATTACTTGTGTAATATTTTTGCAGTGCTTCTTCATGTGAGCAATTTTACCACAATAATGACATGCGATAGTCTTCAAATTCTTTGAAGTATGTTCCTTATGTCCTTCACCTTTCTTCTGAGGCCACTTGCCTTTGCTCTTGTTCTTGGCTACAAAGGCCTATTACACACTTGATGAATCGCTGCTGCTATCAAAATGCTTCTTCCATCTGTCCTGCAACAAAATTTTGTTGCACAAATCATGTGTTTCTATGAAATGCTCGTAAGATCATGGTAGTTTTTCAATGTTATAACCACCATATCTTCTTCCATGGTGCAATCTAAAACAGATAACTAATCACAAATGTCTTTGATCTTCATCTAATGATCTTGTGAAGACATCTTCTCATC
Source organism: Cryptomeria japonica (assembly GCF_030272615.1). Lineage (NCBI taxonomy): Eukaryota > Viridiplantae > Streptophyta > Pinopsida > Cupressales > Cupressaceae > Cryptomeria > Cryptomeria japonica. The sequence goes on from NC_081412.1 coordinate 641,160,829, forward strand.
CTTCTCATCCGTCAAGATCGAGAATAACATATTTTTCAAGAAGGCCCTCCCTTTATCTCATGCAGATCTCAAAGGTGTTTCCAAATCTTTGGAAAAGATTTGCCTAAAGGAATCTTCAGAAGCATTTCATCTATGATGGATAATTTAATGAGCATACAAAATTCACAGTTATACTCATCAAACTTGTCTTGGTCTTTACTTGTAGTTGTTAACCAGGTCTCAATCCTGAGGATGATCTGATCAAGGAACCAATATTTGAAGATAATTAGCATCCTTTGTTTTCAAGTGTTGTATTTTTTTTCCAATGAACCTTCAATTGCCTATCAAAATGATGCTGGTCAATGAAGCCATCCCTCCCCTACTCCAAAAATACGGAAAACAAAGAATTTGTGGTTCTTGAAAGAAGACTTTGGAAATTTTTAAGAAAAAGAATTTCAAAACCCCAAAAACAAGGTACAACGGACAATTTTGTCAAAAAATTAAAAAAAATGATAAACAATTCTGGAAATTTGCAGCCCGAAGAATCCCATGCCCTAGATGTAAAAAAATGCCACAATTTTTCAAAAAAATTGCCAAAAAAAAAGCAAATTAGTGCAGCCAAACCCTTGGTGTATACACACCCACAAAAAATCCATCGATTCTGATAAAAACAACAGAAATATTTGTGGAAATCTTAGGGAGCTTGTTTCCAAAAAAGTCACAAATTTGAAAAATTGATTGCTCAAAATAATCAAATCAATTAATTACAAATATACAAGTATATATAAAAGAATTACAAGATGGTGTTCTAAAAAGAACAAACCATTAATCTAAAGCTTAAAAAAACTTAAAACACTAAATAAAGCTAAGGAGCTTAAAACTAAAAAGCAAACTATACGTTCTTGTAAAAGAAGCAATAGTTGACTAATGACTAACTAAATGACCATTAATAGAACCACAAAAGAAGGTAACTGACTACAAGAATTAATTATTCTAATAAAATTTGCCTGTTGCACCTGAAAAAACAAAAAAAGAAAAAATGTTTGAAAATCTAGACACAAGCAGAAAAAACCTTATCATGTACCAAAAACACAAATAAAAATGCCCAAAATAAAGAATAATCTATCAAAAACCTCAAGAATCTGACATGGGCAGGGAGAAACCTAGTCGTGACACAATTTCTGTCCAAAATTGGCAGGATTTCCTCTCAAAATAGACCCAATTTCCCCTCAAACAAGATTTCTGATTTGCAACAAAACAAAAGATGTGAATTCTGAAGAAAAACCCTCATGATTTGTTGTAGAGACAGCCACGATTTGATGAAAAAAAATCAAGATTGCAGACCCAAAAGAAAACCCATGATTTTTATTCAAAAAATCATCAAAAAAAAATTGCTAAATAAACCCACAATTTTATTTTTTTAAAATTCATCAAAAACCTTTGTACACAATTATACAGCTTCCTTTTGATAAATTCTCTACCCACCGATTTTAGGGTTCCTTTAGAAACCAAGCTCTGATACCCTATTATGAAAATTAATGACACAGAGAATGATTAGCAAGATATTTGATATTAACAAAGGAGCAAAAGTCTCCTTAAACAACAAATGCAAACAATTTATCTAATAAGGATAAGATTGACAACTAAGAAAAGCAAATAAAAACTCAAAGAATAAAGAATATTCCTTAAGTACATCCTAAAAACTTATTTGACCATTATAACTAAATATCACATTATTATTTAATATATACACAGTAACGTATCTTGCAACATTTTCAATGAAAGACAATTTTATTTTGAGAGACCTATGATCTACTAGGATGTAAGCAATTCTAGACAAATCACAAACTATAATAGGGAGGCTGGTACGGATGGTTTGTCAAATTTTGATAAAACTGACATCAAAGGAGAAAGTGAGCACCTTAAAGTAGCCAGCAATTAGGGTAGTCTCATGAAAGAGATTAAATGTATCATATTGAAGTTCCTCTCATTTTATTTTTTTGTATTTAATTTTGGCCTTTGGACTTTCCTCATCAGTCAACATTGAATATATATTATGATATGACATTTAATAATTAATCTTATCATATAGACTTGTAATACTAGATACAATAAATTAAAATTTTTGAAGGTTCATAACTTCATTCTCCAGTGCCCATTGTTTGCAAGCAGTATGTGGTAGTTAAAAGTTAAAACGATTTGTCTACTTTAATTTTATTAAATGATTGTACTTTGTTTTTCTTTCCGTTGATGTTTCTGATACTATTGTGAAATTTTCCCATTTCCTATATAAGTAAAAACAAATTACCATCTGTATCCAGACTTGAGACATCTCCAATTCTGATACGCTTATTTATGGCATATTTCCAAATTCCAGTTTCTAACACTTATTGCAACATAAGCATAATGGATAACAATATCATTACCATTGCAAGATGAGAGAATAAGGAAGCATGATATTTATCTTTCACAATGAAGGCTCGAGAATTGTTTGTGGGAATTCATTCTTCAACAAACTAGCTATTAGGACTTATCTAGACATCTTCAACACCATACAAATATCTACCCGTGACGAGATATACAATAGGGTGATTGCTACATTAATTTCGCTATAAGAGTATATCAATTCACTGCATGGTGCTTAGCGTACTCATGTTTGAAAGGGTGAGCTATAGTTTAAATATCTATATATTGTTTATGTTTAGACTGTTTTTGCTTCAACTTGTTATGTTTTATTAGATAAAAAAACATACATGCTTTCATTCAGTATGGAATTAAGATGAATAGTGGGGCATTAGAAAATTAGGCAGTGAGCAAACTAGATGTGTGCAATAATCAAGGTTAATACAGCCTTTCGTCAAATATGTTGTGTTATTGCATAACCCTACCTTTCTTTCTCTACAAGAATCTAGATCTGGACATGGTAGTAGGGGTACCTCCAAAACAAACCCACATACAGAAATGAGTAATCATACAAATAAAACTCAAAAGTTCATTCTGATTGTTTTTGTTCAATATGCTATTGCATTGTTTGTCTAGAGAATTACGTAACTAGCCAAATGAATTGGGTGACAGATTCCAATTCCTGAACTTATCCTATAGTCGCCAACTTATTTCATGATCCAAAGAAGGGGATGCACAGTACAACCACATCAGATCGAACCTGATAACATAAGTACAACTTGTCCGCCTTGTTGAGATGATCTTGGAAAAGAAAATTACCATGCAAAAAAGCGTCAATTTGTCTCAAGTTAAAAGTTTTCACACTCTATACTATGGGTAATGCATAGCATCCATGGGACATACCCAACATAAACATCTGAAAGAAAATCAAATAAGCTCTTATTTAGTAATTTAAAAGTATAAGGAATAATAATAAATATGCATTTATGCAGCAGTTTCCCTGTTTGTGTTCTGTGTCATTCTAGACTTCTAGTTGTTTCTTGGACAGGAAAAATTTTAATTTAGAAAGTTAGGCCAATCTTTGTTAATAAAGAGAGCTCAATATTTTTGAGATTAGTTGCCAACTAAAAATACTTCTCAATTTTCATTAGATGTTATATGTTCACCTTAGCTATGTCTTCGGAGAGAAAAAGTGGTCGACAAAAATTGAGAAAAATTTTGAAGTTTCTTTTTGAACAAAGTTATGAATTGGCCAATACTAGCTACTGAACTTATCCTTTTTTAGGCTCGTGTTTTCAATGCTGCTATCATATACAGAGAAAGCTGCATCTTCATTCCCACGTTCGACTGATTGGCAGAAAGTCTCCTGAAACATCTATTTTCATGGTTGTTTACACAGTTCTGCACAGAAGCTTTTATTTATAGCATTTGTGGACCGTGAAAGACTTTAAGTCTTTTAACTGTCATAAAAGTTTCCGTCAAATGACGTAAGAAGTTCCTTTAGATTAAAATAACTGCACTCTCTACCACCCAGAAACAATTCATTGAAAGAAGAAACAAGAATGTTAGAATTGCTTTAAGGGCTATCCATTAAATGCCATAAAAAACTTATAGTTGTTGACAGAAGGGTTCCCAATTGACATATTGAAGCATTTCTGAAACAAGTATTGTTTAATTATCGCGTATTTTGAAATTACATTAAAGCTATTCATTAAATGCCATAGAAAACTTTTGGTTGTTGATAGAAGAAATTCCCAATTGACAATTTAAGGCATTCCTGAAACACCTACAATATAAACAAAAAGAAAAAGGAAAAATCACAAGGGCTTCAAACCTCAACTTACAGTACGCATGTTATCAAGAATCCAAGTCTCGGTCTCAGGTTCGATTCCCGTGAAAAGCTCCGGCCATTTAACTTTTGCTGCCTACAATAGCCCAAATTCATTTTTTTTTTTTTTTCAGTCCCCAGTTATAAAATGCTAATCCCCATTTGCGATCTGCAATATTGTGTTTACTCTGCGTTGTAATAATTTGCTATACAAATAACACGATTAAAAAATGGCGCAATTCATACATACCTTGAAGGCAGAGATGGAGCTCTCCCCACAGCTGTCACATAAAACGCCATCAAAATCTAGAGCGTAAAGGCTACCCATGTTAAAATCCTTTGGTTTTCGCCAAAGTTCTTCTGCTTCTCCACACCTAATTCAATAAAAAATAAAGCAAGAAAAAATATATACCAATGGCCTGCTCTTTTTTTCTCCCAATTTGTTTTTGATTTTAGCATTGGCCTTTGGCTTTTTCTGACGTCCTACCGTTATCTCAAGTCAAAGCAAGTTTTGAAGCCGGGTGAATTAAATCCAAACGCATGGTTTTAAGGTATTGTTTAATCTCACTCTGGACTAGAATAGAGTAGAAGATTTTCAACCTTGTAAGATAATCAGTGGGATACTAAACTTTAATTTTGTTTTTTAAATATTCTATCTTTTACTATTTAATTTGATAATGGTTTTTTTTAATGGTTTTTTAATTAAATAGATTGTAAAATGAAAATGTCAATTAAATTATTTGTGTGTTTGGTTTGAATGTTATTGAAGTTTTAGAGTCTAAAATAAAGTATATTTCTATTTCTGTCGTTGAATTATGTAAAAATGTAAACTCTCTCTTTCCATACTTTTTTTGTCATTTCCATTTACCTATTTCACATTAAAAATAATGTGAGTTAGCTATCACCTAGACTATAAACCATTGCTCTCCAAGGGATATTAACTTCTACATAGGCCTTTTGTTGATGGTCAAAAGCAGGTTACATTCTTTGAGATAATATTGTTTTTTCCCTAATGTTTGTTCTCACGCAGACTTGTAAAACTTATCAACAACAAATGTCTTTATTGCTTTATAACTAGCATGCATATATTAAATAGTGATATATATAAACTATGTTGAGAGATATCCTTTTAGGGGCACCTATTACACAAAGGGAAATTGATGAGGATAGGTGTCAAAAGATATCACCCTAACCCTAATTAATTGAACCTTAACCATAATTAAATGAAGCCTCACATCATTTTTAAATATGATTTAACATGGTAAAAATTGTTGCATCCTTCTTTTTCACTGATAGTATATTATGCTTTATTTGCACTATAATGTGATGTTTAGATAATGACAATTGAACAATGTTCATAAATTCATATGTGAAATGAATTCATTTTATAGTTGTAATGGGTGGAAAATTGGGATTAGGGTTAAATTAAGATAATAAAACCACTAAATGACATCATCATTACATTTGGAAGGAGAGGGCATCTAATAGATCTAGCCTCAAAGACTAAGATTTTGATCAGATTCCAACCTCTTTTGGTTAGGGGATTTCTCCTTCCTAAATTGAGTTGATAATTAGGGCAAAATAGGTGATATTTAGAGTATTCTGATACAAACAGTAAACTACAAATGTCACATAGAGCCACTGACCTAGATCTGGGCAAAATAAGTTGTCAGGAATTTGCTTTCAGAAATTTGGTGTAGTGTCCCTCTCTTTTGACTTGGCAGACCTTATATTTTTTAGCTTTTTGTGTGTGGCTTCGACCCTTTTGGTGTTGTTTGATTTTGGTTTTGGTTGTGATGCTAGTCTATGCTTCCTAGATTTCTATGTGACTATGTTATTTCATGTTATGTGGTTGGTCAGAATAGTGATGTTATATGATGTATCCTCGCTTGGTTCAAGTGTGTTAGATGATTATAGATGTATATCTACCTTGATCTTACATTAATTATTATCTCTGATGTTGTTATGTGGTTGAGATTGATAATTATATGGTAATGTCTTCGATGGAATTATATGATATGATTATTAGATGTTTTTCATATACGATATTTCATTATTAGATTAGTTTATTTATGAGTTTCTTTACATTTATCGATGTATACTGACTTGATATACACTGCTTCAATGTTTGATGTGCTTAGGTGAAAGAGAAAAGCATCGCATTGCTCTTTACGAGCAAGCTACGTCCCTTCCATTCCCTATTCACGGTATAATATTTTGTGGATTATGTGTGTGTGTGTGTGTGTGACAGTTTATTTATGCAACTGCAGGTACCGAGCATCGACTCCACCTGAATCTTCAGGTTTGAGCATGCTCTCCAACCCAATGGTAAAGTGGAAAAAGGAGATATCAATCAGACCCATGGCAGGCACCCTAGTTCTTTGTTCGTCAGGTATTGTCAGTCGTGACACTCTATTAGCTTTTTGTGTTTTGAGTTTGTCGTATTTGTTACTCTTGCTTATAGTATAATAATTCTTGTGGGGTGATTAGTATTTTATCTTTCTTTGTATTTGGGATAAGGTTGTTTAATTAATTATAGGAGGGTGGCCTTGGTTTGTGGAAAACTATGTTGAATCCTTGTGCTCTTGTTGCTAAGCTGTTTTGGAGATGGTGTGTAAATCAAGATCAAGGATGGGCTAGTATCCTTAGGATTAAATATCTTTGTGATGTGGAAGGGAAGGATGTCCCCCGGTGCAGCTTGACAAGAAATGGGTTAATGATTTGGGACACCTTGAAGAGAGGATCTTATCTAGTCAAGAAGGGTCTCCTTTGGATTTGTAACAGAGGATCTGAAGCTTTGTTTTGGAAGGACTCCTAGGATGAATATCCTCCTATTTAGTCTCAATTTCCTCATCTCCAATCTCTCGGTGATATCTTTATGGCAACAGGCTGGAGTAAGTTGAGGACTTTAAAGTGATTTCAAGAGTGGGTTGTGGTGAGGTAGCTCGATGGAAGGAACCTCAGGAATGGCCTCCTAGGGGTTATGTGGAAGATAGGGAAGCCCTGGCTAAAATTCTAGCTAGGAGATTGTGTAATTCTCTTAGAGGTGTTGACACCCTTGCTTGGGGCCCTAATCTAAAGGGCAAGTTTTTTGTGGCTTTTGGCTATCAAGAGTTGGAACATATGTCCTTTGCCAAGGTGGATGTTCCCTGGTGGAAACAAGTTTGGAATAGGCTAGCTTGGCCCAAGTGTAACTTTTTCTTGTGGCTTGTGGTGTAGAATAGGTGTCTTACCTGGGAAAATCTTCAGAAGAGGGGCTTTCATGGGCCCTCTATATGTGTTTTATGCCATGAGAGTGAGGAGAACTGCTCTCACATTTTCTTCCAGTGCTCCTTCGCCGGAGATATTTGGCATTGGTTGTGGGGGGTTTGGAAACATGCTTGTGTTCATGTGAGCACTCTCGTGGAGCTTTGGAATAGCCTTGGTAGACCTCCTACCAAGACTCCCTTTCTAGATGCAGCTTGGGACATTGGTCCAGGTTTTATTATCTAGAAAATTTGGTTGGAAAGGAATAGTAGGATTTTCTAGGATAGGATGAAAATGGTGCAACAAGTGTGGCTGAAAGATTTAAATATGATTCAGGAGACCCTAATGGCAAAGTGTGACCTTTCAGGAGATGTTGATCCCGGTGACATGCAGGTGGTTCAAAGTTTGAATATTTTAGAGATAGACCTTCATGATGCCTTATGTAAGAAACTCCAGGTCAGGAGCATTAATGTTAAAAGGAGGGCTTGTCGGGAAGGTAAGTGGACCCTCCTCCTTTGGGATATCTTAAGATTAATTCTGGGTATGTTGGGGTTGGTGGAATTGGCAGAGATAGTTCTGGTAATGTTGTTTTTCTCTTTTCTGTCTATAATGGTTTTCAAACTAATAATTATATGGAGGCCCTTGCTATTCTGATGGCCCTTAAGATAGTTTGTTATCTTGGGTGGAGTAAGATTATCTGTGAGTCTGATTCCCAAGTTGTGGTTGATATGTTAAATCGTCAGCGGATGGAGGATGTTGAGTGGCATTTGGTTGTGGTGGGTAGACAGATCCTTTCTTTGAGTGTTGCCTTGGAAACAGTTTCTTTTTGTTATGTGCCCGTGAGTGGAATAGAGTTGTTGATTTTCTAGCAAAGTGGGCCTCAAATCACCTGGATGGGTGGAGAGTTGAAAACTGGGCTTATCTGCCCTTGGAGTATGTTCATGTTGTTGAGGGTTTGGTCAAGGAGGATTTAGCAGTTTAGTTGTTGTTTGGTTGGGGGCTTATGTCGAGTCCTCTGCTTCTTCTTGCTAGGTTGAGGCCCTATTCTGTGTATTGCTCAATTTGATTCAATAAATTTTTACCCCTCTTTTTTCAAAAAAAAATGTTATTTAATTAATTAATAAATTGTGATTGTGATATTTAAAGCGTTAAAATATTTAAATCAATTAATTATTTAGAAAAGAGAGTTTACAAGAGAATTAAAAATAACAACTATTTATTTTAAGGTTAGTTAATTAATAATTCATTATTATTGTCTCATTTGTTCTATTGTAAACATTTAATTAAATATTCCTTTAATAACCTAATTATCACTTATTGTTTATTTAAACAAATTAATGATAATAAAATAAAATAATATTATTTTCACTTATTGTTTTAAAAATTAAATCTAAAAGTAAAATAGTTATTATTTATTTTAATTAATAATTTGCATGTGCATGTGGGGGTTACAAAATAATTTAATGGATTCAATTAATGGAGGAATCTTGCATGTCGGGAGTTACATTGGAAAAGGATGTTTTTATTTTGGTTGTTTGCTTTTTGGAGAGCCATAAGTTTTGTCGTGAATTTTCTTTTGGCTCTGAAATTTTATTTTTTGGTCTTTGGGTTTTCAAAAAAAAACTGGGGGAAAATAATTTGTTCAAGAAGTTAGCAAAGGAATTGGATTGAATTTGCGATTTCTTTTTTGGATTTGGGTGTCTTGGCATGGATCTTTTGGAAAATCTTTGCTTCCTTCATTCTCTGTGATTGCCTCCCAGATTGAGTAAAGAGGTAGGGAATCTATCTTTCCCTCATTTGCAGGATAAATTGAATGAATATCTTTATGAAAATTTTCTGATTAGTAGAATTTAAGGATTAATTGGTCTCATAGGATTGTGCTAGATAGATCTTCAAAATTTGTGTTCTTGTACAAAGATTGATATTAGAAAAAAAAAAAAAGGTGCGCAGGGGGGGGGGGGGGGGGTGGGGGTTGAATCTTTTCATATTGGGGAAATCCATCATCCTTAATATATATATATAGACACTTAAATTAATTATTTTAATTAATTTAATTCTCTCACATAATTAATTTGTTAATCCTTATTCTTCTCAATATTAATTGAATTGAATTTAATTAATATTGTCACTATAATCCAATGATTGATTTATTTAATAGGTCAATTTTCCATTATTCTTCTAAGGTATCCAAAATTAATTCTTCCTAAATCTTCCCTTTAATTAATTACTTAACCCTTGTGATTCCTACAAATCACCTTTTTCTAATTCATTATTAGCCTAATTAATTCTTTTAGAAACTCTCTTAATTCCACTTACCATTATTCCTCTAACTTTTAATTGTCTCCACTCATTATCTCTCCTAGTCAAATCCTCCTACAAATCCCACTTGCTCTAATCTTACCTAATCCCTCTTCTAATCTCTCTTCTAATGGGTTGCTAGTGGCTAATCCTCATGATTAGCCACCAAAGCAACTCCTTATCCCCTCACTCAACCACTTTCCTTAAATGATCTCCTCGCATCTCTCTATGCATCCCCCATCCAACTACCTTCCTTAAATGTTCTTTTCCTAGATGTGAGATTTTCAAAAATCTCACATTCCTCTAGATATCCCTTCACCCAAGGAATTTTTTAATTTCTTTTTATTCCTCCAATCCCCATGCTCCCTTTTTTGGAGAATTTTTAATTCCTCCTTTCCATCATCCAAGGAATATTTTTATTGCTTTTGTCTTCCCTAGGTGCATTGGGAAGCCTTCCCAATGAACCTTGAGTAGTGTGGAGACAAGAAATGCCTTTTATGACATATCTCTTGGACTCCACACTTGTCTTGTCAACTTCCCTTGATCCATGTGTGGGCTCACATGCAATCTTGGCCCTCCATCTTGGATCAATCCTAGCCCTCCATTTTTGCTCTCTTTCTTCTATAAATTGGAGACTCCATTCCTTCATTTTACATCTTCAAATTAAGTAAGTTCATGCTGCCCATTTGAGCCCAAGCAGTCATCCAAGCACCCAAACTATAGTCAAATTTCCCCACAACCATCACTTAGCCACTCATCTTGCATACACATCCCATCCTCAATCCATCCATTTTATCATCATCTTGTGCACATTTGGAGATCCAATCACATCTAATCAAGGAGCAAATCCAATCAGGTTGGAGAAGGGTGCTATTCCAACCTCATCACGCTCAATCCGAGGAACAAGTGAGGACTATGAATGTATAATGATATTGGTTAAGTTTATTTGAATATTTATCTTTATTTGTGTTTTAACTAACCATTTGTCTTCATCCTAGTTTTCTCTTGGTTCATTTTGGCATGCCCGGTGGGACCCACATCTCTAATTTAACAAATTGTTTTGATTTTTTTATGAGATTTTAGTCATAGGTATTGGAATAGCACGAGCGACTGCAATTCGGTGCGAGCGATACGGGTTCAGCATAGACAACAGGGTCTTTGACACGTGCGCATGCGCTTCGGTGCATTGGGTTTAAATTCAAATTTTCTAACTCGCCCTTTTTGCAGGTTTGCCAATCAGCGCGAATGCTACTAGAATAGTGCGTCCAATTTCAACCTTCTTCCATTGCTTTCCTATTGTTGTTTTTATATATTCAATTTTATGTTCTTTAGCTAATTGCTAAAAACACACATAAAAAGGAAAAAGTTAAAAAAAAATGAAAAAATTGGTTAATCTTTTTAATCTAGCCTTTTTTATTTTTAGAAACATCGCTTTAGCATGAACGCTCTGCAAATAGGGTGGGCGCTTTGTCAGAATCCCACTTATTTTCAAAATTTTGAATTTTCAAACTTTTGTTAGCCGCTAACCATCTTTTGTTTTTCGGCATGAGCGCACATGCTTCAGCGTGACCAATAGTAGAAAAGCATGATCACTTGCACGTATAACCTCTTTTTTTAGCATTTTTTTATATTTTTCTGCATATTCATTTTTTCTATTTTCAGACCCCACTGCAGCGCATACATAGGCGTTTTAGCGCCTACGCAAGCGCCTAAGCGCAACCATATGCAAAGCAATGCGAGTGCTACTTCTGCAAAATGTTGTGTATTGATCAGATTTTTTGAGTTTTTGCAAGTTTGCCTGATTAGTCCAAGGCATAATCTAAGACTACTAACCTGTGTTTTTGCAAAACATTGGTCCAAGACTCCGCTTGTCAAAGAATTCATTTCTCAAACCATAGGACTACTAATTCATTGTTTTGGTAGATTGCCTAAGGAGATACAAGCAAACATTATGTCTTTTTATTATTTTCTTAGGCACTTAAATATCATTGGGTAAAAGAACTATATGTTTTATGTGTTTGAGGAAAGTGTAGAGGTAGGAGAGTATGCTCTTGTCTATATAGAAATTCAGAAATCCAGACCCTTGAAACTTTTCTAGTTTGTTTGCATGATCTTTACCCTTAGCAAGTCTGCCCTCCTGATTTGCCTAGCACACTCGCATAGGCGTTGGTGAGAGGGGATCAACCTAAGTGAGTACGGCTAAAACCCAAGCATTCCAACTCACTGTAATAAATAGGCCTCTTGGGATAAAAATCTCGAAGGATGGAGCTATTTGAGAGTTTACTCTCATATTAGGCATTTTGTAGGGCCTTTAGGTCTCAATCATGCTTGCATGACTACATCTTGCTTGGTACTTTGTAGGGCTATAGGCCTCAATCGCGCTTGCGCAACTACAAAGGGTAGTCTTCGAACGAAAACCCTCACTAAGAGATCTAGGATTAGAGGCCACCAGGTTCACCTTCGAAAGGTGGATAATCTTTGTGCAAGGAAGATAGTAACTCCCCCAAGAGACTTGCCATATGGTTCCCCCATTAGCATTTGGAGTCAGCTAATATGGCGTTGAGAATCCATTGTGTGAGACTCAATGACCGTATTCTGATTAGCTATTGGGTGTGTACCCAAGTCAGCAAGCAAAGGTTTTCCTACTCAACCAACTTCCTAGGATAGCATGTTGTGCTTGATGTCTTTATTTGGGTCAATGGCCAATGTGTTTTCTATGTCTTCTTTCCAAGAGTAGAATTAGTGTATCCAAGTCAACATTCTAGTCATTATAGTCCAAGTCTAAATCACCTTTTTTCACATTATAAGATCCTAGTCAAGTCTAGTCCAAGTCATAGTCCCTAGTCATCCTTACATCATGTCCTAGTTTTTTACTAGTCATATCCTAGTCCGATTTTGAACCAACCTTAATCAAGTTCAAGTCATGCTCAAGTCCAAATTCTCTAACAAGTCAAAACTATGTCGGAACCCCGCCCACCTCATGTTTCATAAGCCTAAGTTGTACAAGCATCCTAAGAAGTCAATCCATTGTCTAATTAAGAAGAAGCTCACACAAGCGCAACTCATTAGACGCCGAAAGTTTTGGTATACCAACCGCAAAGTCTTGCTCAAACATAGGACCTTTTTGCACCGATATCACAATTATATTCATGGTCATAGTAATGAGTTTGATGCAAGTGATGAACTAAGAGTCTGAGCTATACACCAAGGATCCGACTTGTCTTTCAATACCAACTATCATCAAAATCAGGGTGGTCACATACCTTCATACAATTTTTCATCCGGACCTATGATCATTTATTGAGTCTTTTCTATATCAGGGATAATCTAGTCATGAAGTTCTTCCAGTCATCACTATCACCCTTCTTTGATCTTTCATCATCAACCTTTTCTAAGGACTTAGCACATCAATCAATCTTTAATCAATCATCTTTGATCAAAATAATCCTTGATCAATCATCCTTCAATCAAATCAACCTCATGCTAAGGTTTTATGCCTTGTGAAGTTCTATTTAGACCTCATCTTTAATCAATTAATCATTCGACCTTTGTACTTGGGACAAAATCTCCCCCAAGTACCTTTGCCTCATCCTTTGAGTTGATCAAGACTCTTATCCTACGTCTTTACTTTGCTTGGGATCATTAGTCAATCCTTAGTAGAAAAGAGGCTTTGATCATTATCCTAAGGTCTAAATTTTACCCAACTTGGTAGATACCTTGCTTGTGGTTTCATCAACATCTCCCACCTAAGATCCTCATCCAAGGACTAAGGTGCAATCTTAATCAACTCATGTCCTAATCCAAGGACCCCATCAATCAATCTATCCAACTTCATCAAATCCAAATCAAATCCAAAATCCTAGCTAAGTCCTTTCACCAAGCCTTTTTCTTCGAATCAATCTTTCTAAGGCTATTTGTGTATGGTCACAACCCGATCCCAAAAGAAAAAGATGGTCGAACAACAATATGGCATGCCATACATTAGTTTCCTATACCAAGACCCTACACAAGAGCCTACACAAAAGTGTGCAACCCGACATCCAAGATCGACAATCACAAGGGGACCCTAACATGGTTGATCAAGATGACCTTTCCCTAGAAGTGCGAATATTCCTAGAAGATTCATACAATCAAGAAATGATGGAAAAATTCATTTGACATAATCCTAGTGGTCTTCTAAAGACTCTTATTGAAAATGAGCTCGCCTTCCCCCTGATTTTGATAGATCCATTCTTGATCAACAACCATAAGAAGACTTTGCTCCTACTCACATTGTTACGCCTATCCTCCAACCCCAACCAATCACACCCCTCCTATCATTCAATCCCAATCAATAGCACCCATTGTATTTGTCCCCGTGGTTTCTATCCCACCTTCTTCCTTCTTGACATCCATGCCAACATCCAATTCAATCAAATTTATTCTCCAACATGCTTTTATGCCATCTTCTTCTACCTGACCACATGTCTATATTCCACAATCCTCCATTCCTTTCAAAAATGTTGTTAATTTCATCCATGTTTCGCTTCCTCCTGTCACAATAATTCACGAGTCACAACCGATTGTCACTCAAGTCCCCATGACATCGGTCATCACATCCCACATCCCCACTTATTCATCATATCAATATATTAATGGTGGTGGCACACCTTCCATGACTCATCCAATACTAGGGGTAAACAAAATCCATCATGTCCAAAATCCGCAACAAGATATCATCAAGGAAATCTAGGACATGGGAAATATCATCAAAAACATGAAGGGATGGACTAACAAGAGAAAACCTTATTCATTTGAGGAATTATGTCCTTGTCCTTATGA